>NC_091527.1:3187442-3812442 GCF_041682495.2 Bombus fervidus | reverse complement strand
TAAAGTATAACGTTATAACGTATAACGTTATATCCTATTACGTTGTAACGTACATCGTTATGTAGCATTACGTTATAACGTACAACTTTGTATACTATTACCTTATAATTTGTAGCGCTATAAAGTATAACGTTATAACGTACAACGTTATATCCTATTACGTTATAACGTATATCGTTATGTTGCATTACGATATAACGTATAACGTTATATCATATTACGTTATAACGTATATCGTTATGTAGCATTACGTTATAACGTATAACGTTATATCCTATTACCTTATAATTTGTAGCGCTATAAAGTATAACGTTATAACGTACGACGTTATATCCTATTACGTTTATAACGTATAACGTTATATAGTATTACGTTATAACGTATATCGTTATGTAGCATTACGTTATAAAGTATAACGTTATATCCTATTACGTTATCAGTATATCGTTATGTAGCATTACGTCATAACGTATAACGATATTTACTATTACCTTATAATTTGTAGCGCTATATAGTATAACGTTATACCATACATCGTTATTTCCTATTACGTTATAACGTATATCGTTATGTAGCATTACGTTATAACGTATAACGTTATATACTATTATATTTTAACATATAACGTTATATACCATTACCATGTAACGTATAACGATATATCCCATTACGTCATAACGTATGACGTTATTTACTATTACCTTATAATTTGTAGCGCTATAAAGTATATCGTTATAACGTATGACGTTATATCCTATTACGTTTATAATGTATAACGTTATATAGTATTACGTTATAACGTATATCGTTATGTAGCATTACGTTATAACGTATAACGTTATATCCTATTACGATATCAGTATATCGTTATGTAGCATTACGTTATAACGTATAACGTTATATCCTATTACCTTATAATTTGTAGCGCTATAAAGTATAACGTTATAACGTATGACGTTATATCCTGTTACGTTTACATCGTATAACGTTATATAGTATTACGTTATAACGTATATCGTTATGTAGCATTACGTTATAACGTATAACGTTATATACTATTACGTTATCAGTATATCGTTATGTAGCATTACGTTACAACGTATAACGTTATATCCTATTACCTTATAATTTGTAGGTTAATATAGTATAACGTTATAACGTACAACGTTATATCCGATTACGTTATAACGTATATCGTTATGTTGCATTACGATATAACGTATATCGTTACGTAGCATTACGTTATAACGTATAACGTTATATCCTATTACCTTATAATTTGTAGCGCTATAAAGTATAACGTTATAACGTATAACGTTATATCCTATTACGTTATAACGTACATCGTTATGTAGCATTACGTTATAACGTACAACTTTGTATACTATTACCTTATAATTTGTAGCGCTATAAAGTATAACGTTATAACGTACAACGTTATATCCTATTACGTTATAACGTATATCGTTATGTTGCATTACGATATAACGTATAACGTTATATCATATTACGTTATAACGTATATCGTTATGTAGCATTACGTTATAACGTATAACGTTATATCCTATTACCTTATAATTTGTAGCGCTATAAAGTATAACGTTATAACGTACGACGTTATATCCTATTACGTTTATAACGTATAACGTTATATAGTATTACGTTATAACGTATATCGTTATAAACTATTACCTTATATCGTATAACGTTATGTGGCATTACGTTATAACGTATAACGTTATATACTATTACCTTATATCTTATAACGTTATGTCCTATTACATTTATAACGTATAACGTAATATAGTATTACGTTATAACGTATATCGTTATAAACTATTTTCCTATAACGTATAACGTTATGTGGCATTACGTTATAACTTATAACGTTATATACTATTACCTTATAATTTGTAGCGCTATATAGTATAACGTTATAACGTACAACGTTATATCCTATTACGTTATAACGTATATCGTTATGTTGCATTACGATATAACGTATATCGTCATGTAGCATTACGTTATAACGTATAACGTTATATCCTATTACCTTATATTTTGTAGTGCTATAAAGTATAACGTTATAACGTATGACGTTATACCCTACAACGTTATCAGTATATCGTTATGTAGCAATACGTTATAACGTATAACGTTATATTCTATTACCTTATAATTTGTAGCGCTATAAAGTAAAACGTTATAACGTATAACGTTATATCCTATTAGGTTATAACGTATATCGTTATGTAGCATTACGTTATAACGTATAACGTTATATACTATTACCTTATAACATATAACGTTATATACTATTACCATGTAACGTATAACGATATATCCCATTACGTCATAACGTATAACGTTATATACTGTTACCTTATAATTTGTAGGGCTATAAAGTATAACGTTATAACGTATAACGTTATATTCTATTACGTTATAACGTATATCGTTATGTAGCATTACGTTATAACGTATAACCTTATATACTATTACCTTATAATTTGTAGCGCTATAAAGTATAACTTTATAACTTATAACGTTATATCCTATTACGTTGTAACGTATATCGTTATGCAGCATTACGTTATAACGTATTACGTTATATACTATTTCCTTATATCTTATAACGTCATATGGTATTACGTTATAACGTATGACGTTATGTAGCATTAAGTCATAGCGTATAAAGATATTTCCTATTACCTTATAATTTGTGGCGCTATATAGTATAACGTTATAGCGTACAACGTTATTTCCTATTACGTTATAACGTATATCGTTATGTACCATTACGTTATAACGTATAACGTTATATCATATTACGTTATAACGTATATCGTTATGTAGCATTACGTTATAACGTATAACGTTATATCCTATTACCTTATAATTTGTAGCGCTATAAAGTATAACGTTATAACGTACGACGCTATATCCTATTACGTTTATAACGTATAACGTTATATAGTATTACGTTATATCGTATATCGTTATAAACTATTACCTTATATCGTATAACGTTATGTGGCATTACGTTATAACGTATATCGTTATAAGCTATTACCTTATATCGTATAACGTTATGTGGCATTACGTTATAACGTATAACGTTATATACTATTACCTTATATCTTATAACGTTATGTCCTATTACATTTATAACGTATAACGTAATATAGTATTACGTTATAACGTATATCGTTATGTGGCATTACGTTATAACTTATAACGTTATATCCTATTACCTTATAATTTGTAGGGCAATATAGTATAACGTTATAACGTACAACGTTATATCCGATTACGTTATAACGTATATCGTTATGTTGCATTACGATATAACGTATATCGTTACGTAGCATTACGTTATAACGTATAACGTTATATCCTATTACCTTATAATTTGTAGCGCTATAAAGTATAACGTTATAACGTATAACGTTATATCCTATTACGTTATAACGTACATCGTTATGTAGCATTACGTTATAACGTACAACTTTGTATACTATTACCTTATAATTTGTAGCGCTATAAAGTATAACGTTATAACGTACAACGTTATATCCTATTACGTTATAACGTATATCGTTATGTTGCATTACGATATAACGTATAACGTTATATCATATTACGTTATAACGTATATCGTTATGTAGCATTACGTTATAACGTATAACGTTATATCCTATTACCTTATAATTTGTAGCGCTATAAAGTATAACGTTATAACGTACGACGTTATATCCTATTACGTTTATAACGTATAACGTTATATAGTATTACGTTATAACGTATATCGTTATAAACTATTACCTTATATCGTATAACGTTATGTGGCATTACGTTATAACGTATAACGTTATATACTATTACCTTATATCTTATAACGTTATGTCCTATTACATTTATAACGTATAACGTAATATAGTATTACGTTATAACGTATATCGTTATAAACTATTTTCCTATAACGTATAACGTTATGTGGCATTACGTTATAACTTATAACGTTATATACTATTACCTTATAATTTGTAGCGCTATATAGTATAACGTTATAACGTACAACGTTATATCCTATTACGTTATAACGTATATCGTTATGTTGCATTACGATATAACGTATATCGTCATGTAGCATTACGTTATAACGTATAACGTTATATCCTATTACCTTATATTTTGTAGTGCTATAAAGTATAACGTTATAACGTATGACGTTATACCCTACAACGTTATCAGTATATCGTTATGTAGCAATACGTTATAACGTATAACGTTATATTCTATTACCTTATAATTTGTAGCGCTATAAAGTAAAACGTTATAACGTATAACGTTATATCCTATTAGGTTATAACGTATATCGTTATGTAGCATTACGTTATAACGTATAACGTTATATACTATTACCTTATAACATATAACGTTATATACTATTACCATGTAACGTATAACGATATATCCCATTACGTCATAACGTATAACGTTATATACTGTTACCTTATAATTTGTAGGGCTATAAAGTATAACGTTATAACGTATAACGTTATATTCTATTACGTTATAACGTATATCGTTATGTAGCATTACGTTATAACGTATAACCTTATATACTATTACCTTATAATTTGTAGCGCTATAAAGTATAACTTTATAACTTATAACGTTATATCCTATTACGTTGTAACGTATATCGTTATGCAGCATTACGTTATAACGTATTACGTTATATACTATTTCCTTATATCTTATAACGTCATATGGTATTACGTTATAACGTATGACGTTATGTAGCATTAAGTCATAGCGTATAAAGATATTTCCTATTACCTTATAATTTGTGGCGCTATATAGTATAACGTTATAGCGTACAACGTTATTTCCTATTACGTTATAACGTATATCGTTATGTACCATTACGTTATAACGTATAACGTTATATCATATTACGTTATAACGTATATCGTTATGTAGCATTACGTTATAACGTATAACGTTATATCCTATTACCTTATAATTTGTAGCGCTATAAAGTATAACGTTATAACGTACGACGCTATATCCTATTACGTTTATAACGTATAACGTTATATAGTATTACGTTATATCGTATATCGTTATAAACTATTACCTTATATCGTATAACGTTATGTGGCATTACGTTATAACGTATATCGTTATAAGCTATTACCTTATATCGTATAACGTTATGTGGCATTACGTTATAACGTATAACGTTATATACTATTACCTTATATCTTATAACGTTATGTCCTATTACATTTATAACGTATAACGTAATATAGTATTACGTTATAACGTATATCGTTATGTGGCATTACGTTATAACTTATAACGTTATATACTATTACCTTATAATTTGTAGCGCTATATAGTATAACGTTATAACGTACAACGTTATATCCTATTACGTTATAACGTATATCGTTATGTTGCATTACGATATAACGTATATCGTTATGTAGCATTACGTTATAACGTATAACGTTATATCCTATTACCTTATAATTTGTAGTGCTATAAAGTATAACGTTATAACGTATGACGTTATATCCTATTACGTTATCAGTATATCGTTATTTAGCATTACGTTATAACGTATAACGTTATATTCTATTACCTTATAATTTGTAGCGCTATAAAGTAAAACGTTATAACGTATAACGTTATATCCTATTACGTTATAACGTATATCGTTATGTAGCATTACGTTATAACGTATAACGTTATATACTATTACCTTATAACATATAACGTTATATACTATTACCATGTAACGTATAACGATATATCCCATTACGTCATAACGTATAACGTTATATACTGTTACCTTATAATTTGTAGCGCTATAAAGTATAACGTTATAACGTATATCGTTATGTAGCATTACGTTATAACGTATAACGTTATATACTATTACCTTATAATTTGTAGCGCTATAAAGTAAAACGTTATAACGTATAACGTTATATCCTATTACGTTATACCGTATATCGTTATGTAGCACTACGTTATAACGTATAACGTTATATACTATTACCTTATAATTTGTAGCGCTATAAAGTATAACGTTATAACGTACAACGTTATATCCTATTACGTTATAACGTATATCGTTATGTTGCATTACGATATAACGTATAACGTTATATACTATTTCCTTATATCTTATAACGTCATATGGTATTACGTTATAACGTATGACGTTATGTAGCATTAAGTCATAGCGTATAACGATATTTACTATTACCTTATAATTTGTGGCGCTATATAGTATAACGTTATAGCGTACAACGTTATTTCCTATTACGTTATAACGTATATCGTTATGTACCATTACGTTATAACGTATAACGTTATATACTATTACCTTATAATTTGTAGCGCTATAAAGTATAACGTTATAACGTACAACGTTATATCCTATTACGTTATAACGTATATCGTTATGTTGCATTACGATATAGCGTATAACGTTATATCCTATTACGCTATAACGTATACCGTTATGTAGCATTACGTTATAACGTATAACGTTATGTACTATTACCTTATAATTTGTAGCGCTATAAAGTATAACGTTATAACGTATAACGTTATATCCTATTACGTTATAACGTATATCGTTATGTAGCATTACGTTATAACGTATAACGTTATGTACTATTACCTTATAATTTGTAGCGCTATAAAGTATAACGTTATAACGTATATCGTTATAAACTATTACCTTATATCGTATAACGTTATGTGGCATTACGTTATAACGTATAACGTTATATACTATTACCTTATATCTTATAACGTCATGTCCTATTACATTTATAACGTATAACGTAATATAGTATTACGTTATAACGTATATCGTTATAAACTGTTTTCCTATAACGTATAACGTTATGTGGCATTACGTTATAACTTATAACGTTATATACTATTACCTTATAATTTGTAGCGCTATATAGTATAACGTTATAACGTACAACGTTATATCCTATTACGTTATAACGTATATCGTTATGTTGCATTACGATATAACGTATAACGTTATATCATATTACGTTATAACGTATATCGTTATGTAGCATTACGTTATAACGTATAACGTTATATCCTATTACCTTATAATTTGTAGCGCTATAAAGTATAACGTTATAACGTACGACGTTATATCCTATTACGTTTATAACGTATAACGTTATATAGTATTACGTTATAACGTATATCGTTATAAACTATTACCTTATATCGTATAACGTTATGTGGCATTACGTTATAACGTATATCGTTATAAGCTATTACCTTATATCGTATAACGTTATGTGGCATTACGTTATAACGTATAACGTTATATACTATTACCTTATATCTTATAACGTTATGTCCTATTACATTTATAACGTATAACGTAATATAGTATTACGTTATAACGTATATCGTTATAAACTATTTTCCTATAACGTATAACGTTATGTGGCATTACTTTATAACTTATAACGTTATATACTATTACCTTATAATTTGTAGCGCTATATAGTATAACGTTATAACGTACAACGTTATATCCTGTTACGTTATAACGTATATCGTTATGTTGCATTACGATATAACGTATATCGTTATGTAGCATTACGTTATAACGTATAACGTTATATCCTATTACCTTATAATTTGTAGTGCTATAAAGTATAACGTTATAACGTATGACGTTATATCCTATTACGTTATCAGTATATCGTTATTTAGCATTACGCTATAACGTATAACGTTATATTCTATTACCTTATAATTTGTAGCGCTATAAAGTAAAACGTTATAACGTATAACGTTATATCCTATTACGTTATAACGTATATCGTTATGTAGCATTACGTTATAACGTATAACGTTATATACTATTACCTTATAACATATAACGTTATATACTATTACCATGTAACGTATAACGATATATCCCATTACGTCATAACGTATAACGTTATATACTGTTACCTTATAATTTGTAGCGCTATAAAGTATAACGTTATAACGTATATCGTTATGTAGCATTACGTTATAACGTATAACGTTATATACTATTACCTTATAATTTGTAGCGCTATAAAGTAAAACGTTATAACGTATAACGTTATATCCTATTACGTTATACCGTATATCGTTATGTAGCACTACGTTATAACGTATAACGTTATATACTATTACCTTATAATTTGTAGCGCTATAAAGTATAACGTTATAACGTACAACGTTATATCCTATTACGTTATAACGTATATCGTTATGTTGCATTACGATATAACGTATAACGTTATATCCCATTACGTTATAACGTATATCGTTATGTCGCATTACGTTATAACGTATAACGTTATATCCTATTACCTTATAATTTGTAGTGCTATAAAGTATAACGTTATAACGTATGACGTTATATCCTATTACGTTATCAGTATATCGTTATTTAGCATTACGCTATAACGTATAACGTTATATTCTATTACCTTATAATTTGTAGCGCTATAAAGTAAAACGTTATAACGTATAACGTTATATCCTATTACGTTATAACGTATATCGTTATGTAGCATTACGTTATAACGTATAACGTTATATACTATTACCTTATAACATATAACGTTATATACTATTACCATGTAACGTATAACGATATATCCCATTACGTCATAACGTATAACGTTATATACTGTTACCTTATAATTTGTAGCGCTATAAAGTATAACGTTATAACGTATATCGTTATGTAGCATTACGTTATAACGTATAACGTTATATACTATTACCTTATAATTTGTAGCGCTATAAAGTAAAACGTTATAACGTATAACGTTATATCCTATTACGTTATACCGTATATCGTTATGTAGCACTACGTTATAACGTATAACGTTATATACTATTACCTTATAATTTGTAGGGCTATAAAGTATAACGTTATAACGTACAACGTTATATCCTATTACGTTATAACGTATATCGTTATGTTGCATTACGATATAACGTATAACGTTATATCCCATTACGTTATAACGTATATCGTTATGTAGCATTACGTTATAACGTATAACGTTATATCCTATTACCTTATAATTTGTAGTGCTATAAAGTATAACGTTATAACGTATGACGTTATATCCCATTACGTTATCAGTATATCGTTATGTAGCATTACGTTATAACGTATGACGTTATATCCTATTACGTTATAACGTATACCGTTATGTAGCATTACGTTATAACGTATAACGTTGTGTACCATTACGTTATAACGTATAACGTTATATCCTATTACGTTATAACGTATATCGTTATGTAGCATTACGTTATAACGTATAACGTTATATACTATTACCTTATAATTTGTAGCGCTATAAAGTATAACGTTATAACGGACAACGTTATATCCTATTACGTTATAACGTATATCGTTATGTTGCATTACGATATAACGTATAACGTTATATACTATTACCTTATATCTTATAACGTCATATGGTATTACGTTATAACTTATGACGTTATGTAGCATTACGTCACAACGTATAACGATATTTACTATTACCTTATAATTTGTAGCGCTATATAGTATAACGCTATACCGTACAACGTTATTTCCTATTACGTTATAACGTATAGTGTTATGTAGCATTACGTTATAACGTATAACGTTGTGTACCATTACGTTATAACGTATAACGTTATATCCTATGACGTTATAACGTATATCGTTATGTAGCATTACGTTATAACGTATAACGTTATATACTATTACCTTATAATTTGTAGCGCTATAAAGTATAACGTTATAACGGACAACGTTATATCCTATTACGTTATAACGTATATCGTTATGTTGCATTACGATATAACGTATAACGTTATATACTATTACCTTATATCTTATAACGTCATATGGTATTACGTTATAACGTATGACGTTATGTAGCATTACGTCACAACGTATAACGATATTTACTATTACCTTATAATTTGTAGCGCTATATAGTATAACGCTATACCGTACAACGTTATTTCCTATTACGTTATAACGTATATTGTTATGTAGCATTACGTTATAACGTATAACGTTATATACTATTACCTTTTAACATATAACGTTATATACTATTACCATGTAACGTATAACGATATATCCCATTACGTCATAACATATAACGTTATATACTATTACCTTATAATTTGTAGCGCTATAAAGTATATCGTTATAACGTATGACGTTATATCCTATTACGTTTATAACGTATAACGTTATATAGTATTACGTTATAACGTATATCGTTATGTAGCATTACGTTATAACGTATAACGTTATATACTATTACCTTATAATTTGTAGCGCTATAAAGTATAACGTTATAACGTACAACGTTATATCCTATTACGTTATAACGTATATCGTTATGTTGCATTGCGATGTAGCGTATAACGTTATATCCTATTACCTTAAAATTTGTAGCGCTATAAAGTATAACGTTATAACGTACGACGTTATGTCCTATTACGTTTATAACGTATAACGTTATATAGTATTACGGTATAACGTATATCGTTATAAACTATTACCTTATAACGTATAACGTTATGTGGCATTACGTTATAACGTATAACGTTATATACTATTACCTTATATCTTACAACGTTATGTCCTATTACATTTATAACGTATAACGTTATATGGTATTACGTTATAACGTATAACGTTATATATTATTACCTTATAATTTGTAGCGCTATATAGTATAACGTTATAACGTATGACGTTATATCCTATTACGTTATAACGTATATCGTTATGTAGCATTACGTTATAACGTATAACGTTATATCCTAATACCTTATAATTTGTAGAGCTATAAAGTATAACGTTATAACGTATGACGTTATATCCTATTACGTTATAACGTATATCGTTATGTAGCATTACGTTATAACGTATGACGTTATATAATATTACCTTATAATTTGTAGCCCTATAAAGTATAACGTTATAACGTACAACGTTATATCCTATTACGTTATAACGTATATCGTTATGTTGCATTACGATATAGCGTATAACGTTATATCCTATTACCTTAAAATTTGTAGCACTATAAAGTATAACGTTATAACGTACGACGTTATGTCCTATTACGTTTATAACGTATAACGTTATATAGTATTACGTTATAACGTATATCGTTATAAACTATTACCTTATAACGTATAACGTTATGTGGCATTACGTTATAACGTATAATGTTATATCCTATTACCTTATAATTTGTAGCGCTATAAAGTATAACGTTATAACGTATGTCGTTATATCCTATTACCTTATAATTTGTAGCGCTATAAAGTATAACGTTATAACGTATAACGTTATATCCTATTACGTTATAACGTATATCGTTATGTAGCATTACGTTATAACGTATAACGTTATATACTATTACCTTATAATTTGTAGCGCTATAGTGTAAAACGTTATAACGTATAACGTTATATCCTATTACGTTATAACGCATATCGTTATGTAGCATTACGTTATAACGGATAACGTTATATCCTATTATCTTATAATTTGTAGCGCTATAAAGTATAACGTTATAACGTATAACGTTATATAGTATTACGTTATAACGTATATCGTTATGTATCATTACTTTATAACGAATAAAGTTGTAAACTATTACCTTATAACGTATAGCGCTATATGGTACCAATTATAACGTAGAACGATATATACTATTACTTTATACCTTATAACGTCATATGGTATTACGTTATAACGTATAACGTTATGTACCATTACGTTATAACGTATAACGTTATATCCTATTACGTTATAAGGTATATCGTTATGTAGCATTACGTTATAACGTATAACGCTATATACTATTACCTTATAATTTGTAGCGCTATAAAGTATAACGTTATAACGTACAACGTTATATCCTATTACGTTATAACGTATATCGTTATGTAGCATTACGTTATAACGTATAAGGTTATATACTATTACCTTATAATTTGTAGCGCTATAAAGTATAACGTTATAACGGACAACGTTATATCCTATTACGTTATAACGTATATCGTTATGTTGCATTACGATATAACGTATAACGTTATATCATATTACGTTATAACGTATAACGTTATGTAGCATTACGTTATAACGTATAACATTGTATACTATTACCTTATAGCGTATAACGTTATATGCTATTTCCTTATAACCTTATACGTTATATATTGTTACCTTATAACGTTATACGTTATATACTATTACCTTATAACGTATAGCGTTATATGCTATTACCTTATAACGTATAACGTTATATACTATTACCTTATAACGTATAACGTCATGTGGCATTACGTTATAACGTATAACGTTATATACTATTACCTTATAACGTATAACGCTATGTAGCATTACGTTATAACGTATATCGTTATGTCGCATTACGTTATAACGTATAACGTTATATCCTATTACCTTATAATTTGTAGTGCTATAAAGTATAACGTTATAACGTATGACGTTATATCCTATTACGTTATCAGTATATCGTTATTTAGCATTACGCTATAACGTATAACGTTATATTCTATTACCTTATAATTTGTAGCGCTATAAAGTAAAACGTTATAACGTATAACGTTATATCCTATTACGTTATAACGTATATCGTTATGTAGCATTACGTTATAACGTATAACGTTATATACTATTACCTTATAACATATAACGTTATATACTATTACCATGTAACGTATAACGATATATCCCATTACGTCATAACGTATAACGTTATATACTGTTACCTTATAATTTGTAGCGCTATAAAGTATAACGTTATAACGTATATCGTTATGTAGCATTACGTTATAACGTATAACGTTATATACTATTACCTTATAATTTGTAGCGCTATAAAGTAAAACGTTATAACGTATAACGTTATATCCTATTACGTTATACCGTATATCGTTATGTAGCACTACGTTATAACGTATAACGTTATATACTATTACCTTATAATTTGTAGGGCTATAAAGTATAACGTTATAACGTACAACGTTATATCCTATTACGTTATAACGTATATCGTTATGTTGCATTACGATATAACGTATAACGTTATATCCCATTACGTTATAACGTATATCGTTATGTAGCATTACGTTATAACGTATAACGTTATATCCTATTACCTTATAATTTGTAGTGCTATAAAGTATAACGTTATAACGTATGACGTTATATCCCATTACGTTATCAGTATATCGTTATGTAGCATTACGTTATAACGTATGACGTTATATCCTATTACGTTATAACGTATACCGTTATGTAGCATTACGTTATAACGTATAACGTTGTGTACCATTACGTTATAACGTCTAACGTTATATCCTATTACGTTATAACGTATATCGTTATGTAGCATTACGTTATAACGTATAACGTTATATACTATTACCTTATAATTTGTAGCGCTATAAAGTATAACGTTATAACGGACAACGTTATATCCTATTACGTTATAACGTATATCGTTATGTTGCATTACGATATAACGTATAACGTTATATACTATTACCTTATATCTTATAACGTCATATGGTATTACGTTATAACTTATGACGTTATGTAGCATTACGTCACAACGTATAACGATATTTACTATTACCTTATAATTTGTAGCGCTATATAGTATAACGCTATACCGTACAACGTTATTTCCTATTACGTTATAACGTATAGTGTTATGTAGCATTACGTTATAACGTATAACGTTGTGTACCATTACGTTATAACGTATAACGTTATATCCTATGACGTTATAACGTATATCGTTATGTAGCATTACGTTATAACGTATAACGTTATATACTATTACCTTATAATTTGTAGCGCTATAAAGTATAACGTTATAACGGACAACGTTATATCCTATTACGTTATAACGTATATCGTTATGTTGCATTACGATATAACGTATAACGTTATATACTATTACCTTATATCTTATAACGTCATATGGTATTACGTTATAACGTATGACGTTATGTAGCATTACGTCACAACGTATAACGATATTTACTATTACCTTATAATTTGTAGCGCTATATAGTATAACGCTATACCGTACAACGTTATTTCCTATTACGTTATAACGTATATTGTTATGTAGCATTACGTTATAACGTATAACGTTATATACTATTACCTTTTAACATATAACGTTATATACTATTACCATGTAACGTATAACGATATATCCCATTACGTCATAACATATAACGTTATATACTATTACCTTATAATTTGTAGCGCTATAAAGTATATCGTTATAACGTATGACGTTATATCCTATTACGTTTATAACGTATAACGTTATATAGTATTACGTTATAACGTATATCGTTATGTAGCATTACGTTATAACGTATAACGTTATATACTATTACCTTATAATTTGTAGCGCTATAAAGTATAACGTTATAACGTACAACGTTATATCCTATTACGTTATAACGTATATCGTTATGTTGCATTGCGATGTAGCGTATAACGTTATATCCTATTACCTTAAAATTTGTAGCGCTATAAAGTATAACGTTATAACGTACGACGTTATGTCCTATTACGTTTATAACGTATAACGTTATATAGTATTACGGTATAACGTATATCGTTATAAACTATTACCTTATAACGTATAACGTTATGTGGCATTACGTTATAACGTATAACGTTATATACTATTACCTTATATCTTACAACGTTATGTCCTATTACATTTATAACGTATAACGTTATATGGTATTACGTTATAACGTATAACGTTATATATTATTACCTTATAATTTGTAGCGCTATATAGTATAACGTTATAACGTATGACGTTATATCCTATTACGTTATAACGTATATCGTTATGTAGCATTACGTTATAACGTATAACGTTATATCCTAATACCTTATAATTTGTAGAGCTATAAAGTATAACGTTATAACGTATGACGTTATATCCTATTACGTTATAACGTATATCGTTATGTAGCATTACGTTATAACGTATGACGTTATATAATATTACCTTATAATTTGTAGCCCTATAAAGTATAACGTTATAACGTACAACGTTATATCCTATTACGTTATAACGTATATCGTTATGTTGCATTACGATATAGCGTATAACGTTATATCCTATTACCTTAAAATTTGTAGCACTATAAAGTATAACGTTATAACGTACGACGTTATGTCCTATTACGTTTATAACGTATAACGTTATATAGTATTACGTTATAACGTATATCGTTATAAACTATTACCTTATAACGTATAACGTTATGTGGCATTACGTTATAACGTATAATGTTATATCCTATTACCTTATAATTTGTAGCGCTATAAAGTATAACGTTATAACGTATGTCGTTATATCCTATTACCTTATAATTTGTAGCGCTATAAAGTATAACGTTATAACGTATAACGTTATGTCCTATTACGTTTATAACGTATAACGTTATATAGTATTACGGTATAACGTATATCGTTATAAACTATTACCTTATAACGTATAACGTTATGTGGCATTACGTTATAACGTATAACGTTATATACTATTACCTTATATCTTACAACGTTATGTCCTATTACATTTATAACGTATAACGTTATATGGTATTACGTTATAACGTATAACGTTATATATTATTACCTTATAATTTGTAGCGCTATATAGTATAACGTTATAACGTATGACGTTATATCCTATTACGTTATAACGTATATCGTTATAAACTATTACCTTATAACGTATAACGTTATGTGGCATTACGTTATAACGTATAATGTTATATCCTATTACCTTATAATTTGTAGCGCTATAAAGTATAACGTTATAACGTATGTCGTTATATCCTATTACCTTATAATTTGTAGCGCTATAAAGTATAACGTTATAACGTATAACGTTATATCCTATTACGTTATAACGTATATCGTTATGTAGCATTACGTTATAACGTATAACGTTATATACTATTACCTTATAATTTGTAGCGCTATAGTGTAAAACGTTATAACGTATAACGTTATATCCTATTACGTTATAACGCATATCGTTATGTAGCATTACGTTATAACGGATAACGTTATATCCTATTATCTTATAATTTGTAGCGCTATAAAGTATAACGTTATAACGTATAACGTTATATAGTATTACGTTATAACGTATATCGTTATGTATCATTACTTTATAACGAATAAAGTTGTAAACTATTACCTTATAACGTATAGCGCTATATGGTACCAATTATAACGTAGAACGATATATACTATTACTTTATACCTTATAACGTCATATGGTATTACGTTATAACGTATAACGTTATGTACCATTACGTTATAACGTATAACGTTATATCCTATTACGTTATAAGGTATATCGTTATGTAGCATTACGTTATAACGTATAACGCTATATACTATTACCTTATAATTTGTAGCGCTATAAAGTATAACGTTATAACGTACAACGTTATATCCTATTACGTTATAACGTATATCGTTATGTAGCATTACGTTATAACGTATAAGGTTATATACTATTACCTTATAATTTGTAGCGCTATAAAGTATAACGTTATAACGGACAACGTTATATCCTATTATGTTATAACGTATATCGTTATGTTGCATTACGATATAACGTATAACGTTATATCATATTACGTTATAACGTATAACGTTATGTAGCATTACGTTATAACGTATAACATTGTATACTATTACCTTATAGCGTATAACGTTATATGCTATTTCCTTATAACCTTATACGTTATATATTGTTACCTTATAACGTTATACGTTATATACTATTACCTTATAACGTATAGCGTTATATGCTATTACCTTATAACGTATAACGTTATATACTATTACCTTATAACGTATAACGTCATGTGGCATTACGTTATAACGTATAACGTTATATACTATTACCTTATAACGTATAACGCTATGTAGCATTACGTTATAACGTATATCGTTATATATTGTTACCTTATAACGTTATACGATATATACTGTTACCTTATAACGTATAACGTTATGTAGCGCTACGTTATAACGTATAACGTTGTATACTATTACGTTATAACGAATAACGTTATATAGCATTACGTTATAACGTATAACGTTATATGCTATTACCTTATAGCGTATAACGTTATATGCTATTACCTTATAACCTTATACGTTATATATTGTTACCTTATAACGTTATACGATATATACTATTACCTCATAACGTTATACGTTATATATTGTTACCTTATAACGTTATACGTTATATACTATTACCTTTTAAGGTATGGCGTTATATGCTATTATCTTATAACGTATAACGTTATATACTATTACCTTATAACGTATAACGTCATGTGGCATTACGTTATAACGTATATCGTTATATATTGTTACCTTATAACGTTATACGTTATATACTATGACCTTATAACGTATAACGTTATGTAGCATTACGTTATAATGTATAACATTGTATACTATTACGTTATAACGTATATCGTTATGTAGCATTACGTTACAACGTATAACGTTATGTAGCATTACGTTATAACGTATAACGTTATATACTATTACCTTATAATTTGTAGCGCTATAAAGTATAACGTTATAACGTATAACGTTATGTTGCATTACGATATAACGTATAACGGTATATTCTATTACGTTATAACGTATAACGCTATGTAGCATTACGTTATAACGTATATCGTTATATATTGTTACCTTATAACGTTATACGTTATATACTATGACCTTATAACGTATAACGTTATGTAGCATTGCGTTATAATGTATAACATTGTATACTATTACGTTATAACGTATATCGTTATGTAGCATTACGTTACAACGTATAACGTTATGTAGCATTACGTTATAACGTTTAACGTTATATACTATTACCTTATAATTTGTAGCGCTATAAAGTATAACGATAGAACGTACAACGTTATATCCTATTACGTTATAACGTATAACGTTATGTTGCATTACGATATAACGTATAACGGTATATCCTATTACGTTATAACGTATATCGTTATGTAGCATTACGTTATAACGTATAACGTTATATCCTATTACCTTATAATTTGTAGTGCTATAAAGTATAACATTATAACGTATAACGTTATATCCAATTACGTTATAACGTACATCGTTATGTAGCATTACGTTATAACGTATAACGTTATATACTATTACCTTATAATTTGTAGCGCTATAAAGTATAACGTTATAACGTATAACGTTATATCCTATTACGTTATAACGTATATCGTTATGTAGCATTACGTTATAACGTATAACGTTGTATACTATTGCCATATAACGTATAACGTTATGTAGCATTACGTTATAACGTATATCGTTGTATACTACTACGTTATAACGTATAACGTTATGTAGCATTACGTTATAACGTATAACGTTATGTAGCATTACGTTATAACGTATAACGTTATATAATATTACCTTATAACGTATAACGTTATGTAGCATTACGTTCTAACGTATATCGTTATATATTGTTACCATATATCGTTATACGTTAAATACTGTTACGTTATAACGTTATACTTTATATACTACTACCTTATAACGTATAACGTTATATGCTATTACCATATAACGTATAACGTTATATACTATTACCTTATAACGTATCACGTTATATACTATTACGTTATAACGTATAACGTTATATACTATTACGTTATAACGTATAACGTTATATACTATTACTTTATAACGTATAACGTTATGTAGCATTACGTTATAACGTATAACGTTATATAATATTACCTTATATGGTTATACGTTGTATACTGTTATCTTATAACGTTATACGTTATATACTATTACATTATAGCGTATAACGTTATGGAGCATTACGTTATAACGTATAACGTTGTATACTATTACCTTATAGCGTATAACGTTATATGGTATTACCTAATAACCTTGTACGTTATATAATGTTACCTTAGCGTTATACGTTATATACTATTACCTTATAACGTATAACGTTATATGCTATTACCTTATAACGTTATACGTTATATACTGTTACCTTATAACGTTATAAGTTATATACTATTACCTTTTAACGTATATCGTTATATGCTATTACCTTATAACGTATAACGTTATATACTATTACCTTATAACGTATAACATTATGTAGCATTACCTTATACCGTTATACGTTATGTACTGTTACCTTATAACGTTATACGTTATATACTATTACCTTTTAACGTATAACGTTATATACTATTACATTATAGCGTATAAAGTTATGGAGCATTACGTTATAACGTATAACGTTGTATACTATTACCTTATAGCGTATAACGTTATATGCTATTACCTTATAACCTTATACGTTATATATTGTTACCTTATAACGTTATACGTTACATACTATTACCTTATAACGTATAACATTATATGCTATTACCTTATAACGTTATACGTTATATACTGTTACCATATAACGTTATACGTTATATACTATTACCTTATAACGTATAACGTTATGTAGCATTACGTTATAACGTATAACGTTATATACTATTACCTTATAACGTATAACGTTATATTCTATTACGTTATAACGTATAACGTTATATACTATTACCTTACAACGTATAACGTTATATGCTATTACCTTATAACGTTATATGTTATATATTGTTACCTTATAACGTATAACGTTATATGCTATTACCTTATAACGTATAACGTTATATACTATTACCTTATAACGTATAACATAATGTAGCATTACGATATAACGTATAACGTTGTATACTATTACGTTATAACGTATAACATTACGTAGCATTACCTTATATCGTATAACGTTATGTAGCATTACGTTATAACGTATAACGTTATATAATATTACCTTATAACGTATAACGTTATGTAACATTACGTTATAACGTATCTCGTTATATATTGTTACCTTATAACGTTATACGTTATATACTATTACCTTCTAACGTACAACGTTATGTAGCATTACATTATAACGTATAACGTTGTATACTATTACCTTATAACGTATAAAGTTATGTAGCATTACGTTGTAACGTATAACGTTATATACTATTACCTTATAACGTATAACGCTATGTAGCATTACGTTATAACGTATATCGTTATATATTGTTACCTTATAACGTTATACGCTATATACTATTACGTTACAACGTATAACGTTATGCAGCACAACGTTATAACGTATAACGTTATGTAGCACTATGTTATAACGTATAACGTTATATACTATTACCTTATAACGTATAACGTTATGTCGCATTACGTTATAACGTATAACGTTGTTTACAATTACGTTATAACGTATAACATTACGTAGCATTACCTTATAACATATAACGTTATATATCGTTACCTTATAACGTTATACGTTATATACTATCACCTAATAACGTATAACGTTATGTAGCATTACGTTATAACGTATAACGTTATATACTATTACCTTATAACGTATAACGTCATGTACCATTACGTTATAACGTATAACGTTATATCCTATTACGTTATAAGGTATATCGTTATGTAGCATTACGTTATAACGTATAACGCTATATACTATTACCTTATAATTTGTAGCGCTATAAAGTATAACGTTATAACGTACAACGTTATATCCTATTACGTTATAACGTATATCGTTATGTAGCATTACGTTATAACGTATAAGGTTATATACTATTACCTTATAATTTGTAGCGCTATAAAGTATAACGTTATAACGGACAACGTTATATCCTACTACGTTATAACGTATATCGTTATGTTGCATTACGATATAACGTATAACGTTATATCATATTACGTTATAACGTATAACGTTATGTAGCATTACGTTATAACGTATAACATTGTATACTATTACCTTATAGCGTATAACGTTATATGCTATTTCCTTATAACCTTATACGTTATATATTGTTACCTTATAACGTTATACGTTATATACTATTACCTTATAACGTATAGCGTTATATGCTATTACCTTATAACGTATAACGTTATATACTATTACCTTATAACGTATAACGTCATGTGGCATTACGTTATAACGTATAACGTTATATACTATTACCTTATAACGTATAACGCTATGTAGCATTACGTTATAACGTATATCGTTATATATTGTTACCTTATAACGTTATACGATATATACTGTTACCTTATAACGTATAACGTTATGTAGCGCTACGTTATAACGTATAACGTTGTATACTATTACGTTATAACGAATAACGTTATATAGCATTACGTTATAACGTATAACGTTATATGCTATTACCTTATAGCGTATAACGTTATATGCTATTACCTTATAACCTTATACGTTATATATTGTTACCTTATAACGTTATACGATATATACTATTACCTCATAACGTTATACGTTATATATTGTTACCTTATAACGTTATACGTTATATACTATTACCTTTTAAGGTATGGCGTTATATGCTATTATCTTATAACGTATAACGTTATATACTATTACCTTATAACGTATAACGTCATGTGGCATTACGTTATAACGTATATCGTTATATATTGTTACCTTATAACGTTATACGTTATATAATATGACCTTATAACGTATAACGTTATGTAGCATTACGTTATAATGTATAACATTGTATACTATTACGTTATAACGTATATCGTTATGTAGCATTACGTTACAACGTATAACGTTATGTAGCATTACGTTATAACGTATAACGTTATATACTATTACCTTATAATTTGTAGCGCTATAAAGTATAACGTTATAACGTATAACGTTATATCCTATTACGTTATAACGTATAACGTTATGTTGCATTACGATATAACGTATAACGGTATATCCTATTACGTTATAACGTATATCGTTATGTAGCATTACGTTATAACGTATAACGTTATATCCTATTACCTTATAATTTGTAGTGCTATAAAGTATAACATTATAACGTATAACGTTATATCCAATTACGTTATAACGTACATCGTTATGTACCATTACGTTATAACGTATAACGTTATATACTATTACCTTATAATTTGTAGCGCTATAAAGTATAACGTTATAACGTATAACGTTATATCCTATTACGTTATAACGTATATCGTTATGTAGCATTACGTTATAACGTATAACGTTGTATACTATTGCCATATAACGTATAACGTTATGTAGCATTACGTTATAACGTATATCGTTGTATACTACTACGTTATAACGTATAACGTTATGTAGCATTACGTTATAACGTATAACGTTATATAATATTACCTTATAACGTATAATGTTATGTAGCATTACGTTCTAACGTATATCGTTATATATTGTTACCATATATCGTTATACGTTAAATACTGTTACGTTATAACGTTATACTTTATATACTACTACCTTATAACGTATAACGTTATATGCTATTACCATATAACGTATAACGTTATATACTATTACCTTATAACGTATCACGTTATATACTATTACGTTATAACGTATAACGTTATATACTATTACGTTATAACGTATAACGTTATATACTATTACTTTATAACGTATAACGTTATGTAGCATTACGTTCTAACGTATATCGTTATATATTGTTACCATATATCGTTATACGTTAAATACTGTTACGTTATAACGTTATACTTTATATACTACTACCTTATAACGTATAACGTTATATGCTATTACCATATAACGTATAACGTTATATACTATTACCTTATAACGTATCACGTTATATACTATTACGTTATAACGTATAACGTTATATACTATTACGTTATAACGTATAACGTTGTATACTATTACCCTATAGCGTATAACGTTATATGGTATTACCTAATAACCTTGTACGTTATATAATGTTACCTTAGCGTTATACGTTATATACTATTACCTTATAACGTATAACGTTATATGCTATTACCTTATAACGTTATACGTTATATACTGTTACCTTATAACGTTATAAGTTATATACTATTACCTTTTAACGTATATCGTTATATGCTATTACCTTATAACGTATAACGTTATATACTATTACCTTATCACGTATAACATTATGTAGCATTACCTTATACCGTTATACGTTATATACTGTTACCATATAACGTTATACGTTATATACTATTACCTTATAACGTATAACGTTATGTAGCATTACGTTATAACGTATAACGTTATATACTATTACCTTATAACGTATAACGTTATATTCTATTACGTTATAACGTATAACGTTATATACTATTACCTTACAACGTATAACGTTATATGCTATTACCTTATAACGTTATATGTTATATATTGTTACCTTATAACGTATAACGTTATATGCTATTACCTTATAACGTATAACGTTATATACTATTACCTTATAACGTATAACATAATGTAGCATTACGATATAACGTATAACGTTGTATACTATTACGTTATAACGTATAACATTACGTAGCATTACCTTATATCGTATAACGTTATGTAGCATTACGTTATAACGTATAACGTTATATAATATTACCTTATAACGTATAACGTTATGTAACATTACGTTATAACGTATCTCGTTATATATTGTTACCTTATAACGTTATACGTTATATACTATTACCTTCTAACGTACAACGTTATGTAGCATTACATTATAACGTATAACGTTGTATACTATTACCTTATAACGTATAACATTATGTAGCACTACGTTATAACCTATAACGTTGTATACTATTTCGTTATAACGTACAACGTTATGTAGCACTACGTTATAATGTATAATGTTATGTAGCCCTACGTTATAACGTATAACGTTATATACTATTACCTTATAACGTATAAAGTTATGTAGCATTACGTTGTAACGTATAACGTTATATACTATTACCTTATAACGTATAACGCTATGTAGCATTACGTTATAACGTATATCGTTATATATTGTTACCTTATACCGTTATACGCTATATACTATTACGTTACAACGTATAACGTTATGCAGCACAACGTTATAACGTATAACGTTATGTAGCAGTACGTTATAACGTATAACGTTATGTAGCACTACGTTATAACGTATAACGTTATGTAGCACTATGTTATAACGTATAACGTTATATACTATTACCTTATAACGTATAATGTTATGTCGCATTACGTTATAACGTATAACGTTGTTTACAATTACGTTATAACGTATAACATTACGTAGCATTACCTTATAACATATAACGTTATATATCGTTACCTTATAACGTTATACGTTATATACTATCACCTAATAACGTATAACGTTATGTAGCATTACGTTATAACGTATAACGTTATATACTATTACCTTATAACGTATAACGTCATGTGGCATTACGTTATAACGCATAACGTTATATACTATTACCTTATAACGTATAACGTTATGTATCATTACGTTATAACGTATAACATTATATACTATTACCTTATAACGTATAACGTCATGTGGCATTACGTTATAACGTATATCGTTATATATTGTTACCTTATAACGTTAGACGTTATATACTATTACCTTATAGCGTATAACGTTATGTAGCATACGTTATAATGTACAACGTTATATCCTATTACGTTATAACGTATATCGTTATGTTGCATTATGATATAACGTATAACGTTATATCCTATTACGTTATAACGTATATCGTTATGTAGCATTACGTTATAACGTATAACGTTATATACTATTACCTTATAGTTTGTAGCGCTATAAAGTATAGCGTTATAACGTATAACGTTATATCCTATTACGTTATAACGTATAACGTTACGTAGCATTACGTTACAACGTATAACGTTATATACTATTACGTTATAGCGTATAACGTTATATAGTATTACGTTATAACGAATATCGTTATTTAGCATTACTTTATAACTTATAACGTTGTATACTATTACCTTTTAACATATAACGTGATATACTATTACCGTGTAACTTATAACGTTATATCCTATTACGTTATAACGTATAACGTTATATCCTATTACGTTATAAAGTATAACGTTATATCCTACTACGTTATAACGTATATCGTTATGTAGCATTACGTTATAACGTATAACGTTATATACTATTACCTTATAATCTTATACGTTATATATTGTTACCTTATAACGTTATACGTTATATACTATTACCTTCTAACGTATAACGTTATGTAGCATTACGTTACAACGTATAACGTTATATACTATTACCTTAGAACGTATAGCGTTATGTAGCACTACGTTATAACGTATAATGTTATGTAGCCCTACGTTATAACGTATAACGTTATACGCTATTACCTAATAACTTAAAACGTTATCTAGCATTACGTTATAACGTATAACGTTATATACTATTACGTTAAAACGTATAACGTAATTTACTATTACGTTATAACGTATAACGTTATATAATATTACCTTATTACGTATAACGTTATATACTATTACCTTATAACGTATAACGTTATATACTATTACCTTATAACGTTATACGTTACATAGTATTACCTTATAACGTATGACGTTATATGCTATTACCTTATAACGTATAACGTTATATACTATTGCCCTATAACGTATAACATACTGTAGCATTACGATATAACGTATAACGTTGTATACTATTACCTTATAACATATAACGTTATGTTGCACTACGTTATAACGTATAACGTTATGTAACACTACGTTATAACGTATAACGTTATATACTATTACCTTCTAACGTATAACGTTATGTAGCACTACGTTATATCGTATAACGTTATATACTATTACCATATATCGTTATACGTTAAATACTGTTACCTTATAACGTTATACTTTATATACTACTACCTTATAACGTATAACGTTATATGCTATTACCTTATAACGTATAACGTTATATACCATTACCTTATAACGTTACACGTTACATTGTATTACCTTATAACGTATGACGTTATATGCTATTACCTTATAACGTATAACGTTATATACTATTGCCCTATAACGTATAACATAATGTAGCATTACGATATAACGTATAACGTTGTATACTATTACCTTATAACATATAACGTTATGTTGCACTACGTTATAACGTATAACGTTATGTAGCATTACGTTATAACGTATATCGTTGTATACTATTACCTTATAACGTATATCGTTATATATCGTTACCGTATAACGTTATACGTTATATACTATTACCTTATAACGTATAACGTTATGTAGCATTACGTTATAACGTATAACGTTATGTAGCATTACGTTATAACGTATAACGTTATATAATATTACCTTATAACGTATAACGTTATGTAGCATTACGATATAACGTATATCGTTATATATTGTTACCATATATCGTTATACGTTAAATACTGTTACGTTATAACGTTATACTTTATATACTACTACCTTATAACGTATAACGTTATATGCTATTACCTTATAACGTATAACGTTATATACTATTACCTTATAACGTATCACGTTATATACTATTACGTTATAACGTATAACGTTATATACTATTACGTTATAACGTATAACGTTATATACTATTACTTCATAACGTATAACGTTATGTAGCATTAAGTTATAACGTATAACGTTATATAATATTACCTTATAATCTTATACGTTATATATTGTTACCTTATAACGTTATACGTTATATACTATTACCTTCTAACGTATAACGTTATGTAGCATTACGTTACAACGTATAACGTTATATACTATTACCTTAGAACGTATAGCGTTATGTAGCACTACGTTATAACGTATAATGTTATGTAGCCCTACGTTATAACGTATAACGTTATACGCTATTACCTAATAACTTAAAACGTTATCTAGCATTACGTTATAACGTATAACGTTATATACTATTACGTTAAAACGTATAACGTAATTTACTATTACGTTATAACGTATAACGTTAAATAATATTACCTTATTACGTATAACGTTATATACTATTACCTTATAACGTATAACGTTATATACTATTACCTTATAACGTTATACGTTACATAGTATTACCTTATAACGTATGACGTTATATGCTATTACCTTATAACGTATAACGTTATATACTATTGCCCTATAACGTATAACATACTGTAGCATTACGATATAACGTATAACGTTGTATACTATTACCTTATAACATATAACGTTATGTTGCACTACGTTATAACGTATAACGTTATGTAACACTACGTTATAACGTATAACGTTATATACTATTACCTTCTAACGTATAACGTTATGTAGCACTACGTTATATCGTATAACGTTATATACTATTACCATATATCGTTATACGTTAAATACTGTTACCTTATAACGTTATACTTTATATACTACTACCTTATAACGTATAACGTTATATGCTATTACCTTATAACGTATAACGTTATATACCATTACCTTATAACGTTACACGTTACATTGTATTACCTTATAACGTATGACGTTATATGCTATTACCTTATAACGTATAACGTTATATACTATTGCCCTATAACGTATAACATAATGTAGCATTACGATATAACGTATAACGTTGTATACTATTACCTTATAACATATAACGTTATGTTGCACTACGTTATAACGTATAACGTTATGTAGCATTACGTTATAACGTATATCGTTGTATACTATTACCTTATAACGTATATCGTTATATATCGTTACCGTATAACGTTATACGTTATATACTATTACCTTATAACGTATAACGTTATGTAGCATTACGTTATAACGTATAACGTTATGTAGCATTACGTTATAACGTATAACGTTATATAATATTACCTTATAACGTATAACGTTATGTAGCATTACGATATAACGTATATCGTTATATATTGTTACCATATATCGTTATACGTTAAATACTGTTACGTTATAACGTTATACTTTATATACTACTACCTTATAACGTATAACGTTATATGCTATTACCTTATAACGTATAACGTTATATACTATTACCTTATAACGTATCACGTTATATACTATTACGTTATAACGTATAACGTTATATACTATTACGTTATAACGTATAACGTTATATACTATTACTTTATAACGTATAACGTTATGTAGCATTAAGTTATAACGTATAACGTTATATAATATTACCTTATATCGTTATACGTTGTATACTGTTATCTTATAACGTTATACGTTATATACTATTACATTATAGCGTATAACGTTATGGAGCATTACGTTTTAACGTATAACGTTGTATACTATTACCTTATAGCGTATAACGTTTTATGGTATTACCTAATAACCTTGTACGTTATATAATGTTACCTTCTAACGTTATACGTTATATACTATTACCTTATAACGTATAACGTTATATGCTATTACCTTATAACGTTATACGTTATATACTGTTACCTTATAACGGTATAAGTTATATACTATTACCTTTTAACGTATAACGTTATATACTATTACTTTATAACGTATAACGTTATGTAGCATTAAGTTATAACGTATAACGTTATATAATATTACCTTATATCGTTATACGTTGTATACTGTTATCTTATAACGTTATACGTTATATACTATTACATTATAGCGTATAACGTTATGGAGCATTACCTTATAACGTATAACGTTATATACTATCACCTTATAACGTATAACATTATGTAGCATTACCTTATACCGTTATACGTTATATATTGTTACCTTATAACGTTATACGTTATATACTATTACCTTTTAAGGTATGGCGTTATATGCTATTATCTTATAACGTATAACGTTATATACTATTACCTTATAACGTATAACGTCATGTGGCATTACGTTATAACGTATATCGTTATATATTGTTACCTTATAACGTTATACGTTATATACTATGACCTTATAACGTATAACGTTATGTAGCATTACGTTATAATGTATAACATTGTATACTATTACGTTATAACGTATATCGTTATGTAGCATTACGTTACAACGTATAACGTTATGTAGCATTACGTTATAACGTATAACGTTATATACTATTACCTTATAATTTGTAGCGCTATAAAGTATAACGTTATAACGTATAACGTTATGTTGCATTACGATATAACGTATAACGGTATATTCTATTACGTTATAACGTATAACGCTATGTAGCATTACGTTATAACGTATATCGTTATATATTGTTACCTTATAACGTTATACGTTATATACTATGACCTTATAACGTATAACGTTATGTAGCATTGCGTTATAATGTATAACATTGTATACTATTACGTTATAACGTATATCGTTATGTAGCATTACGTTACAACGTATAACGTTATGTAGCATTACGTTATAACGTTTAACGTTATATACTATTACCTTATAATTTGTAGCGCTATAAAGTATAACGATAGAACGTACAAAGTTATATCCTATTACGTTATAACGTATAACGTTATGTTGCATTACGATATAACGTATAACGGTATATCCTATTACGTTATAACGTATATCGTTATGTAGCATTACGTTATAACGTATAACGTTATATACTATAACGTTATTACCTTATAATCTTATACGTTATATATTGTTACCTTATAACGTTATACGTTATATACTATTACCTTTTAACGTATAACGTTATATACTATTACATTATAGCGTATAAAGTTATGGAGCATTACGTTATAACGTATAACGTTGTATACTATTACCTTATAGCGTATAACGTTATATGCTATTACCTTATAACCTTATACGTTATATATTGTTACCATATAACGTTATACGTTACATACTATTACCTTATAACGTATAACATTATATGCTATTACCTTATAACGTTATACGTTATATACTGTTACCATATAACGTTATACGTTATATACTATTACCTTCTAACGTACAACGTTATGTAGCATTACATTATAACGTATAACGTTGTATACTATTACCTTATAACGTATAACATTATGTAGCATTACGTTATAACCTATAACGTTGTATACTATTTCGTTATAACGTACAACGTTATGTAGCACTACGTTATAATGTATAATGTTATGTAGCCCTACGTTATAACGTATAACGTTATATACTATTACCTTATAACGTATAAAGTTATGTAGCATTACGTTGTAACGTATAACGTTATATACTATTACCTTATAACGTATAACGCTATGTAGCATTACGTTATAACGTATATCGTTATATATTGTTACCTTATAACGTTATACGCTATATACTATTACGTTACAACGTATAACGTTATGCAGCACAACGTTATAACGTATAACGTTATGTAGCAGTACGTTATAACGTATAACGTTATGTAGCACTACGTTATAACGTATAACGTTATGTAGCACTATGTTATAACGTATAACGTTATATACTATTACCTTATAACGTATAACGTTATGTCGCATTACGTTATAACGTATAACGTTGTTTACAATTACGTTATAACGTATAACATTACGTAGCATTACCTTATAACATATAACGTTATATATCGTTACCTTATAACGTTAGACGTTATATACTATTACCTTATAGCGTATAACGTTATGTAGCATACGTTATAATGTACAACGTTATATCCTATTACGTTATAACGTATATCGTTATGTTGCATTATGATATAACGTATAACGTTATATCCTATTACGTTATAACGTATATCGTTATGTAGCATTACGTTATAACGTATAACGTTATATACTATTACCTTATAGTTTGTAGCGCTATAAAGTATAGCGTTATAACGTATAACGTTATATCCTATTACGTTATAACGTATATCGTTATGTAGCATTACGTTATAACGTATTGCGTTATATCCTATTATGTTATAATGTATATCGTTATGTAGCATTACGTTATAACGTATAACGTTATATAATATTACCTTATATCTTATAACGTCATATGGTATTACGTTATAACGTATAACGTTACGTAGCATTACGTTACAACGTATAACGTTATATACTATTACGTTATAGCGTATAACGTTATATAGTATTACGTTATAACGAATATCGTTATTTAGCATTACTTTATAACTTATAACGTTGTATACTATTACCTTTTAACATATAACGTGATATACTATTACCGTGTAACTTATAACGTTATATCCTATTACGTTATAACGTATAACGTTATATCCTATTACGTTATAAAGTATAACGTTATATCCTACTACGTTATAACGTATATCGTTATGTAGCATTACGTTATAACGTATAACGTTATATACTATTACCTTATAATCTTATACGTTATATATTGTTACCTTATAACGTTATACGTTATATACTATTACCTTCTAACGTATAACGTTATGTAGCATTACGTTACAACGTATAACGTTATATACTATTACCTTAGAACGTATAGCGTTATGTAGCACTACGTTATAACGTATAATGTTATGTAGCCCTACGTTATAACGTATAACGTTATACGCTATTACCTAATAACTTAAAACGTTATCTAGCATTACGTTATAACGTATAACGTTATATACTATTACCTTATAACGTTATACGTTACATAGTATTACCTTATAACGTATGACGTTATATGCTATTACCTTATAACGTATAACATTATATACTATTGCCCTATAACGTATAACATACTGTAGCATTACGATATAACGTATAACGTTGTATACTATTACCTTATAACATATAACGTTATGTTGCACTACGTTATAACGTATAACGTTATGTAACACTACGTTATAACGTATAACGTTATATACTATTACCTTCTAACGTATAACGTTATGTAGCACTACGTTATATCGTATAACGTTATATACTATTACCATATATCGTTATACGTTAAATACTGTTACCTTATAACGTTATACTTTATATACTACTACCTTATAACGTATAACGTTATATGCTATTACCTTATAACGTATAACGTTATATACCATTACCTTATAACGTTACACGTTACATAGTATTACCTTATAACGTATGACGTTATATGCTATTACCTTATAACGTATAACGTTATATACTATTGCCCTATAACGTATAACATAATGTAGCATTACGATATAACGTATAACGTTGTATACTATTACCTTATAACATATAACGTTATGTTGCACTACGTTATAACGTATAACGTTATGTAGCATTACGTTATAACGTATATCGTTGTATACTATTACCTTATAACGTATATCGTTATATATCGTTACCGTATAACGTTATACGTTATATACTATTACCTTATAACGTATAACGTTATGTAGCATTACGTTATTAGGTATAACGTTGTATACTATTACCTTATAACGTATAACGTTATGTAGCATTACGTTATAACGTATATCGTTGTATACTATTACGTTATAACGTATAACGTTATGTAGCATTACGTTATAACGTATAACGTTATGTAGCATTACGTTATAACGTATAACGTTATATAATATTACCTTATAACGTATAACGTTATGTAGCATTACGATATAACGTATATCGTTATATATTGTTACCATATATCGTTATACGTTAAATACTGTTACGTTATAACGTTATACTTTATATACTACTACCTTATAACGTATAACGTTATATGCTATTACCTTATAACGTATAACGTTATATACTATTACCTTATAACGTATCACGTTATATACTATTACGTTATAACGTATAACGTTATATACTATTACGTTATAACGTATAACGTTATATACTATTACTTTATAACGTATAACGTTATGTAGCATTAAGTTATAACGTATAACGTTATATAATATTACCTTATATCGTTATACGTTGTATACTGTTATCTTATAACGTTATACGTTATATACTATTACATTATAGCGTATAACGTTATGGAGCATTACGTTATAACGTATAACGTTGTATACTATTACCTTATAGCGTATAACGTTTTATGGTATTACCTAATAACCTTGTACGTTATATAATGTTACCTTCTAACGTTATACGTTATATACTATTACCTTATAACGTATAACGTTATATGCTATTACCTTATAACGTTATACGTTATATACTGTTACCTTATAACGGTATAAGTTATATACTATTACCTTTTAACGTATAACGTTATGTCGCATTACGTTATAACGTATAACGTTATATACTATTACCTTATAACGTATAACGTCATGTGGCATTACGTTAGAACGTATATCGTTATATATTGTTACCTTATAACGTTAGACGTTATATACTATTACCTTATAACGTATAACGTTATGTAGCATTACGTTATAACGTATAAAGTTATATACTATTACCTTATAACGTATAACGTTATATCCTACTACGTTATAACGTATATCGTTATGTAGCATTACGTTATAACGTATAACGTTATATACTATTACCTTATAATCTTATACGTTATATATTGTTACCTTATAACGTTATACGTTATATACTATTACCTTCTAACGTATAACGTTATGTAGCATTACGTTACAACGTATAACGTTATATACTATTACCTTAGAACGTATAGCGTTATGTAGCACTACGTTATAACGTATAATGTTATGTAGCCCTACGTTATAACGTATAACGTTATACGCTATTACCTAATAACTTAAAACGTTATCTAGCATTACGTTATAACGTATAACGTTATATACTATTACGTTAAAACGTATAACGTAATTTACTATTACGTTATAACGTATAACGTTATATAATATTACCTTATTACGTATAACGTTATATACTATTACCTTATAACGTATAACGTTATATACTATTACCTTATAACGTTATACGTTACATAGTATTACCTTATAACGTATGACGTTATATGCTATTACCTTATAACGTATAACGTTATATACTATTGCCCTATAACGTATAACATACTGTAGCATTACGATATAACGTATAACGTTGTATACTATTACCTTATAACATATAACGTTATGTTGCACTACGTTATAACGTATAACGTTATGTAACACTACGTTATAACGTATAACGTTATATACTATTACCTTCTAACGTATAACGTTATGTAGCACTACGTTATATCGTATAACGTTATATACTATTACCATATATCGTTATACGTTAAATACTGTTACCTTATAACGTTATACTTTATATACTACTACCTTATAACATATAACGTTATATGCTATTACCTTATAACGTATAACGTTATATACCATTACCTTATAACGTTACACGTTACATAGTATTACCTTATAACGTATGACGTTATATGCTATTACCTTATAACGTATAACGTTATATACTATTGCCCTATAACGTATAACATAATGTAGCATTACGATATAACGTATAACGTTGTATACTATTACCTTATAACATATAACGTTATGTTGCACTACGTTATAACGTATAACGTTATGTAGCATTACGTTATAACGTATATCGTTGTATACTATTACCTTATAACGTATATCGTTATATATCGTTACCGTATAACGTTATACGTTATATACTATTACCTTATAACGTATAACGTTATGTAGCATTACGTTATAACGTATAACGTTGTATACTATTACCTTATAACGTATAACGTTATGTAGCATTACGTTATAACGTATATCGTTGTATACTATTACGTTATAACGTATAACGTTATGTAGCATTACGTTATAACGTATAACGTTATGTAGCATTACGTTATAACGTATAACGTTATATAATATTACCTTATAACGTATAACGTTATGTAGCATTACGATATAACGTATATCGTTATATATTGTTACCATATATCGTTATACGTTAAATACTGTTACGTTATAACGTTATACTTTATATACTACTACCTTATAACGTATAACGTTATATGCTATTACCTTATAACGTATAACGTTATATACTATTACCTTATAACGTATCACGTTATATACTATTACGTTATAACGTATAACGTTATATACTATTACGTTATAACGTATAACGTTATATACTATTACTTTATAACGTATAACGTTATGTAGCATTAAGTTATAACGTATAACGTTATATAATATTACCTTATATCGTTATACGTTGTATACTGTTATCTTATAACGTTATACGTTATATACTATTACATTATAGCGTATAACGTTATGGAGCATTACGTTATAACGTATAACGTTGTATACTATTACCTTATAGCGTATAACGTTTTATGGTATTACCTAATAACCTTGTACGTTATATAATGTTACCTTCTAACGTTATACGTTATATACTATTACCTTATAACGTATAACGTTATATGCTATTACCTTATAACGTTATACGTTATATACTGTTACCTTATAACGGTATAAGTTATATACTATTACCTTTTAACGTATATCGTTATGTGCTATTACCTTATAACGTATAACGTTATATACTATCACCTTATAACGTATAACATTATGTAGCATTACCTTATACCGTTATACGTTATATACTGTTACCTTATAACGTTATACGTTATATACTATTACCTTTTAACGTATAACGTTATATACTATTACATTATGGCGTATAAAGTTATGGAGCATTACGTTATAACGTATAACGTTGTATACTATTACCTTATAGCGTATAACGTTATATGCTATTACCTTATAACCTTATACGTTATATATTGTTACCTTATAACGTTATACGTTACATACTATTACCTTATAACGTATAACATTATATGCTATTACCTTATAACGTTATACGTTATATACTGTTACCATATAACGTTATACGTTATATACTATTACCTTATAACGTATAACGTTATGTCGCATTACGTTATAACGTATAACGTTATATACTATTACCTTATAACGTATAACGTCATGTGGCATTACGTTAGAACGTATATCGTTATATATTGTTACCTTATAACGTTAGACGTTATATACTATTACCTTATAACGTATAACGTTATGTAGCATTACGTTATAACGTATAAAGTTATATACTATTACCTTATAACGTATAACGTTATATTCTATTACGTTATAACGTATAACGTTATATACTATTACCTTACAACGTATAACGTTATATGCTATTACCTTATAACGTTATATGTTATATATTGTTACCTTATAACGTATAACGTTATATGCTATTACCTTATAACGTATAACGTTATATACCATTACCTTATAACGTATAACATAATGTAGCATTACGATATAACGTATAACGTTGTATACTATTACGTTATAACGTATAACATTACGTAGCATTACCTTATATCGTATAACGTTATGTAGCATTACGTTATAAAGTATAACGTTATATAATATTACCTTATAACGTATAACGTTATGTAACATTACGTTATAACGTATATCGTTGTATACTATTACCTTATAACGTATATCGTTATATATCGTTACCGTTTAACGTTATACGTTATATACTATTACCTTATAACGTATAACGTTATGTAGCATTACGTTATAACGTATAACGTTGTATACTATTACCTTATAACGTATAACGTTATGTAGCATTACGTTATAACGTATATCGTTGTATACTATTACGTTATAACGTATAACGTTATGTAGCATTACGTTATAACGTATAACGTTATGTAGCATTACGTTATAACGTATAACGTTATATAATATTACCTTATAACGTATAACGTTATGTAGCATTACGATATAACGTATATCGTTATATATTGTTACCATATATCGTTATACGTTAAATACTGTTACGTTATAACGTTATACTTTATATACTACTACCTTATAACGTATAACGTTATATGCTATTACCTTATAACGTATAACGTTATATACTATTACCTTATAACGTATCACGTTATATACTATTACGTTATAACGTATAACGTTATATACTATTACGTTATAACGTATAACGTTATATACTATTACTTTATAACGTATAACGTTATGTAGCATTAAGTTATAACGTATAACGTTATATAATATTACCTTATATCGTTATACGTTGTATACTGTTATCTTATAACGTTATACGTTATATACTATTACATTATAGCGTATAACGTTATGGAGCATTACGTTATAACGTATAACGTTGTATACTATTACCTTATAGCGTATAACGTTTTATGGTATTACCTAATAACCTGGTACGTTATATAATGTTACCTTCTAACGTTATACGTTATATACTATTACCTTATAACGTATAACGTTATATGCTATTACCTTATAACGTTATACGTTATATACTGTTACCTTATAACGGTATAAGTTATATACTATTACCTTTTAACGTATATCGTTATGTGCTATTACCTTATAACGTATAACGTTATATACTATCACCTTATAACGTATAACATTATGTAGCATTACCTTATACCGTTATACGTTATATACTGTTACCTTATAACGTTATACGTTATATACTATTACCTTTTAACGTATAACGTTATATACTATTACATTATAGCGTATAAAGTTATGGAGCATTACGTTATAACGTATAACGTTGTATACTATTACCTTATAGCGTATAACGTTATATGCTATTACCTTATAACCTTATACGTTATATATTGTTACCTTATGACGTTATACGTTACATACTATTAACTTATAACGTATAACATTATATGCTATTACCTTATAACGTTATACGTTATATACTATTACCATATAACGTTATACGTTATATACTATTACCTTATAACGTATAACGTTATGTCGCATTACGTTATAACGTATAACGTTATATACTATTACCTTATAACGTATAACGTCATGTGGCATTACGTTAGAACGTATATCGTTATATATTGTTACCTTATAACGTTAGACGTTATATACTATTACCTTATAACGTATAACGTTATGTAGCATTACGTTATAACGTATAAAGTTATATACTATTACCTTATAACGTATAACGTTATATTCTATTACGTTATAACGTATAACGTTATATACTATTACCTTACAACGTATAACGTTATATGCTATTACCTTATAACGTTATATGTTATATATTGTTACCTTATAACGTTATACGCTATATACTATTACGTTACAACGTATAACGTTATGCAGCACAACGTTATAACGTATAACGTTATGTAGCACTATGTTATAACGTATAACGTTATATACTATTACCTTATAACGTATAACGTTATGTCGCATTACGTTATAACGTATAACGTTGTTTACAATTACGTTATAACGTATAACATTACGTAGCATTACCTTATAACATATAACGTTATATATCGTTACCTTATAACGTTATACGTTATATACTATCACCTAATAACGTATAACGTTATGTAGCATTACGTTATAACGTATAACGTTATATACTATTACCTTATAACGTATAACGTCATGTACCATTACGTTATAACGTATAACGTTATATCCTATTACGTTATAAGGTATATCGTTATGTAGCATTACGTTATAACGTATAACGCTATATACTATTACCTTATAATTTGTAGCGCTATAAAGTATAACGTTATAACGTACAACGTTATATCCTATTACGTTATAACGTATATCGTTATGTAGCATTACGTTATAACGTATAAGGTTATATACTATTACCTTATAATTTGTAGCGCTATAAAGTATAACGTTATAACGGACAACGTTATATCCTACTACGTTATAACGTATATCGTTATGTTGCATTACGATATAACGTATAACGTTATATCATATTACGTTATAACGTATAACGTTATGTAGCATTACGTTATAACGTATAACATTGTATACTATTACCTTATAGCGTATAACGTTATATGCTATTTCCTTATAACCTTATACGTTATATATTGTTACCTTATAACGTTATACGTTATATACTATTACCTTATAACGTATAGCGTTATATGCTATTACCTTATAACGTATAACGTTATATACTATTACCTTATAACGTATAACGTCATGTGGCATTACGTTATAACGTATAACGTTATATACTATTACCTTATAACGTATAACGCTATGTAGCATTACGTTATAACGTATATCGTTATATATTGTTACCTTATAACGTTATACGATATATACTGTTACCTTATAACGTATAACGTTATGTAGCGCTACGTTATAACGTATAACGTTGTATACTATTACGTTATAACGAATAACGTTATATAGCATTACGTTATAACGTATAACGTTATATGCTATTACCTTATAGCGTATAACGTTATATGCTATTACCTTATAACCTTATACGTTATATATTGTTACCTTATAACGTTATACGATATATACTATTACCTCATAACGTTATACGTTATATATTGTTACCTTATAACGTTATACGTTATATACTATTACCTTTTAAGGTATGGCGTTATATGCTATTATCTTATAACGTATAACGTTATATACTATTACCTTATAACGTATAACGTCATGTGGCATTACGTTATAACGTATATCGTTATATATTGTTACCTTATAACGTTATACGTTATATAATATGACCTTATAACGTATAACGTTATGTAGCATTACGTTATAATGTATAACATTGTATACTATTACGTTATAACGTATATCGTTATGTAGCATTACGTTACAACGTATAACGTTATGTAGCATTACGTTATAACGTATAACGTTATATACTATTACCTTATAATTTGTAGCGCTATAAAGTATAACGTTATAACGTATAACGTTATGTTGCATTACGATATAACGTATAACGGTATATTCTATTACGTTATAACGTATAACGCTATGTGGCATTACGTTATAACGTATATCGTTATATATTGTTACCTTATAACGTTATACGTTATATACTATGACCTTATAACGTATAACGTTATGTAGCATTGCGTTATAATGTATAACATTGTATACTATTACGTTATAACGTATATCGTTATGTAGTATTACGTTACAACGTATAACGTTATGTAGCATTACGTTATAACGTTTAACGTTATATACTATTACCTTATAATTTGTAGCGCTATAAAGTATAACGATAGAACGTACAACGTTATATCCTATTACGTTATAACGTATAACGTTATGTTGCATTACGATATAACGTATAACGGTATATCCTATTACGTTATAACGTATATCGTTATGTAGCATTACGTTATAACGTATAACGTTATATCCTATTACCTTATAATTTGTAGTGCTATAAAGTATAACATTATAACGTATAACGTTATATCCAATTACGTTATAACGTACATCGTTATGTACCATTACGTTATAACGTATAACGTTATATACTATTACCTTATAATTTGTAGCGCTATAAAGTATAACGTTATAACGTATAACGTTATATCCTATTACGTTATAACGTATATCGTTATGTAGCATTACGTTATAACGTATAACGTTGTATACTATTGCCATATAACGTATAACGTTATGTAGCATTACGTTATAACGTATATCGTTGTATACTACTACGTTATAACGTATAACGTTATGTAGCATTACGTTATAACGTATAACGTTATGTAGCATTACGTTATAACGTATAACGTTATATAATATTACCTTATAACGTATAATGTTATGTAGCATTACGTTCTAACGTATATCGTTATATATTGTTACCATATATCGTTATACGTTAAATACTGTTACGTTATAACGTTATACTTTATATACTACTACCTTATAACGTATAACGTTATATGCTATTACCATATAACGTATAACGTTATATACTATTACCTTATAACGTATCACGTTATATACTATTACGTTATAACGTATAACGTTATATACTATTACGTTATAACGTATAACGTTATATACTATTACTTTATAACGTATAACGTTATGTAGCATTACGTTCTAACGTATATCGTTATATATTGTTACCATATATCGTTATACGTTAAATACTGTTACGTTATAACGTTATACTTTATATACTACTACCTTATAACGTATAACGTTATATGCTATTACCATATAACGTATAACGTTATATACTATTACCTTATAACGTATCACGTTATATACTATTACGTTATAACGTATAACGTTATATACTATTACGTTATAACGTATAACGTTGTATACTATTACCCTATAGCGTATAACGTTATATGGTATTACCTAATAACCTTGTACGTTATATAATGTTACCTTAGCGTTATACGTTATATACTATTACCTTATAACGTATAACGTTATATGCTATTACCTTATAACGTTATACGTTATATACTGTTACCTTATAACGTTATAAGTTATATACTATTACCTTTTAACGTATATCGTTATATGCTATTACCTTATAACGTATAACGTTATATACTATTACCTTATCACGTATAACATTATGTAGCATTACCTTATACCGTTATACGTTATATACTGTTACCATATAACGTTATACGTTATATACTATTACCTTATAACGTATAACGTTATGTAGCATTACGTAATAACGTATAACGTTATATACTATTACCATATAACGTATAACGTTATATTCTATTACGTTATAACGTATAACGTTATATACTATTACCTTACAACGTATAACGTTATATGCTATTACCTTATAACGTTATATGTTATATATTGTTACCTTATAACGTATAACGTTATATGCTATTACCTTATAACGTATAACGTTATATACTATTACCTTATAACGTATAACATAATGTAGCATTACGATATAACGTATAACGTTGTATACTATTACGTTATAACGTATAACATTACGTAGCATTACCTTATATCGTATAACGTTATGTAGCATTACGTTATAACGTATAACGTTATATAATATTACCTTATAACGTATAACGTTATGTAACATTACGTTATAACGTATCTCGTTATATATTGTTACCTTATAACGTTATACGTTATATACTATTACCTTCTAACGTACAACGTTATGTAGCATTACATTATAACGTATAACGTTGTATACTATTACCTTATAACGTATAACATTATGTAGCACTACGTTATAACCTATAACGTTGTATACTATTTCGTTATAACGTACAACGTTATGTAGCACTACGTTATAATGTATAATGTTATGTAGCCCTACGTTATAACGTATAACGTTATATACTATTACCTTATAACGTATAAAGTTATGTAGCATTACGTTGTAACGTATAACGTTATATACTATTACCTTATAACGTATAACGCTATGTAGCATTACGTTATAACGTATATCGTTATATATTGTTACCTTATAACGTTATACGCTATATACTATTACGTTACAACGTATAACGTTATGCAGCACAACGTTATAACGTATAACGTTATGTAGCAGTACGTTATAACGTATAACGTTATGTAGCACTACGTTATAACGTATAACGTTATGTAGCACTATGTTATAACGTATAACGTTATATACTATTACCTTATAACGTATAATGTTATGTCGCATTACGTTATAACGTATAACGTTGTTTACAATTACGTTATAACGTATAACATTACGTAGCATTACCTTATAACATATAACGTTATATATCGTTACCTTATAACGTTATACGTTATATACTATCACCTAATAACGTATAACGTTATGTAGCATTACGTTATAACGTATAACGTTATATACTATTACCTTATAACGTATAACGTCATGTGGCATTACGTTATAACGCATAACGTTATATACTATTACCTTATAACGTATAACGTTATGTATCATTACGTTATAACGTATAACATTATATACTATTACCTTATAACGTATAACGTCATGTGGCATTACGTTATAACGTATATCGTTATATATTGTTACCTTATAACGTTAGACGTTATATACTATTACCTTATAGCGTATAACGTTATGTAGCATACGTTATAATGTACAACGTTATATCCTATTACGTTATAACGTATATCGTTATGTTGCATTATGATATAACGTATAACGTTATATCCTATTACGTTATAACGTATATCGTTATGTAGCATTACGTTATAACGTATAACGTTATATACTATTACCTTATAGTTTGTAGCGCTATAAAGTATAGCGTTATAACGTATAACGTTATATCCTATTACGTTATAACGTATAACGTTACGTAGCATTACGTTACAACGTATAACGTTATATACTATTACGTTATAGCGTATAACGTTATATAGTATTACGTTATAACGAATATCGTTATTTAGCATTACTTTATAACTTATAACGTTGTATACTATTACCTTTTAACATATAACGTGATATACTATTACCGTGTAACTTATAACGTTATATCCTATTACGTTATAACGTATAACGTTATATCCTATTACGTTATAAAGTATAACGTTATATCCTACTACGTTATAACGTATATCGTTATGTAGCATTACGTTATAACGTATAACGTTATATACTATTACCTTATAATCTTATACGTTATATATTGTTACCTTATAACGTTATACGTTATATACTATTACCTTCTAACGTATAACGTTATGTAGCATTACGTTACAACGTATAACGTTATATACTATTACCTTAGAACGTATAGCGTTATGTAGCACTACGTTATAACGTATAATGTTATGTAGCCCTACGTTATAACGTATAACGTTATACGCTATTACCTAATAACTTAAAACGTTATCTAGCATTACGTTATAACGTATAACGTTATATACTATTACGTTAAAACGTATAACGTAATTTACTATTACGTTATAACGTATAACGTTATATAATATTACCTTATTACGTATAACGTTATATACTATTACCTTATAACGTATAACGTTATATACTATTACCTTATAACGTTATACGTTACATAGTATTACCTTATAACGTATGACGTTATATGCTATTACCTTATAACGTATAACGTTATATACTATTGCCCTATAACGTATAACATACTGTAGCATTACGATATAACGTATAACGTTGTATACTATTACCTTATAACATATAACGTTATGTTGCACTACGTTATAACGTATAACGTTATGTAACACTACGTTATAACGTATAACGTTATATACTATTACCTTCTAACGTATAACGTTATGTAGCACTACGTTATATCGTATAACGTTATATACTATTACCATATATCGTTATACGTTAAATACTGTTACCTTATAACGTTATACTTTATATACTACTACCTTATAACGTATAACGTTATATGCTATTACCTTATAACGTATAACGTTATATACCATTACCTTATAACGTTACACGTTACATTGTATTACCTTATAACGTATGACGTTATATGCTATTACCTTATAACGTATAACGTTATATACTATTGCCCTATAACGTATAACATAATGTAGCATTACGATATAACGTATAACGTTGTATACTATTACCTTATAACATATAACGTTATGTTGCACTACGTTATAACGTATAACGTTATGTAGCATTACGTTATAACGTATATCGTTGTATACTATTACCTTATAACGTATATCGTTATATATCGTTACCGTATAACGTTATACGTTATATACTATTACCTTATAACGTATAACGTTATGTAGCATTACGTTATAACGTATAACGTTATGTAGCATTACGTTATAACGTATAACGTTATATAATATTACCTTATAACGTATAACGTTATGTAGCATTACGATATAACGTATATCGTTATATATTGTTACCATATATCGTTATACGTTAAATACTGTTACGTTATAACGTTATACTTTATATACTACTACCTTATAACGTATAACGTTATATGCTATTACCTTATAACGTATAACGTTATATACTATTACCTTATAACGTATCACGTTATATACTATTACGTTATAACGTATAACGTTATATACTATTACGTTATAACGTATAACGTTATATACTATTACTTTATAACGTATAACGTTATGTAGCATTAAGTTATAACGTATAACGTTATATAATATTACCTTATAATCTTATACGTTATATATTGTTACCTTATAACGTTATACGTTATATACTATTACCTTCTAACGTATAACGTTATGTAGCATTACGTTACAACGTATAACGTTATATACTATTACCTTAGAACGTATAGCGTTATGTAGCACTACGTTATAACGTATAATGTTATGTAGCCCTACGTTATAACGTATAACGTTATACGCTATTACCTAATAACTTAAAACGTTATCTAGCATTACGTTATAACGTATAACGTTATATACTATTACGTTAAAACGTATAACGTAATTTACTATTACGTTATAACGTATAACGTTAAATAATATTACCTTATTACGTATAACGTTATATACTATTACCTTATAACGTATAACGTTATATACTATTACCTTATAACGTTATACGTTACATAGTATTACCTTATAACGTATGACGTTATATGCTATTACCTTATAACGTATAACGTTATATACTATTGCCCTATAACGTATAACATACTGTAGCATTACGATATAACGTATAACGTTGTATACTATTACCTTATAACATATAACGTTATGTTGCACTACGTTATAACGTATAACGTTATGTAACACTACGTTATAACGTATAACGTTATATACTATTACCTTCTAACGTATAACGTTATGTAGCACTACGTTATATCGTATAACGTTATATACTATTACCATATATCGTTATACGTTAAATACTGTTACCTTATAACGTTATACTTTATATACTACTACCTTATAACGTATAACGTTATATGCTATTACCTTATAACGTATAACGTTATATACCATTACCTTATAACGTTACACGTTACATTGTATTACCTTATAACGTATGACGTTATATGCTATTACCTTATAACGTATAACGTTATATACTATTGCCCTATAACGTATAACATAATGTAGCATTACGATATAACGTATAACGTTGTATACTATTACCTTATAACATATAACGTTATGTTGCACTACGTTATAACGTATAACGTTATGTAGCATTACGTTATAACGTATATCGTTGTATACTATTACCTTATAACGTATATCGTTATATATCGTTACCGTATAACGTTATACGTTATATACTATTACCTTATAACGTATAACGTTATGTAGCATTACGTTATAACGTATAACGTTATGTAGCATTACGTTATAACGTATAACGTTATATAATATTACCTTATAACGTATAACGTTATGTAGCATTACGATATAACGTATATCGTTATATATTGTTACCATATATCGTTATACGTTAAATACTGTTACGTTATAACGTTATACTTTATATACTACTACCTTATAACGTATAACGTTATATGCTATTACCTTATAACGTATAACGTTATATACTATTACCTTATAACGTATCACGTTATATACTATTACGTTATAACGTATAACGTTATATACTATTACGTTATAACGTATAACGTTATATACTATTACTTTATAACGTATAACGTTATGTAGCATTAAGTTATAACGTATAACGTTATATAATATTACCTTATATCGTTATACGTTGTATACTGTTATCTTATAACGTTATACGTTATACACTATTACATTATAGCGTATAACGTTATGGAGCATTACGTTTTAACGTATAACGTTGTATACTATTACCTTATAGCGTATAACGTTTTATGGTATTACCTAATAACCTTGTACGTTATATAATGTTACCTTCTAACGTTATACGTTATATACTATTACCTTATAACGTATAACGTTATATGCTATTACCTTATAACGTTATACGTTATATACTGTTACCTTATAACGGTATAAGTTATATACTATTACCTTTTAACGTATAACGTTATATACTATTACTTTATAACGTATAACGTTATGTAGCATTAAGTTATAACGTATAACGTTATATAATATTACCTTATATCGTTATACGTTGTATACTGTTATCTTATAACGTTATACGTTATATACTATTACATTATAGCGTATAACGTTATGGAGCATTACCTTATAACGTATAACGTTATATACTATCACCTTATAACGTATAACATTATGTAGCATTACCTTATACCGTTATACGTTATATATTGTTACCTTATAACGTTATACGTTATATACTATTACCTTTTAAGGTATGGCGTTATATGCTATTATCTTATAACGTATAACGTTATATACTATTACCTTATAACGTATAACGTCATGTGGCATTACGTTATAACGTATATCGTTATATATTGTTACCTTATAACGTTATACGTTATATACTATGACCTTATAACGTATAACGTTATGTAGCATTACGTTATAATGTATAACATTGTATACTATTACGTTATAACGTATATCGTTATGTAGCATTACGTTACAACGTATAACGTTATGTAGCATTACGTTATAACGTATAACGTTATATACTATTACCTTATAATTTGTAGCGCTATAAAGTATAACGTTATAACGTATAACGTTATGTTGCATTACGATATAACGTATAACGGTATATTCTATTACGTTATAACGTATAACGCTATGTAGCATTACGTTATAACGTATATCGTTATATATTGTTACCTTATAACGTTATACGTTATATACTATGACCTTATAACGTATAACGTTATGTAGCATTGCGTTATAATGTATAACATTGTATACTATTACGTTATAACGTATATCGTTATGTAGCATTACGTTACAACGTATAACGTTATGTAGCATTACGTTATAACGTTTAACGTTATATACTATTACCTTATAATTTGTAGCGCTATAAAGTATAACGATAGAACGTACAAAGTTATATCCTATTACGTTATAACGTATAACGTTATGTTGCATTACGATATAACGTATAACGGTATATCCTATTACGTTATAACGTATATCGTTATGTAGCATTACGTTATAACGTATAACGTTATATACTATTACCTTATAATCTTATACGTTATATATTGTTACCTTATAACGTTATACGTTATATACTATTACCTTTTAACGTATAACGTTATATACTATTACATTATAGCGTATAAAGTTATGGAGCATTACGTTATAACGTATAACGTTGTATACTATTACCTTACAGCGTATAACGTTATATGCTATTACCTTATAACCTTATACGTTATATATTGTTACCATATAACGTTATACGTTACATACTATTACCTTATAACGTATAACATTATATGCTATTACCTTATAACGTTATACGTTATATACTGTTACCATATAACGTTATACGTTATATACTATTACCTTCTAACGTACAACGTTATGTAGCATTACATTATAACGTATAACGTTGTATACTATTACCTTATAACGTATAACATTATGTAGCATTACGTTATAACCTATAACGTTGTATACTATTTCGTTATAACGTACAACGTTATGTAGCACTACGTTATAATGTATAATGTTATGTAGCCCTACGTTATAACGTATAACGTTATATACTATTACCTTATAACGTATAAAGTTATGTAGCATTACGTTGTAACGTATAACGTTATATACTATTACCTTATAACGTATAACGCTATGTAGCATTACGTTATAACGTATATCGTTATATATTGTTACCTTATAACGTTATACGCTATATACTATTACGTTACAACGTATAACGTTATGCAGCACAACGTTATAACGTATAACGTTATGTAGCAGTACGTTATAACGTATAACGTTATGTAGCACTACGTTATAACGTATAACGTTATGTAGCACTATGTTATAACGTATAACGTTATATACTATTACCTTATAACGTATAACGTTATGTCGCATTACGTTATAACGTATAACGTTGTTTACAATTACGTTATAACGTATAACATTACGTAGCATTACCTTATAACATATAACGTTATATATCGTTACCTTATAACGTTAGACGTTATATACTATTACCTTATAGCGTATAACGTTATGTAGCATACGTTATAATGTACAACGTTATATCCTATTACGTTATAACGTATATCGTTATGTTGCATTATGATATAACGTATAACGTTATATCCTATTACGTTATAACGTATATCGTTATGTAGCATTACGTTATAACGTATAACGTTATATACTATTACCTTATAGTTTGTAGCGCTATAAAGTATAGCGTTATAACGTATAACGTTATATCCTATTACGTTATAACGTATATCGTTATGTAGCATTACGTTATAACGTATTGCGTTATATCCTATTATGTTATAATGTATATCGTTATGTAGCATTACGTTATAACGTATAACGTTATATAATATTACCTTATATCTTATAACGTCATATGGTATTACGTTATAACGTGTAACGTTACGTAGCATTACGTTACAACGTATAACGTTATATACTATTACGTTATAGCGTATAACGTTATATAGTATTACGTTATAACGAATATCGTTATTTAGCATTACTTTATAACTTATAACGTTGTATACTATTACCTTTTAACATATAACGTGATATACTATTACCGTGTAACTTATAACGTTATATCCTATTACGTTATAACGTATAACGTTATATCCTATTACGTTATAAAGTATAACGTTATATCCTACTACGTTATAACGTATATCGTTATGTAGCATTACGTTATAACGTATAACGTTATATACTATTACCTTATAATCTTATACGTTATATATTGTTACCTTATAACGTTATACGTTATATACTATTACCTTCTAACGTATAACGTTATGTAGCATTACGTTACAACGTATAACGTTATATACTATTACCTTAGAACGTATAGCGTTATGTAGCACTACGTTATAACGTATAATGTTATGTAGCCCTACGTTATAACGTATAACGTTATACGCTATTACCTAATAACTTAAAACGTTATCTAGCATTACGTTATAACGTATAACGTTATATACTATTACCTTATAACGTTATACGTTACATAGTATTACCTTATAACGTATGACGTTATATGCTATTACCTTATAACGTATAACATTATATACTATTGCCCTATAACGTATAACATACTGTAGCATTACGATATAACGTATAACGTTGTATACTATTACCTTATAACATATAACGTTATGTTGCACTACGTTATAACGTATAACGTTATGTAACACTACGTTATAACGTATAACGTTATATACTATTACCTTCTAACGTATAACGTTATGTAGCACTACGTTATATCGTATAACGTTATATACTATTACCATATATCGTTATACGTTAAATACTGTTACCTTATAACGTTATACTTTATATACTACTACCTTATAACGTATAACGTTATATGCTATTACCTTATAACGTATAACGTTATATACCATTACCTTATAACGTTACACGTTACATAGTATTACCTTATAACGTATGACGTTATATGCTATTACCTTATAACGTATAACGTTATATACTATTGCCCTATAACGTATAACATAATGTAGCATTACGATATAACGTATAACGTTGTATACTATTACCTTATAACATATAACGTTATGTTGCACTACGTTATAACGTATAACGTTATGTAGCATTACGTTATAACGTATATCGTTGTATACTATTACCTTATAACGTATATCGTTATATATCGTTACCGTATAACGTTATACGTTATATACTATTACCTTATAACGTATAACGTTATGTAGCATTACGTTATTAGGTATAACGTTGTATACTATTACCTTATAACGTATAACGTTATGTAGCATTACGTTATAACGTATATCGTTGTATACGATTACGTTATAACGTATAACGTTATGTAGCATTACGTTATAACGTATAACGTTATGTAGCATTACGTTATAACGTATAACGTTATATAATATTACCTTATAACGTATAACGTTATGTAGCATTACGATATAACGTATATCGTTATATATTGTTACCATATATCGTTATACGTTAAATACTGTTACGTTATAACGTTATACTTTATATACTACTACCTTATAACGTATAACGTTATATGCTATTACCTTATAACGTATAACGTTATATACTATTACCTTATAACGTATCACGTTATATACTATTACGTTATAACGTATAACGTTATATACTATTACGTTATAACGTATAACGTTATATACTATTACTTTATAACGTATAACGTTATGTAGCATTAAGTTATAACGTATAACGTTATATAATATTACCTTATATCGTTATACGTTGTATACTGTTATCTTATAACGTTATACGTTATATACTATTACATTATAGCGTATAACGTTATGGAGCATTACGTTATAACGTATAACGTTGTATACTATTACCTTATAGCGTATAACGTTTTATGGTATTACCTAATAACCTTGTACGTTATATAATGTTACCTTCTAACGTTATACGTTATATACTATTACCTTATAACGTATAACGTTATATGCTATTACCTTATAACGTTATACGTTATATACTGTTACCTTATAACGGTATAAGTTATATACTATTACCTTTTAACGTATAACGTTATGTCGCATTACGTTATAACGTATAACGTTATATACTATTACCTTATAACGTATAACGTCATGTGGCATTACGTTAGAACGTATATCGTTATATATTGTTACCTTATAACGTTAGACGTTATATACTATTACCTTATAACGTATAACGTTATGTAGCATTACGTTATAACGTATAAAGTTATATACTATTACCTTATAACGTATAACGTTATATCCTACTACGTTATAACGTATATCGTTATGTAGCATTACGTTATAACGTATAACGTTATATACTATTACCTTATAATCTTATACGTTATATATTGTTACCTTATAACGTTATACGTTATATACTATTACCTTCTAACGTATAACGTTATGTAGCATTACGTTACAACGTATAACGTTATATACTATTACCTTAGAACGTATAGCGTTATGTAGCACTACGTTATAACGTATAATGTTATGTAGCCCTACGTTATAACGTATAACGTTATACGCTATTACCTAATAACTTAAAACGTTATCTAGCATTACGTTATAACGTATAACGTTATATACTATTACGTTAAAACGTATAACGTAATTTACTATTACGTTATAACGTATAACGTTATATAATATTACCTTATTACGTATAACGTTATATACTATTACCTTATAACGTATAACGTTATATACTATTACCTTATAACGTTATACGTTACATAGTATTACCTTATAACGTATGACGTTATATGCTATTACCTTATAACGTATAACGTTATATACTATTGCCCTATAACGTATAACATACTGTAGCATTACGATATAACGTATAACGTTGTATACTATTACCTTATAACATATAACGTTATGTTGCACTACGTTATAACGTATAACGTTATGTAACACTACGTTATAACGTATAACGTTATATACTATTACCTTCTAACGTATAACGTTATGTAGCACTACGTTATATCGTATAACGTTATATACTATTACCATATATCGTTATACGTTAAATACTGTTACCTTATAACGTTATACTTTATATACTACTACCTTATAACATATAACGTTATATGCTATTACCTTATAACGTATAACGTTATATACCATTACCTTATAACGTTACACGTTACATAGTATTACCTTATAACGTATGACGTTATATGCTATTACCTTATAACGTATAACGTTATATACTATTGCCCTATAACGTATAACATAATGTAGCATTACGATATAACGTATAACGTTGTATACTATTACCTTATAACATATAACGTTATGTTGCACTACGTTATAACGTATAACGTTATGTAGCATTACGTTATAACGTATATCGTTGTATACTATTACCTTATAACGTATATCGTTATATATCGTTACCGTATAACGTTATACGTTATATACTATTACCTTATAACGTATAACGTTATGTAGCATTACGTTATAACGTATAACGTTGTATACTATTACCTTATAACGTATAACGTTATGTAGCATTACGTTATAACGTATATCGTTGTATACTATTACGTTATAACGTATAACGTTATGTAGCATTACGTTATAACGTATAACGTTATGTAGCATTACGTTATAACGTATAACGTTATATAATATTACCTTATAACGTATAACGTTATGTAGCATTACGATATAACGTATATCGTTATATATTGTTACCATATATCGTTATACGTTAAATACTGTTACGTTATAACGTTATACTTTATATACTACTACCTTATAACGTATAACGTTATATGCTATTACCTTATAACGTATAACGTTATATACTATTACCTTATAACGTATCACGTTATATACTATTACGTTATAACGTATAACGTTATATACTATTACGTTATAACGTATAACGTTATATACTATTACTTTATAACGTATAACGTTATGTAGCATTAAGTTATAACGTATAACGTTATATAATATTACCTTATATCGTTATACGTTGTATACTGTTATCTTATAACGTTATACGTTATATACTATTACATTATAGCGTATAACGTTATGGAGCATTACGTTATAACGTATAACGTTGTATACTATTACCTTATAGCGTATAACGTTTTATGGTATTACCTAATAACCTTGTACGTTATATAATGTTACCTTCTAACGTTATACGTTATATACTATTACCTTATAACGTATAACGTTATATGCTATTACCTTATAACGTTATACGTTATATACTGTTACCTTATAACGGTATAAGTTATATACTATTACCTTTTAACGTATATCGTTATGTGCTATTACCTTATAACGTATAACGTTATATACTATCACCTTATAACGTATAACATTATGTAGCATTACCTTATACCGTTATACGTTATATACTGTTACCTTATAACGTTATACGTTATATACTATTACCTTTTAACGTATAACGTTATATACTATTACATTATGGCGTATAAAGTTATGGAGCATTACGTTATAACGTATAACGTTGTATACTATTACCTTATAGCGTATAACGTTATATGCTATTACCTTATAACCTTATACGTTATATATTGTTACCTTATAACGTTATACGTTACATACTATTACCTTATAACGTATAACATTATATGCTATTACCTTATAACGTTATACGTTATATACTGTTACCATATAACGTTATACGTTATATACTATTACCTTATAACGTATAACGTTATGTCGCATTACGTTATAACGTATAACGTTATATACTATTACCTTATAACGTATAACGTCATGTGGCATTACGTTAGAACGTATATCGTTATATATTGTTACCTTATAACGTTAGACGTTATATACTATTACCTTATAACGTATAACGTTATGTAGCATTACGTTATAACGTATAAAGTTATATACTATTACCTTATAACGTATAACGTTATATTCTATTACGTTATAACGTATAACGTTATATACTATTACCTTACAACGTATAACGTTATATGCTATTACCTTATAACGTTATATGTTATATATTGTTACCTTATAACGTATAACGTTATATGCTATTACCTTATAACGTATAACGTTATATACCATTACCTTATAACGTATAACATAATGTAGCATTACGATATAACGTATAACGTTGTATACTATTACGTTATAACGTATAACATTACGTAGCATTACCTTATATCGTATAACGTTATGTAGCATTACGTTATAAAGTATAACGTTATATAATATTACCTTATAACGTATAACGTTATGTAACATTACGTTATAACGTATATCGTTGTATACTATTACCTTATAACGTATATCGTTATATATCGTTACCGTTTAACGTTATACGTTATATACTATTACCTTATAACGTATAACGTTATGTAGCATTACGTTATAACGTATAACGTTGTATACTATTACCTTATAACGTATAACGTTATGTAGCATTACGTTATAACGTATATCGTTGTATACTATTACGTTATAACGTATAACGTTATGTAGCATTACGTTATAACGTATAACGTTATGTAGCATTACGTTATAACGTATAACGTTATATAATATTACCTTATAACGTATAACGTTATGTAGCATTACGATATAACGTATATCGTTATATATTGTTACCATATATCGTTATACGTTAAATACTGTTACGTTATAACGTTATACTTTATATACTACTACCTTATAACGTATAACGTTATATGCTATTACCTTATAACGTATAACGTTATATACTATTACCTTATAACGTATCACGTTATATACTATTACGTTATAACGTATAACGTTATATACTATTACGTTATAACGTATAACGTTATATACTATTACTTTATAACGTATAACGTTATGTAGCATTAAGTTATAACGTATAACGTTATATAATATTACCTTATATCGTTATACGTTGTATACTGTTATCTTATAACGTTATACGTTATATACTATTACATTATAGCGTATAACGTTATGGAGCATTACGTTATAACGTATAACGTTGTATACTATTACCTTATAGCGTATAACGTTTTATGGTATTACCTAATAACCTGGTACGTTATATAATGTTACCTTCTAACGTTATACGTTATATACTATTACCTTATAACGTATAACGTTATATGCTATTACCTTATAACGTTATACGTTATATACTGTTACCTTATAACGGTATAAGTTATATACTATTACCTTTTAACGTATATCGTTATGTGCTATTACCTTATAACGTATAACGTTATATACTATCACCTTATAACGTATAACATTATGTAGCATTACCTTATACCGTTATACGTTATATACTGTTACCTTATAACGTTATACGTTATATACTATTACCTTTTAACGTATAACGTTATATACTATTACATTATAGCGTATAAAGTTATGGAGCATTACGTTATAACGTATAACGTTGTATACTATTACCTTATAGCGTATAACGTTATATGCTATTACCTTATAACCTTATACGTTATATATTGTTACCTTATGACGTTATACGTTACATACTATTAACTTATAACGTATAACATTATATGCTATTACCTTATAACGTTATACGTTATATACTATTACCATATAACGTTATACGTTATATACTATTACCTTATAACGTATAACGTTATGTCGCATTACGTTATAACGTATAACGTTATATACTATTACCTTATAACGTATAACGTCATGTGGCATTACGTTAGAACGTATATCGTTATATATTGTTACCTTATAACGTTAGACGTTATATACTATTACCTTATAACGTATAACGTTATGTAGCATTACGTTATAACGTATAAAGTTATATACTATTACCTTATAACGTATAACGTTATATTCTATTACGTTATAACGTATAACGTTATATACTATTACCTTACAACGTATAACGTTATATGCTATTACCTTATAACGTTATATGTTATATATTGTTACCTTATAACGTATAACGTTATATGCTATTACCTTATAACGTATAACGTTATATACTATTACCTTATAACGTATAACATAATGTAGCATTACGATATAACGTATAACGTTGTATACTATTACGTTATAACGTATAACATTACGTAGCATTACCTTATATCGTATAACGTTATGTAGCATTACGTTATAACGTATAACGTTATATAATATTACCTTATAACGTATAACGTTATGTAACATTACGTTATAACGTATTTCGTTATATATTGTTACCTTATAGCGTTATACGTTATATACTATTACCTTCTAACGTACAACGTTATGTAGCATTACATTATAACGTATAACGTTGTATACTATTACCTTATAACGTATAACATTATGTAGCCCTACGTTATAACGTATAACGTTATATACTATTACCTTATAACGTATAAAGTTATGTAGCATTACGTTGTAACGTATAACGTTATATACTATTACCTTATAACGTATAACGCTATGTAGCATTACGTTATAACGTATATCGTTATATATTGTTACCTTATAACGTTATACGCTATATACTATTACGTTACAACGTATAACGTTATGCAGCACAACGTTATAACGTATAACGTTAAGTAGCAGTACGTTATAACGTATAACATTATGTAGCACTACGTTATAACGTATAACGTTATGTAGCACTATGTTATAACGTATAACGTTATATACTATTACCTTATAACGTATAACGTTATGTCGCATTACGTTATAACGTATAACGTTGTTTACAATTACGTTATAACGTATAACATTTCGTAGCATTACCTTATAACATATAACGTTATATATCGTTACCTTATAACGTTATACGTTATATACTATCGCCTAATAACGTATAACGTTATGTAGCATTACGTTATAACGTATAACGTTATATGCTATTACCTTATAACGTATAACGTCATGTGGCATTACGTTATAACGTATAACGTTATATACTATTACCTTATAACGTATAACGCTATGTAGCATTACGTTATAACGTATATCGTTATATATTGTTACCTTATAACGTTATACGCTATATACTATTACGTTACAACGTATAACGTTATGCAGCACAACGTTATAACGTATAACGTTATGTAGCAGTACGTTATAACGTATAACATTATGTAGCACTACGTTATAACGTATAACGTTATGTAGCACTATGTTATAACGTATAACGTTATATACTATTACCTTATAACGTATAACGTTATGTCGCATTACGTTATAACGTATAACGTTGTTTACAATTACGTTATAACGTATAACATTACGTAGCATTACCTTATAACATATAACGTTATATATCGTTACCTTATAACGTTATACGTTATATACTATCGCCTAATAACGTATAACGTTATGTAGCATTACGTTATAACGTATAACGTCATGTGGCATTACGTTATAACGCATAACGTTATATACTATTACCTTATAACGTATAACGTTATGTATCATTACGTTATAACGTATAACATTATATACTATTACCTTATAACGTATAACGTTATGTAGCATTACGTTACAACGTATAACGTTATATACTATTACCTTAGAACGTATAGCGTTATGTAGCACTACGTTATCACGTATAATGTTATGTAGCCCTACGTTATAACGTATAACGTTATACGCTATTACCTAATAACTTAAAACGTTATCTAGCATTACGTTATAACGTATAACGTTATATACTATTACGTTAAAACGTATAACGTAATTTACTATTACGTTATAACGTATAACGTTATATAATATTACCTTATTACGTATAACGTTATATACTATTACCTTATAACGTATAGCGTTATATACTATTACCTTATAATGTTATACGTTACATACTATTACCTTATAACGTATGACGTTATATGCTATTACCTTATAACGTATAACGTTATATACTATTGCCCTATAACGTATAACATAATGTAGCATTACGATATAACGTATAACGTTGTATACTATTACCTTATAACATATAACGTTATGTTGCACTACGTTATAACGTATAACATTATGTAACACTACGTTATAACGTATAACGTTATATACTATTACCTTCTAACGTATAACGTTATGTAGCACTACGTTATATCGTATAACGTTATATACTATTACCATATATCGTTATACGTTAAATACTGTTACCTTATAACGTTATACTTTATATACTACTACCTTATAACGTATAACGTTATATGCTATTACCTTACAACGTATAACGTTATATACCATTACCTTATAACGTTATACGTTATATAGTATTACCTTATAACGTATGACGTTGTATACTATTACGTTATAGCGTATATCATTACGTAGCATTACCGTATTACGTATAACGTTATGTAGCATTACGTTATAACGTATATCGTTGTATACTATTACCTTATAACGTATATCGTTATATATCGTTACCGTTTAACGTTATACGTTATATACTATTACCTTATAACGTATAACGTTATGTAGCATTACGTTATAACGTATAACGTTGTATACTATTACCTTATAACGTATAACGTTATGTAGCATTACGTTATAACGTATATCGTTGTATACTATTACGTTATAACGTATAACGTTATGTAGCATTACGTTATAACGTATAACGTTATGTAGCATTACGTTATAACGTATAACGTTATATACTATTACCTTATAATTTGTAGCGCTATAAAGTATAACGTTATAACGGACAACGTTATATCCTATTACGTTATAACGTATATCGTTATGTTGCATTACGATATAACGTATAACGTTATATACTATTACCTTATATCTTATAACGTCATATGGTATTACGTTATAACTTATGACGTTATGTAGCATTACGTCACAACGTATAACGATATTTACTATTACCTTATAATTTGTAGCGCTATATAGTATAACGCTATACCGTACAACGTTATTTCCTATTACGTTATAACGTATAGTGTTATGTAGCATTACGTTATAACGTATAACGTTGTGTACCATTACGTTATAACGTATAACGTTATATCCTATGACGTTATAACGTATATCGTTATGTAGCATTACGTTATAACGTATAACGTTATATACTATTACCTTATAATTTGTAGCGCTATAAAGTATAACGTTATAACGGACAACGTTATATCCTATTACGTTATAACGTATATCGTTATGTTGCATTACGATATAACGTATAACGTTATATACTATTACCTTATATCTTATAACGTCATATGGTATTACGTTATAACGTATGACGTTATGTAGCATTACGTCACAACGTATAACGATATTTACTATTACCTTATAATTTGTAGCGCTATATAGTATAACGCTATACCGTACAACGTTATTTCCTATTACGTTATAACGTATATTGTTATGTAGCATTACGTTATAACGTATAACGTTATATACTATTACCTTTTAACATATAACGTTATATACTATTACCATGTAACGTATAACGATATATCCCATTACGTCATAACATATAACGTTATATACTATTACCTTATAATTTGTAGCGCTATAAAGTATATCGTTATAACGTATGACGTTATATCCTATTACGTTTATAACGTATAACGTTATATAGTATTACGTTATAACGTATATCGTTATGTAGCATTACGTTATAACGTATAACGTTATATACTATTACCTTATAATTTGTAGCGCTATAAAGTATAACGTTATAACGTACAACGTTATATCCTATTACGTTATAACGTATATCGTTATGTTGCATTGCGATGTAGCGTATAACGTTATATCCTATTACCTTAAAATTTGTAGCGCTATAAAGTATAACGTTATAACGTACGACGTTATGTCCTATTACGTTTATAACGTATAACGTTATATAGTATTACGGTATAACGTATATCGTTATAAACTATTACCTTATAACGTATAACGTTATGTGGCATTACGTTATAACGTATAACGTTATATACTATTACCTTATATCTTACAACGTTATGTCCTATTACATTTATAACGTATAACGTTATATGGTATTACGTTATAACGTATAACGTTATATATTATTACCTTATAATTTGTAGCGCTATATAGTATAACGTTATAACGTATGACGTTATATCCTATTACGTTATAACGTATATCGTTATGTAGCATTACGTTATAACGTATAACGTTATATCCTAATACCTTATAATTTGTAGAGCTATAAAGTATAACGTTATAACGTATGACGTTATATCCTATTACGTTATAACGTATATCGTTATGTAGCATTACGTTATAACGTATGACGTTATATAATATTACCTTATAATTTGTAGCCCTATAAAGTATAACGTTATAACGTACAACGTTATATCCTATTACGTTATAACGTATATCGTTATGTTGCATTACGATATAGCGTATAACGTTATATCCTATTACCTTAAAATTTGTAGCACTATAAAGTATAACGTTATAACGTACGACGTTATGTCCTATTACGTTTATAACGTATAACGTTATATAGTATTACGTTATAACGTATATCGTTATAAACTATTACCTTATAACGTATAACGTTATGTGGCATTACGTTATAACGTATAATGTTATATCCTATTACCTTATAATTTGTAGCGCTATAAAGTATAACGTTATAACGTATGTCGTTATATCCTATTACCTTATAATTTGTAGCGCTATAAAGTATAACGTTATAACGTATAACGTTATGTCCTATTACGTTTATAACGTATAACGTTATATAGTATTACGGTATAACGTATATCGTTATAAACTATTACCTTATAACGTATAACGTTATGTGGCATTACGTTATAACGTATAACGTTATATACTATTACCTTATATCTTACAACGTTATGTCCTATTACATTTATAACGTATAACGTTATATGGTATTACGTTATAACGTATAACGTTATATATTATTACCTTATAATTTGTAGCGCTATATAGTATAACGTTATAACGTATGACGTTATATCCTATTACGTTATAACGTATATCGTTATAAACTATTACCTTATAACGTATAACGTTATGTGGCATTACGTTATAACGTATAATGTTATATCCTATTACCTTATAATTTGTAGCGCTATAAAGTATAACGTTATAACGTATGTCGTTATATCCTATTACCTTATAATTTGTAGCGCTATAAAGTATAACGTTATAACGTATAACGTTATATCCTATTACGTTATAACGTATATCGTTATGTAGCATTACGTTATAACGTATAACGTTATATACTATTACCTTATAATTTGTAGCGCTATAGTGTAAAACGTTATAACGTATAACGTTATATCCTATTACGTTATAACGCATATCGTTATGTAGCATTACGTTATAACGGATAACGTTATATCCTATTATCTTATAATTTGTAGCGCTATAAAGTATAACGTTATAACGTATAACGTTATATAGTATTACGTTATAACGTATATCGTTATGTATCATTACTTTATAACGAATAAAGTTGTAAACTATTACCTTATAACGTATAGCGCTATATGGTACCAATTATAACGTAGAACGATATATACTATTACTTTATACCTTATAACGTCATATGGTATTACGTTATAACGTATAACGTTATGTACCATTACGTTATAACGTATAACGTTATATCCTATTACGTTATAAGGTATATCGTTATGTAGCATTACGTTATAACGTATAACGCTATATACTATTACCTTATAATTTGTAGCGCTATAAAGTATAACGTTATAACGTACAACGTTATATCCTATTACGTTATAACGTATATCGTTATGTAGCATTACGTTATAACGTATAAGGTTATATACTATTACCTTATAATTTGTAGCGCTATAAAGTATAACGTTATAACGGACAACGTTATATCCTATTATGTTATAACGTATATCGTTATGTTGCATTACGATATAACGTATAACGTTATATCATATTACGTTATAACGTATAACGTTATGTAGCATTACGTTATAACGTATAACATTGTATACTATTACCTTATAGCGTATAACGTTATATGCTATTTCCTTATAACCTTATACGTTATATATTGTTACCTTATAACGTTATACGTTATATACTATTACCTTATAACGTATAGCGTTATATGCTACTACCTTATAACGTATAACGTTATATACTATTACCTTATAACGTATAACGTCATGTGGCATTACGTTATAACGTATAACGTTATATACTATTACCTTATAACGTATAACGCTATGTAGCATTACGTTATAACGTATATCGTTATATATTGTTACCTTATAACGTTATACGATATATACTGTTACCTTATAACGTATAACGTTATGTAGCGCTACGTTATAACGTATAACGTTGTATACTATTACGTTATAACGAATAACGTTATATAGCATTACGTTATAACGTATAACGTTATATGCTATTACCTTATAGCGTATAACGTTATATGCTATTACCTTATAACCTTATACGTTATATATTGTTACCTTATAACGTTATACGATATATACTATTACCTCATAACGTTATACGTTATATATTGTTACCTTATAACGTTATACGTTATATACTATTACCTTTTAAGGTATGGCGTTATATGCTATTATCTTATAACGTATAACGTTATATACTATTACCTTATAACGTATAACGTCATGTGGCATTACGTTATAACGTATATCGTTATATATTGTTACCTTATAACGTTATACGTTATATACTATGACCTTATAACGTATAACGTTATGTAGCATTACGTTATAATGTATAACATTGTATACTATTACGTTATAACGTATATCGTTATGTAGCATTACGTTACAACGTATAACGTTATGTAGCATTACGTTATAACGTATAACGTTATATACTATTACCTTATAATTTGTAGCGCTATAAAGTATAACGTTATAACGTATAACGTTATGTTGCATTACGATATAACGTATAACGGTATATTCTATTACGTTATAACGTATAACGCTATGTAGCATTACGTTATAACGTATATCGTTATATATTGTTACCTTATAACGTTATACGTTATATACTATGACCTTATAACGTATAACGTTATGTAGCATTGCGTTATAATGTATAACATTGTATACTATTACGTTATAACGTATATCGTTATGTAGCATTACGTTACAACGTATAACGTTATGTAGCATTACGTTATAACGTTTAACGTTATATACTATTACCTTATAATTTGTAGCGCTATAAAGTATAACGATAGAACGTACAACGTTATATCCTATTACGTTATAACGTATAACGTTATGTTGCATTACGATATAACGTATAACGGTATATCCTATTACGTTATAACGTATATCGTTATGTAGCATTACGTTATAACGTATAACGTTATATCCTATTACCTTATAATTTGTAGTGCTATAAAGTATAACATTATAACGTATAACGTTATATCCAATTACGTTATAACGTACATCGTTATGTAGCATTACGTTATAACGTATAACGTTATATACTATTACCTTATAATTTGTAGCGCTATAAAGTATAACGTTATAACGTATAACGTTATATCCTATTACGTTATAACGTATATCGTTATGTAGCATTACGTTATAACGTATAACGTTGTATACTATTGCCATATAACGTATAACGTTATGTAGCATTACGTTATAACGTATATCGTTGTATACTACTACGTTATAACGTATAACGTTATGTAGCATTACGTTATAACGTATAACGTTATGTAGCATTACGTTATAACGTATAACGTTATATAATATTACCTTATAACGTATAACGTTATGTAGCATTACGTTCTAACGTATATCGTTATATATTGTTACCATATATCGTTATACGTTAAATACTGTTACGTTATAACGTTATACTTTATATACTACTACCTTATAACGTATAACGTTATATGCTATTACCATATAACGTATAACGTTATATACTATTACCTTATAACGTATCACGTTATATACTATTACGTTATAACGTATAACGTTATATACTATTACGTTATAACGTATAACGTTATATACTATTACTTTATAACGTATAACGTTATGTAGCATTACGTTATAACGTATAACGTTATATAATATTACCTTATATGGTTATACGTTGTATACTGTTATCTTATAACGTTATACGTTATATACTATTACATTATAGCGTATAACGTTATGGAGCATTACGTTATAACGTATAACGTTGTATACTATTACCTTATAGCGTATAACGTTATATGGTATTACCTAATAACCTTGTACGTTATATAATGTTACCTTAGCGTTATACGTTATATACTATTACCTTATAACGTATAACATTATGTAGCATTACCTTATACCGTTATACGTTATATACTGTTACCTTATAACGTTATACGTTATATACTATTACCTTTTAACGTATAACGTTATATACTATTACATTATAGCGTATAAAGTTATGGAGCATTACGTTATAACGTATAACGTTGTATACTATTACCTTATAGCGTATAACGTTATATGCTATTACCTTATAACCTTATACGTTATATATTGTTACCTTATAACGTTATACGTTACATACTATTACCTTATAACGTATAACATTATATGCTATTACCTTATAACGTTATACGTTATATACTGTTACCATATAACGTTATACGTTATATACTATTACCTTATAACGTATAACGTTATGTAGCATTACGTTATAACGTATAACGTTATATACTATTACCTTATAACGTATAACGTTATATTCTATTACGTTATAACGTATAACGTTATATACTATTACCTTACAACGTATAACGTTATATGCTATTACCTTATAACGTTATATGTTATATATTGTTACCTTATAACGTATAACGTTATATGCTATTACCTTATAACGTATAACGTTATATACTATTACCTTATAACGTATAACATAATGTAGCATTACGATATAACGTATAACGTTGTATACTATTACGTTATAACGTATAACATTACGTAGCATTACCTTATATCGTATAACGTTATGTAGCATTACGTTATAACGTATAACGTTATATAATATTACCTTATAACGTATAACGTTATGTAACATTACGTTATAACGTATCTCGTTATATATTGTTACCTTATAACGTTATACGTTATATACTATTACCTTCTAACGTACAACGTTATGTAGCATTACATTATAACGTATAACGTTGTATACTATTACCTTATAACGTATAACATTATGTAGCACTACGTTATAACCTATAACGTTGTATACTATTTCGTTATAACGTACAACGTTATGTAGCACTACGTTATAATGTATAATGTTATGTAGCCCTACGTTATAACGTATAACGTTATATACTATTACCTTATAACGTATAAAGTTATGTAGCATTACGTTGTAACGTATAACGTTATATACTATTACCTTATAACGTATAACGCTATGTAGCATTACGTTATAACGTATATCGTTATATATTGTTACCTTATAACGTTATACGCTATATACTATTACGTTACAACGTATAACGTTATGCAGCACAACGTTATAACGTATAACGTTATGTAGCACTATGTTATAACGTATAACGTTATATACTATTACCTTATAACGTATAACGTTATGTCGCATTACGTTATAACGTATAACGTTGTTTACAATTACGTTATAACGTATAACATTACGTAGCATTACCTTATAACATATAACGTTATATATCGTTACCTTATAACGTTATACGTTATATACTATCACCTAATAACGTATAACGTTATGTAGCATTACGTTATAACGTATAACGTTATATACTATTACCTTATAACGTATAACGTCATGTGGCATTACGTTATAACGCATAACGTTATATACTATTACCTTATAACGTATAACGTTATGTATCATTACGTTATAACGTATAACATTATATACTATTACCTTATAACGTATAACGTCATGTGGCATTACGTTATAACGTATATCGTTATATATTGTTACCTTATAACGTTAGACGTTATATACTATTACCTTATAGCGTATAACGTTATGTAGCATACGTTATAATGTACAACGTTATATCCTATTACGTTATAACGTATATCGTTATGTTGCATTATGATATAACGTATAACGTTATATCCTATTACGTTATAACGTATATCGTTATGTAGCATTACGTTATAACGTATAACGTTATATACTATTACCTTATAATTTGTAGCGCTATAGTGTAAAACGTTATAACGTATAACGTTATATCCTATTACGTTATAACGCATATCGTTATGTAGCATTACGTTATAACGGATAACGTTATATCCTATTATCTTATAATTTGTAGCGCTATAAAGTATAACGTTATAACGTATAACGTTATATAGTATTACGTTATAACGTATATCGTTATGTATCATTACTTTATAACGAATAAAGTTGTAAACTATTACCTTATAACGTATAGCGCTATATGGTACCAATTATAACGTAGAACGATATATACTATTACTTTATACCTTATAACGTCATATGGTATTACGTTATAACGTATAACGTTATGTACCATTACGTTATAACGTATAACGTTATATCCTATTACGTTATAAGGTATATCGTTATGTAGCATTACGTTATAACGTATAACGCTATATACTATTACCTTATAATTTGTAGCGCTATAAAGTATAACGTTATAACGTACAACGTTATATCCTATTACGTTATAACGTATATCGTTATGTAGCATTACGTTATAACGTATAAGGTTATATACTATTACCTTATAATTTGTAGCGCTATAAAGTATAACGTTATAACGGACAACGTTATATCCTATTACGTTATAACGTATATCGTTATGTTGCATTACGATATAACGTATAACGTTATATCATATTACGTTATAACGTATAACGTTATGTAGCATTACGTTATAACGTATAACATTGTATACTATTACCTTATAGCGTATAACGTTATATGCTATTTCCTTATAACCTTATACGTTATATATTGTTACCTTATAACGTTATACGTTATATACTATTACCTTATAACGTATAGCGTTATATGCTATTACCTTATAACGTATAACGTTATATACTATTACCTTATAACGTATAACGTCATGTGGCATTACGTTATAACGTATAACGTTATATACTATTACCTTATAACGTATAACGCTATGTAGCATTACGTTATAACGTATATCGTTATATATTGTTACCTTATAACGTTATACGATATATACTGTTACCTTATAACGTATAACGTTATGTAGCGCTACGTTATAACGTATAACGTTGTATACTATTACGTTATAACGAATAACGTTATATAGCATTACGTTATAACGTATAACGTTATATGCTATTACCTTATAGCGTATAACGTTATATGCTATTACCTTATAACCTTATACGTTATATATTGTTACCTTATAACGTTATACGATATATACTATTACCTCATAACGTTATACGTTATATATTGTTACCTTATAACGTTATACGTTATATACTATTACCTTTTAAGGTATGGCGTTATATGCTATTATCTTATAACGTATAACGTTATATACTATTACCTTATAACGTATAACGTCATGTGGCATTACGTTATAACGTATATCGTTATATATTGTTACCTTATAACGTTATACGTTATATAATATGACCTTATAACGTATAACGTTATGTAGCATTACGTTATAATGTATAACATTGTATACTATTACGTTATAACGTATATCGTTATGTAGCATTACGTTACAACGTATAACGTTATGTAGCATTACGTTATAACGTATAACGTTATATACTATTACCTTATAATTTGTAGCGCTATAAAGTATAACGTTATAACGTATAACGTTATGTTGCATTACGATATAACGTATAACGGTATATTCTATTACGTTATAACGTATAACGCTATGTAGCATTACGTTATAACGTATATCGTTATATATTGTTACCTTATAACGTTATACGTTATATACTATGACCTTATAACGTATAACGTTATGTAGCATTGCGTTATAATGTATAACATTGTATACTATTACGTTATAACGTATATCGTTATGTAGTATTACGTTACAACGTATAACGTTATGTAGCATTACGTTATAACGTTTAACGTTATATACTATTACCTTATAATTTGTAGCGCTATAAAGTATAACGATAGAACGTACAACGTTATATCCTATTACGTTATAACGTATAACGTTATGTTGCATTACGATATAACGTATAACGGTATATCCTATTACGTTATAACGTATATCGTTATGTAGCATTACGTTATAACGTATAACGTTATATCCTATTACCTTATAATTTGTAGTGCTATAAAGTATAACATTATAACGTATAACGTTATATCCAATTACGTTATAACGTACATCGTTATGTACCATTACGTTATAACGTATAACGTTATATACTATTACCTTATAATTTGTAGCGCTATAAAGTATAACGTTATAACGTATAACGTTATATCCTATTACGTTATAACGTATATCGTTATGTAGCATTACGTTATAACGTATAACGTTGTATACTATTGCCATATAACGTATAACGTTATGTAGCATTACGTTATAACGTATATCGTTGTATACTACTACGTTATAACGTATAACGTTATGTAGCATTACGTTATAACGTATAACGTTATGTAGCATTACGTTATAACGTATAACGTTATATAATATTACCTTATAACGTATAATGTTATGTAGCATTACGTTCTAACGTATATCGTTATATATTGTTACCATATATCGTTATACGTTAAATACTGTTACGTTATAACGTTATACTTTATATACTACTACCTTATAACGTATAACGTTATATGCTATTACCATATAACGTATAACGTTATATACTATTACCTTATAACGTATCACGTTATATACTATTACGTTATAACGTATAACGTTATATACTATTACGTTATAACGTATAACGTTATATACTATTACTTTATAACGTATAACGTTATGTAGCATTACGTTCTAACGTATATCGTTATATATTGTTACCATATATCGTTATACGTTAAATACTGTTACGTTATAACGTTATACTTTATATACTACTACCTTATAACGTATAACGTTATATGCTATTACCATATAACGTATAACGTTATATACTATTACCTTATAACGTATCACGTTATATACTATTACGTTATAACGTATAACGTTATATACTATTACGTTATAACGTATAACGTTGTATACTATTACCTTATAGCGTATAACGTTATATGGTATTACCTAATAACCTTGTACGTTATATAATGTTACCTTAGCGTTATACGTTATATACTATTACCTTATAACGTATAACGTTATATGCTATTACCTTATAACGTTATACGTTATATACTGTTACCTTATAACGTTATAAGTTATATACTATTACCTTTTAACGTATATCGTTATATGCTATTACCTTATAACGTATAACGTTATATACTATTACCTTATCACGTATAACATTATGTAGCATTACCTTATACCGTTATACGTTATATACTGTTACCATATAACGTTATACGTTATATACTATTACCTTATAACGTATAACGTTATGTAGCATTACGTTATAACGTATAACGTTATATACTATTACCTTATAACGTATAACGTTATATTCTATTACGTTATAACGTATAACGTTATATACTATTACCTTACAACGTATAACGTTATATGCTATTACCTTATAACGTTATATGTTATATATTGTTACCTTATAACGTATAACGTTATATGCTATTACCTTATAACGTATAACGTTATATACTATTACCTTATAACGTATAACATAATGTAGCATTACGATATAACGTATAACGTTGTATACTATTACGTTATAACGTATAACATTACGTAGCATTACCTTATATCGTATAACGTTATGTAGCATTACGTTATAACGTATAACGTTATATAATATTACCTTATAACGTATAACGTTATGTAACATTACGTTATAACGTATCTCGTTATATATTGTTACCTTATAACGTTATACGTTATATACTATTACCTTCTAACGTACAACGTTATGTAGCATTACATTATAACGTATAACGTTGTATACTATTACCTTATAACGTATAACATTATGTAGCACTACGTTATAACCTATAACGTTGTATACTATTTCGTTATAACGTACAACGTTATGTAGCACTACGTTATAATGTATAACGTTATATACTATTACCTTATAACGTTATACGTTATATACTATCACCTAATAACGTATAACGTTATGTAGCATTACGTTATAACGTATAACGTTATATACTATTACCTTATAACGTATAACGTCATGTGGCATTACGTTATAACGCATAACGTTATATACTATTACCTTATAACGTATAACGTTATGTATCATTACGTTATAACGTATAACATTATATACTATTACCTTATAACGTATAACGTCATGTGGCATTACGTTATAACGTATATCGTTATATATTGTTACCTTATAACGTTAGACGTTATATACTATTACCTTATAGCGTATAACGTTATGTAGCATACGTTATAATGTACAACGTTATATCCTATTACGTTATAACGTATATCGTTATGTTGCATTATGATATAACGTATAACGTTATATCCTATTACGTTATAACGTATATCGTTATGTAGCATTACGTTATAACGTATAACGTTATATACTATTACCTTATAGTTTGTAGCGCTATAAAGTATAGCGTTATAACGTATAACGTTATATCCTATTACGTTATAACGTATAACGTTACGTAGCATTACGTTACAACGTATAACGTTATATACTATTACGTTATAGCGTATAACGTTATATAGTATTACGTTATAACGAATATCGTTATTTAGCATTACTTTATAACTTATAACGTTGTATACTATTACCTTTTAACATATAACGTGATATACTATTACCGTGTAACTTATAACGTTATATCCTATTACGTTATAACGTATAACGTTATATCCTATTACGTTATAAAGTATAACGTTATATCCTACTACGTTATAACGTATATCGTTATGTAGCATTACGTTATAACGTATAACGTTATATACTATTACCTTATAATCTTATACGTTATATATTGTTACCTTATAACGTTATACGTTATATACTATTACCTTCTAACGTATAACGTTATGTAGCATTACGTTACAACGTATAACGTTATATACTATTACCTTAGAACGTATAGCGTTATGTAGCACTACGTTATAACGTATAATGTTATGTAGCCCTACGTTATAACGTATAACGTTATACGCTATTACCTAATAACTTAAAACGTTATCTAGCATTACGTTATAACGTATAACGTTATATACTATTACGTTAAAACGTATAACGTAATTTACTATTACGTTATAACGTATAACGTTATATAATATTACCTTATTACGTATAACGTTATATACTATTACCTTATAACGTATAACGTTATATACTATTACCTTATAACGTTATACGTTACATAGTATTACCTTATAACGTATGACGTTATATGCTATTACCTTATAACGTATAACGTTATATACTATTGCCCTATAACGTATAACATACTGTAGCATTACGATATAACGTATAACGTTGTATACTATTACCTTATAACATATAACGTTATGTTGCACTACGTTATAACGTATAACGTTATGTAACACTACGTTATAACGTATAACGTTATATACTATTACCTTCTAACGTATAACGTTATGTAGCACTACGTTATATCGTATAACGTTATATACTATTACCATATATCGTTATACGTTAAATACTGTTACCTTATAACGTTATACTTTATATACTACTACCTTATAACGTATAACGTTATATGCTATTACCTTATAACGTATAACGTTATATACCATTACCTTATAACGTTACACGTTACATTGTATTACCTTATAACGTATGACGTTATATGCTATTACCTTATAACGTATAACGTTATATACTATTGCCCTATAACGTATAACATAATGTAGCATTACGATATAACGTATAACGTTGTATACTATTACCTTATAACATATAACGTTATGTTGCACTACGTTATAACGTATAACGTTATGTAGCATTACGTTATAACGTATATCGTTGTATACTATTACCTTATAACGTATATCGTTATATATCGTTACCGTATAACGTTATACGTTATATACTATTACCTTATAACGTATAACGTTATGTAGCATTACGTTATAACGTATAACGTTATGTAGCATTACGTTATAACGTATAACGTTATATAATATTACCTTATAACGTATAACGTTATGTAGCATTACGATATAACGTATATCGTTATATATTGTTACCATATATCGTTATACGTTAAATACTGTTACGTTATAACGTTATACTTTATATACTACTACCTTATAACGTATAACGTTATATGCTATTACCTTATAACGTATAACGTTATATACTATTACCTTATAACGTATCACGTTATATACTATTACGTTATAACGTATAACGTTGTATACTATTACCTTATAGCGTATAACGTTTTATGGTATTACCTAATAACCTTGTACGTTATATAATGTTACCTTCTAACGTTATACGTTATATACTATTACCTTATAACGTATAACGTTATATGCTATTACCTTATAACGTTATACGTTATATACTGTTACCTTATAACGGTATAAGTTATATACTATTACCTTTTAACGTATAACGTTATATACTATTACTTTATAACGTATAACGTTATGTAGCATTAAGTTATAACGTATAACGTTATATAATATTACCTTATATCGTTATACGTTGTATACTGTTATCTTATAACGTTATACGTTATATACTATTACATTATAGCGTATAACGTTATGGAGCATTACCTTATAACGTATAACGTTATATACTATCACCTTATAACGTATAACATTATGTAGCATTACCTTATACCGTTATACGTTATATATTGTTACCTTATAACGTTATACGTTATATACTATTACCTTTTAAGGTATGGCGTTATATGCTATTATCTTATAACGTATAACGTTATATACTATTACCTTATAACGTATAACGTCATGTGGCATTACGTTATAACGTATATCGTTATATATTGTTACCTTATAACGTTATACGTTATATACTATGACCTTATAACGTATAACGTTATGTAGCATTACGTTATAATGTATAACATTGTATACTATTACGTTATAACGTATATCGTTATGTAGCATTACGTTACAACGTATAACGTTATGTAGCATTACGTTATAACGTATAACGTTATATACTATTACCTTATAATTTGTAGCGCTATAAAGTATAACGTTATAACGTATAACGTTATGTTGCATTACGATATAACGTATAACGGTATATTCTATTACGTTATAACGTATAACGCTATGTAGCATTACGTTATAACGTATATCGTTATATATTGTTACCTTATAACGTTATACGTTATATACTATGACCTTATAACGTATAACGTTATGTAGCATTGCGTTATAATGTATAACATTGTATACTATTACGTTATAACGTATATCGTTATGTAGCATTACGTTACAACGTATAACGTTATGTAGCATTACGTTATAACGTTTAACGTTATATACTATTACCTTATAATTTGTAGCGCTATAAAGTATAACGATAGAACGTACAAAGTTATATCCTATTACGTTATAACGTATAACGTTATGTTGCATTACGATATAACGTATAACGGTATATCCTATTACGTTATAACGTATATCGTTATGTAGCATTACGTTATAACGTATAACGTTATATACTATTACCTTATAATCTTATACGTTATATATTGTTACCTTATAACGTTATACGTTATATACTATTACCTTTTAACGTATAACGTTATATACTATTACATTATAGCGTATAAAGTTATGGAGCATTACGTTATAACGTATAACGTTGTATACTATTACCTTATAGCGTATAACGTTATATGCTATTACCTTATAACCTTATACGTTATATATTGTTACCATATAACGTTATACGTTACATACTATTACCTTATAACGTATAACATTATATGCTATTGCCTTATAACGTTATACGTTATATACTGTTACCATATAACGTTATACGTTATATACTATTACCTTCTAACGTACAACGTTATGTAGCATTACATTATAACGTATAACGTTGTATACTATTACCTTATAACGTATAACATTATGTAGCACTACGTTATAACCTATAACGTTGTATACTATTTCGTTATAACGTACAACGTTATGTAGCACTACGTTATAATGTATAATGTTATGTAGCCCTACGTTATAACGTATAACGTTATATACTATTACCTTATAACGTATAAAGTTATGTAGCATTACCTTATAACATATAACGTTATATATCGTTACCTTATAACGTTAGACGTTATATACTATTACCTTATAGCGTATAACGTTATGTAGCATACGTTATAATGTACAACGTTATATCCTATTACGTTATAACGTATATCGTTATGTTGCATTATGATATAACGTATAACGTTATATCCTATTACGTTATAACGTATATCGTTATGTAGCATTACGTTATAACGTATAACGTTATATACTATTACCTTATAGTTTGTAGCGCTATAAAGTATAGCGTTATAACGTATAACGTTATATCCTATTACGTTATAACGTATATCGTTATGTAGCATTACGTTATAACGTATTGCGTTATATCCTATTATGTTATAATGTATATCGTTATGTAGCATTACGTTATAACGTATAACGTTATATAATATTACCTTATATCTTATAACGTCATATGGTATTACGTTATAACGTATAACGTTACGTAGCATTACGTTACAACGTATAACGTTATATACTATTACGTTATAGCGTATAACGTTATATAGTATTACGTTATAACGAATATCGTTATTTAGCATTACTTTATAACTTATAACGTTGTATACTATTACCTTTTAACATATAACGTGATATACTATTACCGTGTAACTTATAACGTTATATCCTATTACGTTATAACGTATAACGTTATATCCTATTACGTTATAAAGTATAACGTTATATCCTACTACGTTATAACGTATATCGTTATGTAGCATTACGTTATAACGTATAACGTTATATACTATTACCTTATAATCTTATACGTTATATATTGTTACCTTATAACGTTATACGTTATATACTATTACCTTCTAACGTATAACGTTATGTAGCATTACGTTACAACGTATAACGTTATATACTATGACCTTATAACGTATAACGTTATGTAGCATTGCGTTATAATGTATAACATTGTATACTATTACGTTATAACGTATATCGTTATGTAGTATTACGTTACAACGTATAACGTTATGTAGCATTACGTTATAACGTTTAACGTTATATACTATTACCTTATAATTTGTAGCGCTATAAAGTATAACGATAGAACGTACAACGTTATATCCTATTACGTTATAACGTATAACGTTATGTTGCATTACGATATAACGTATAACGGTATATCCTATTACGTTATAACGTATATCGTTATGTAGCATTACGTTATAACGTATAACGTTATATCCTATTACCTTATAATTTGTAGTGCTATAAAGTATAACATTATAACGTATAACGTTATATCCAATTACGTTATAACGTACATCGTTATGTACCATTACGTTATAACGTATAACGTTATATACTATTACCTTATAATTTGTAGCGCTATAAAGTATAACGTTATAACGTATAACGTTATATCCTATTACGTTATAACGTATATCGTTATGTAGCATTACGTTATAACGTATAACGTTGTATACTATTGCCATATAACGTATAACGTTATGTAGCATTACGTTATAACGTATATCGTTGTATACTACTACGTTATAACGTATAACGTTATGTAGCATTACGTTATAACGTATAACGTTATGTAGCATTACGTTATAACGTATAACGTTATATAATATTACCTTATAACGTATAATGTTATGTAGCATTACGTTCTAACGTATATCGTTATATATTGTTACCATATATCGTTATACGTTAAATACTGTTACGTTATAACGTTATACTTTATATACTACTACCTTATAACGTATAACGTTATATGCTATTACCATATAACGTATAACGTTATATACTATTACCTTATAACGTATCACGTTATATACTATTACGTTATAACGTATAACGTTATATACTATTACGTTATAACGTATAACGTTATATACTATTACTTTATAACGTATAACGTTATGTAGCATTACGTTCTAACGTATATCGTTATATATTGTTACCATATATCGTTATACGTTAAATACTGTTACGTTATAACGTTATACTTTATATACTACTACCTTATAACGTATAACGTTATATGCTATTACCATATAACGTATAACGTTATATACTATTACCTTATAACGTATCACGTTATATACTATTACGTTATAACGTATAACGTTATATACTATTACGTTATAACGTATAACGTTGTATACTATTACCTTATAGCGTATAACGTTATATGGTATTACCTAATAACCTTGTACGTTATATAATGTTACCTTAGCGTTATACGTTATATACTATTACCTTATAACGTATAACGTTATATGCTATTACCTTATAACGTTATACGTTATATACTGTTACCTTATAACGTTATAAGTTATATACTATTACCTTTTAACGTATATCGTTATATGCTATTACCTTATAACGTATAACGTTATATACTATTACCTTATCACGTATAACATTATGTAGCATTACCTTATACCGTTATACGTTATATACTGTTACCATATAACGTTATACGTTATATACTATTACCTTATAACGTATAACGTTATGTAGCATTACGTTATAACGTATAACGTTATATACTATTACCTTATAACGTATAACGTTATATTCTATTACGTTATAACGTATAACGTTATATACTATTACCTTACAACGTATAACGTTATATGCTATTACCTTATAACGTTATATGTTATATATTGTTACCTTATAACGTATAACGTTATATGCTATTACCTTATAACGTATAACGTTATATACTATTACCTTATAACGTATAACATAATGTAGCATTACGATATAACGTATAACGTTGTATACTATTACGTTATAACGTATAACATTACGTAGCATTACCTTATATCGTATAACGTTATGTAGCATTACGTTATAACGTATAACGTTATATAATATTACCTTATAACGTATAACGTTATGTAACATTACGTTATAACGTATCTCGTTATATATTGTTACCTTATAACGTTATACGTTATATACTATTACCTTCTAACGTACAACGTTATGTAGCATTACATTATAACGTATAACGTTGTATACTATTACCTTATAACGTATAACATTATGTAGCACTACGTTATAACCTATAACGTTGTATACTATTTCGTTATAACGTACAACGTTATGTAGCACTACGTTATAATGTATAACGTTATATACTATTACCTTATAACGTTATACGTTATATACTATCACCTAATAACGTATAACGTTATGTAGCATTACGTTATAACGTATAACGTTATATACTATTACCTTATAACGTATAACGTCATGTGGCATTACGTTATAACGCATAACGTTATATACTATTACCTTATAACGTATAACGTTATGTATCATTACGTTATAACGTATAACATTATATACTATTACCTTATAACGTATAACGTCATGTGGCATTACGTTATAACGTATATCGTTATATATTGTTACCTTATAACGTTAGACGTTATATACTATTACCTTATAGCGTATAACGTTATGTAGCATACGTTATAATGTACAACGTTATATCCTATTACGTTATAACGTATATCGTTATGTTGCATTATGATATAACGTATAACGTTATATCCTATTACGTTATAACGTATATCGTTATGTAGCATTACGTTATAACGTATAACGTTATATACTATTACCTTATAGTTTGTAGCGCTATAAAGTATAGCGTTATAACGTATAACGTTATATCCTATTACGTTATAACGTATAACGTTACGTAGCATTACGTTACAACGTATAACGTTATATACTATTACGTTATAGCGTATAACGTTATATAGTATTACGTTATAACGAATATCGTTATTTAGCATTACTTTATAACTTATAACGTTGTATACTATTACCTTTTAACATATAACGTGATATACTATTACCGTGTAACTTATAACGTTATATCCTATTACGTTATAACGTATAACGTTATATCCTATTACGTTATAAAGTATAACGTTATATCCTACTACGTTATAACGTATATCGTTATGTAGCATTACGTTATAACGTATAACGTTATATACTATTACCTTATAATCTTATACGTTATATATTGTTACCTTATAACGTTATACGTTATATACTATTACCTTCTAACGTATAACGTTATGTAGCATTACGTTACAACGTATAACGTTATATACTATTACCTTAGAACGTATAGCGTTATGTAGCACTACGTTATAACGTATAATGTTATGTAGCCCTACGTTATAACGTATAACGTTATACGCTATTACCTAATAACTTAAAACGTTATCTAGCATTACGTTATAACGTATAACGTTATATACTATTACGTTAAAACGTATAACGTAATTTACTATTACGTTATAACGTATAACGTTATATAATATTACCTTATTACGTATAACGTTATATACTATTACCTTATAACGTATAACGTTATATACTATTACCTTATAACGTTATACGTTACATAGTATTACCTTATAACGTATGACGTTATATGCTATTACCTTATAACGTATAACGTTATATACTATTGCCCTATAACGTATAACATACTGTAGCATTACGATATAACGTATAACGTTGTATACTATTACCTTATAACATATAACGTTATGTTGCACTACGTTATAACGTATAACGTTATGTAACACTACGTTATAACGTATAACGTTATATACTATTACCTTCTAACGTATAACGTTATGTAGCACTACGTTATATCGTATAACGTTATATACTATTACCATATATCGTTATACGTTAAATACTGTTACCTTATAACGTTATACTTTATATACTACTACCTTATAACGTATAACGTTATATGCTATTACCTTATAACGTATAACGTTATATACCATTACCTTATAACGTTACACGTTACATTGTATTACCTTATAACGTATGACGTTATATGCTATTACCTTATAACGTATAACGTTATATACTATTGCCCTATAACGTATAACATAATGTAGCATTACGATATAACGTATAACGTTGTATACTATTACCTTATAACATATAACGTTATGTTGCACTACGTTATAACGTATAACGTTATGTAGCATTACGTTATAACGTATATCGTTGTATACTATTACCTTATAACGTATATCGTTATATATCGTTACCGTATAACGTTATACGTTATATACTATTACCTTATAACGTATAACGTTATGTAGCATTACGTTATAACGTATAACGTTATGTAGCATTACGTTATAACGTATAACGTTATATAATATTACCTTATAACGTATAACGTTATGTAGCATTACGATATAACGTATATCGTTATATATTGTTACCATATATCGTTATACGTTAAATACTGTTACGTTATAACGTTATACTTTATATACTACTACCTTATAACGTATAACGTTATATGCTATTACCTTATAACGTATAACGTTATATACTATTACCTTATAACGTATCACGTTATATACTATTACGTTATAACGTATAACGTTGTATACTATTACCTTATAGCGTATAACGTTTTATGGTATTACCTAATAACCTTGTACGTTATATAATGTTACCTTCTAACGTTATACGTTATATACTATTACCTTATAACGTATAACGTTATATGCTATTACCTTATAACGTTATACGTTATATACTGTTACCTTATAACGGTATAAGTTATATACTATTACCTTTTAACGTATAACGTTATATACTATTACTTTATAACGTATAACGTTATGTAGCATTAAGTTATAACGTATAACGTTATATAATATTACCTTATATCGTTATACGTTGTATACTGTTATCTTATAACGTTATACGTTATATACTATTACATTATAGCGTATAACGTTATGGAGCATTACCTTATAACGTATAACGTTATATACTATCACCTTATAACGTATAACATTATGTAGCATTACCTTATACCGTTATACGTTATATATTGTTACCTTATAACGTTATACGTTATATACTATTACCTTTTAAGGTATGGCGTTATATGCTATTATCTTATAACGTATAACGTTATATACTATTACCTTATAACGTATAACGTCATGTGGCATTACGTTATAACGTATATCGTTATATATTGTTACCTTATAACGTTATACGTTATATACTATGACCTTATAACGTATAACGTTATGTAGCATTACGTTATAATGTATAACATTGTATACTATTACGTTATAACGTATATCGTTATGTAGCATTACGTTACAACGTATAACGTTATGTAGCATTACGTTATAACGTATAACGTTATATACTATTACCTTATAATTTGTAGCGCTATAAAGTATAACGTTATAACGTATAACGTTATGTTGCATTACGATATAACGTATAACGGTATATTCTATTACGTTATAACGTATAACGCTATGTAGCATTACGTTATAACGTATATCGTTATATATTGTTACCTTATAACGTTATACGTTATATACTATGACCTTATAACGTATAACGTTATGTAGCATTGCGTTATAATGTATAACATTGTATACTATTACGTTATAACGTATATCGTTATGTAGCATTACGTTACAACGTATAACGTTATGTAGCATTACGTTATAACGTTTAACGTTATATACTATTACCTTATAATTTGTAGCGCTATAAAGTATAACGATAGAACGTACAAAGTTATATCCTATTACGTTATAACGTATAACGTTATGTTGCATTACGATATAACGTATAACGGTATATCCTATTACGTTATAACGTATATCGTTATGTAGCATTACGTTATAACGTATAACGTTATATACTATTACCTTATAATCTTATACGTTATATATTGTTACCTTATAACGTTATACGTTATATACTATTACCTTTTAACGTATAACGTTATATACTATTACATTATAGCGTATAAAGTTATGGAGCATTACGTTATAACGTATAACGTTGTATACTATTACCTTATAGCGTATAACGTTATATGCTATTACCTTATAACCTTATACGTTATATATTGTTACCATATAACGTTATACGTTACATACTATTACCTTATAACGTATAACATTATATGCTATTGCCTTATAACGTTATACGTTATATACTGTTACCATATAACGTTATACGTTATATACTATTACCTTCTAACGTACAACGTTATGTAGCATTACATTATAACGTATAACGTTGTATACTATTACCTTATAACGTATAACATTATGTAGCACTACGTTATAACCTATAACGTTGTATACTATTTCGTTATAACGTACAACGTTATGTAGCACTACGTTATAATGTATAATGTTATGTAGCCCTACGTTATAACGTATAACGTTATATACTATTACCTTATAACGTATAAAGTTATGTAGCATTACCTTATAACATATAACGTTATATATCGTTACCTTATAACGTTAGACGTTATATACTATTACCTTATAGCGTATAACGTTATGTAGCATACGTTATAATGTACAACGTTATATCCTATTACGTTATAACGTATATCGTTATGTTGCATTATGATATAACGTATAACGTTATATCCTATTACGTTATAACGTATATCGTTATGTAGCATTACGTTATAACGTATAACGTTATATACTATTACCTTATAGTTTGTAGCGCTATAAAGTATAGCGTTATAACGTATAACGTTATATCCTATTACGTTATAACGTATATCGTTATGTAGCATTACGTTATAACGTATTGCGTTATATCCTATTATGTTATAATGTATATCGTTATGTAGCATTACGTTATAACGTATAACGTTATATAATATTACCTTATATCTTATAACGTCATATGGTATTACGTTATAACGTATAACGTTACGTAGCATTACGTTACAACGTATAACGTTATATACTATTACGTTATAGCGTATAACGTTATATAGTATTACGTTATAACGAATATCGTTATTTAGCATTACTTTATAACTTATAACGTTGTATACTATTACCTTTTAACATATAACGTGATATACTATTACCGTGTAACTTATAACGTTATATCCTATTACGTTATAACGTATAACGTTATATCCTATTACGTTATAAAGTATAACGTTATATCCTACTACGTTATAACGTATATCGTTATGTAGCATTACGTTATAACGTATAACGTTATATACTATTACCTTATAATCTTATACGTTATATATTGTTACCTTATAACGTTATACGTTATATACTATTACCTTCTAACGTATAACGTTATGTAGCATTACGTTACAACGTATAACGTTATATACTATTACCTTAGAACGTATAGCGTTATGTAGCACTACGTTATAACGTATAATGTTATGTAGCCCTACGTTATAACGTATAACGTCATACGCTATTACCTAATAACTTAAAACGTTATCTAGCATTACGTTATAACGTATAACGTTATATACTATTACCTTATAACGTTATACGTTACATAGTATTACCTTATAACGTATGACGTTATATGCTATTACCTTATAACGTATAACATTATATACTATTGCCCTATAACGTATAACATACTGTAGCATTACGATATAACGTATAACGTTGTATACTATTACCTTATAACATATAACGTTATGTTGCACTACGTTATAACGTATAACGTTATGTAACACTACGTTATAACGTATAACGTTATATACTATTACCTTCTAACGTATAACGTTATGTAGCACTACGTTATATCGTATAACGTTATATACTATTACCATATATCGTTATACGTTAAATACTGTTACCTTATAACGTTATACTTTATATACTACTACCTTATAACGTATAACGTTATATGCTATTACCTTATAACGTATAACGTTATATACCATTACCTTATAACGTTACACGTTACATAGTATTACCTTATAACGTATGACGTTATATGCTATTACCTTATAACGTATAACGTTATATACTATTGCCCTATAACGTATAACATAATGTAGCATTACGATATAACGTATAACGTTGTATACTATTACCTTATAACATATAACGTTATGTTGCACTACGTTATAACGTATAACGTTATGTAGCATTACGTTATAACGTATATCGTTGTATACTATTACCTTATAACGTATATCGTTATATATCGTTACCGTATAACGTTATACGTTATATACTATTACCTTATAACGTATAACGTTATGTAGCATTACGTTATTAGGTATAACGTTGTATACTATTACCTTATAACGTATAACGTTATGTAGCATTACGTTATAACGTATATCGTTGTATACTATTACGTTATAACGTATAACGTTATGTAGCATTACGTTATAACGTATAACGTTATGTAGCATTACGTTATAACGTATAACGTTATATAATATTACCTTATAACGTATAACGTTATGTAGCATTACGATATAACGTATATCGTTATATATTGTTACCATATATCGTTATACGTTAAATACTGTTACGTTATAACGTTATACTTTATATACTACTACCTTATAACGTATAACGTTATATGCTATTACCTTATAACGTATAACGTTATATACTATTACCTTATAACGTATCACATTATATACTATTACGTTATAACGTATAACGTTATATACTATTACGTTATAACGTATAACGTTATATACTATTACTTTATAACGTATAACGTTATGTAGCATTAAGTTATAACGTATAACGTTATATAATATTACCTTATATCGTTATACGTTGTATACTGTTATCTTATAACGTTATACGTTATATACTATTACATTATAGCGTATAACGTTATGGAGCATTACGTTATAACGTATAACGTTGTATACTATTACCTTATAGCGTATAACGTTTTATGGTATTACCTAATAACCTTGTACGTTATATAATGTTACCTTCTAACGTTATACGTTATATACTATTACCTTATAACGTATAACGTTATATGCTATTACCTTATAACGTTATACGTTATATACTGTTACCTTATAACGGTATAAGTTATATACTATTACCTTTTAACGTATAACGTTATGTCGCATTACGTTATAACGTATAACGTTATATACTATTACCTTATAACGTATAACGTCATGTGGCATTACGTTAGAACGTATATCGTTATATATTGTTACCTTATAACGTTAGACGTTATATACTATTACCTTATAACGTATAACGTTATGTAGCATTACGTTATAACGTATAAAGTTATATACTATTACCTTATAACGTATAACGTTATATCCTACTACGTTATAACGTATATCGTTATGTAGCATTACGTTATAACGTATAACGTTATATACTATTACCTTATAATCTTATACGTTATATACTATTACCTTATAACGTATAACGTTATATGCTATTACCTTATAACGTTATACGTTATATACTGTTACCTTATAACGGTATAAGTTATATACTATTACCTTTTAACGTATAACGTTATGTCGCATTACGTTATAACGTATAACGTTATATACCATTACCTTATAACGTTACACGTTACATAGTATTACCTTATAACGTATGACGTTATATGCTATTACCTTATAACGTATAACGTTATATACTATTGCCCTATAACGTATAACATAATGTAGCATTACGATATAACGTATAACGTTGTATACTATTACCTTATAACATATAACGTTATGTTGCACTACGTTATAACGTATAACGTTATGTAGCATTACGTTATAACGTATATCGTTGTATACTATTACCTTATAACGTATATCGTTATATATCGTTACCGTATAACGTTATACGTTATATACTATTACCTTATAACGTATAACGTTATGTAGCATTACGTTATTAGGTATAACGTTGTATACTATTACCTTCTAACGTATAACGTTATGTAGCATTACGTTACAACGTATAACGTTATATACTATTACCTTAGAACGTATAGCGTCATGTAGCACTACGTTATAACGTATAATGTTATGTAGCCCTACGTTATAACGTATAACGTTATACGCTATTACCTAATAACTTAAAACGTTATCTAGCATTACGTTATAACGTATAACGTTATATACTATTACGTTAAAACGTATAACGTAATTTACTATTACGTTATAACGTATAACGTTATATAATATTACCTTATTACGTATAACGTTATATACTATTACCTTATAACGTATAACGTTATATACTATTACCTTATAACGTTATACGTTACATAGTATTACCTTATAACGTATGACGTTATATGCTATTACCTTATAACGTATAACGTTATATACTATTGCCCTATAACGTATAACATACTGTAGCATTACGATATAACGTATAACGTTGTATACTATTACCTTATAACATATAACGTTATGTTGCACTACGTTATAACGTATAACGTTATGTAACACTACGTTATAACGTATAACGTTATATACTATTACCTTCTAACGTATAACGTTATGTAGCACTACGTTATATCGTATAACGTTATATACTATTACCATATATCGTTATACGTTAAATACTGTTACCTTATAACGTTATACTTTATATACTACTACCTTATAACATATAACGTTATATGCTATTACCTTATAACGTATAACGTTATATACCATTACCTTATAACGTTATACGTTACATAGTATTACCTTATAACGTATGACGTTATATGCTATTACCTTATAACGTATAACGTTATATACTATTGCCCTATAACGTATAACATAATGTAGCATTACGATATAACGTATAACGTTGTATACTATTACCTTATAACATATAACGTTATGTTGCACTACGTTATAACGTATAACGTTATGTAGCATTACGTTATAACGTATATCGTTGTATACTATTACCTTATAACGTATATCGTTATATATCGTTACCGTATAACGTTATACGTTATATACTATTACCTTATAACGTATAACGTTATGTAGCATTACGTTATAACGTATAACGTTGTATACTATTACCTTATAACGTATAACGTTATGTAGCATTACGTTATAACGTATATCGTTGTATACTATTACGTTATAACGTATAACGTTATGTAGCATTACGTTATAACGTATAACGTTATGTAGCATTACGTTATAACGTATAACGTTATATAATATTACCTTATAACGTATAACGTTATGTAGCATTACGATATAACGTATATCGTTATATATTGTTACCATATATCGTTATACGTTAAATACTGTTACGTTATAACGTTATACTTTATATACTACTACCTTATAACGTATAACGTTATATGCTATTACCTTATAACGTATAACGTTATATACTATTACCTTATAACGTATCACGTTATATACTATTACGTTATAACGTATAACGTTATATACTATTACGTTATAACGTATAACGTTATATACTATTACTTTATAACGTATAACGTTATGTAGCATTAAGTTATAACGTATAACGTTATATAATATTACCTTATATCGTTATACGTTGTATACTGTTATCTTATAACGTTATACGTTATATACTATTACATTATAGCGTATAACGTTATGGAGCATTACGTTATAACGTATAACGTTGTATACTATTACCTTATAGCGTATAACGTTTTATGGTATTACCTAATAACCTTGTACGTTATATAATGTTACCTTCTAACGTTATACGTTATATACTATTACCTTATAACGTATAACGTTATATGCTATTACCTTATAACGTTATACGTTATATACTGTTACCTTATAACGGTATAAGTTATATACTATTACCTTTTAACGTATATCGTTATGTGCTATTACCTTATAACGTATAACGTTATATACTATCACCTTATAACGTATAACATTATGTAGCATTACCTTATACCGTTATACGTTATATACTGTTACCTTATAACGTTATACGTTATATACTATTACCTTTTAACGTATAACGTTATATACTATTACATTATGGCGTATAAAGTTATGGAGCATTACGTTATAACGTATAACGTTGTATACTATTACCTTATAGCGTATAACGTTATATGCTATTACCTTATAACCTTATACGTTATATATTGTTACCTTATAACGTTATACGTTACATACGATTACCTTATAACGTATAACATTATATGCTATTACCTTATAACGTTATACGTTATATACTGTTACCATATAACGTTATACGTTATATACTATTACCTTATAACGTATAACGTTATGTCGCATTACGTTATAACGTATAACGTTATATACTATTACCTTATAACGTATAACGTCATGTGGCATTACGTTAGAACGTATATCGTTATATATTGTTACCTTATAACGTTAGACGTTATATACTATTACCTTATAACGTATAACGTTATGTAGCATTACGTTATAACGTATAAAGTTATATACTATTACCTTATAACGTATAACGTTATATTCTATTACGTTATAACGTATAACGTTATATACTATTACCTTACAACGTATAACGTTATATGCTATTACCTTATAACGTTATATGTTATATATTGTTACCTTATAACGTATAACGTTATATGCTATTACCTTATAACGTATAACGTTATATACCATTACCTTATAACGTATAACATAATGTAGCATTACGATATAACGTATAACGTTGTATACTATTACGTTATAACGTATAACATTACGTAGCATTACCTTATATCGTATAACGTTATGTAGCATTACGTTATAACGTATAACGTTATATAATATTACCTTATAACGTATAACGTTATGTAACATTACGTTATAACGTATATCGTTGTATACTATTACCTTATAACGTATATCGTTATATATCGTTACCGTTTAACGTTATACGTTATATACTATTACCTTATAACGTATAACGTTATGTAGCATTACGTTATAACGTATAACGTTGTATACTATTACCTTATAACGTATAACGTTATGTAGCATTACGTTATAACGTATATCGTTGTATACTATTACGTTATAACGTATAACGTTATGTAGCATTACGTTATAACGTATAACGTTATGTAGCATTACGTTATAACGTATAACGTTATATAATATTACCTTATAACGTATAACGTTATGTAGCATTACGATATAACGTATATCGTTATATATTGTTACCATATATCGTTATACGTTAAATACTGTTACGTTATAACGTTATACTTTATATACTACTACCTTATAACGTATAACGTTATATGCTATTACCTTATAACGTATAACGTTATATACTATTACCTTATAACGTATCACGTTATATACTATTACGTTATAACGTATAACGTTATATACTATTACGTTATAACGTATAACGTTATATACTATTACTTTATAACGTATAACGTTATGTAGCATTAAGTTATAACGTATAACGTTATATAATATTACCTTATATCGTTATACGTTGTATACTGTTATCTTATAACGTTATACGTTATATACTATTACATTATAGCGTATAACGTTATGGAGCATTACGTTATAACGTATAACGTTGTATACTATTACCTTATAGCGTATAACGTTTTATGGTATTACCTAATAACCTGGTACGTTATATAATGTTACCTTCTAACGTTATACGTTATATACTATTACCTTATAACGTATAACGTTATATGCTATTACCTTATAACGTTATACGTTATATACTGTTACCTTATAACGGTATAAGTTATATACTATTACCTTTTAACGTATATCGTTATGTGCTATTACCTTATAACGTATAACGTTATATACTATCACCTTATAACGTATAACATTATGTAGCATTACCTTATACCGTTATACGTTATATACTGTTACCTTATAACGTTATACGTTATATACTATTACCTTTTAACGTATAACGTTATATACTATTACATTATAGCGTATAAAGTTATGGAGCATTACGTTATAACGTATAACGTTGTATACTATTACCTTATAGCGTATAACGTTATATGCTATTACCTTATAACCTTATACGTTATATATTGTTACCTTATGACGTTATACGTTACATACTATTACCTTATAACGTATAACATTATATGCTATTACCTTATAACGTTATATGTTATATACTATTACCATATAACGTTATACGTTATATACTATTACCTTATAACGTATAACGTTATGTCGCATTACGTTATAACGTATAACGTTATATACTATTACCTTATAACGTATAACGTCATGTGGCATTACGTTAGAACGTATATCGTTATATATTGTTACCTTATAACGTTAGACGTTATATACTATTACCTTATAACGTATAACGTTATGTAGCATTACGTTATAACGTATAAAGTTATATACTATTACCTTATAACGTATAACGTTATATTCTATTACGTTATAACGTATAACGTTATATACTATTACCTTACAACGTATAACGTTATATGCTATTACCTTATGACGTTATATGTTATATATTGTTACCTTATAACGTATAACGTTATATGCTATTACCTTATAACGTATAACGTTATATACTATTACCTTATAACGTATAACATAATGTAGCATTACGATATAACGTATAACGTTGTATACTATTACGTTATAACGTATAACATTACGTAGCATTACCTTATATCGTATAACGTTATGTAGCATTACGTTATAACGTATAACGTTATATAATATTACCTTATAACGTATAACGTTATGTAACATTACGTTATAACGTATTTCGTTATATATTGTTACCTTATAACGTTATACGTTATATACTATTACCTTCTAACGTACAACGTTATGTAGCATTACATTATAACGTATAACGTTGTATACTATTACCTTATAACGTATAACATTATGTAGCCCTACGTTATAACGTATAACGTTATATACTATTACCTTATAACGTATAAAGTTATGTAGCATTACGTTGTAACGTATAACGTTATATACTATTACCTTATAACGTATAACGCTATGTAGCATTACGTTATAACGTATATCGTTATATATTGTTACCTTATAACGTTATACGCTATATACTATTACGTTACAACGTATAACGTTATGCAGCACAACGTTATAACGTATAACGTTATGTAGCAGTACGTTATAACGTATAACATTATGTAGCACTACGTTATAACGTATAACGTTATGTAGCACTATGTTATAACGTATAACGTTATATACTATTACCTTATAACGTATAACGTTATGTCGCATTACGTTATAACGTATAACGTTGTTTACAATTACGTTATAACGTATAACATTTCGTAGCATTACCTTATAGCATATAACGTTATATATCGTTACCTTATAACGTTATACGTTATATACTATCGCCTAATAACGTATAACGTTATGTAGCATTACGTTATAACGTATAACGTTATATGCTATTACCTTATAACGTATAACGTCATGTGGCATTACGTTATAACGTATAACGTTATATACTATTACCTTATAACGTATAACGCTATGTAGCATTACGTTATAACGTATATCGTTATATATTGTTACCTTATAACGTTATACGCTATATACTATTACGTTACAACGTATAACGTTATGCAGCACAACGTTATAACGTATAACGTTATGTAGCAGTACGTTATAACGTATAACATTATGTAGCACTACGTTATAACGTATAACGTTATGTAGCACTATGTTATAACGTATAACGTTATATACTATTACCTTATAACGTATAACGTTATGTCGCATTACGTTATAACGTATAACGTTGTTTACAATTACGTTATAACGTATAACATTACGTAGCATTACCTTATAACATATAACGTTATATATCGTTACCTTATAACGTTATACGTTATATACTATCGCCTAATAACGTATAACGTTATGTAGCATTACGTTATAACGTATAACGTCATGTGGCATTACGTTATAACGCATAACGTTATATACTATTACCTTATAACGTATAACGTTATCTAGCATTACGTTATAACGTATAACGTTATATACTATTACGTTAAAACGTATAACGTAATTTACTATTACGTTATAACGTATAACGTTATATAATATTACCTTATTACGTATAACGTTATATACTATTACCTTATAACGTATAGCGTTATATACTATTACCTTATAATGTTATACGTTACATAGTATTACCTTATAACGTATGACGTTATATGCTATTACCTTATAACGTATAACGTTATATACTATTGCCCTATAACGTATAACATAATGTAGCATTACGATATAACGTATAACGTTGTATACTATTACCTTATAACATATAACGTTATGTTGCACTACGTTATAACGTATAACGTTATGTAACACTACGTTATAACGTATAACGTTATATACTATTACCTTCTAACGTATAACGTTATGTAGCACTACGTTATATCGTATAACGTTATATACTATTACCATATATCGTTATACGTTAAATACTGTTACCTTATAACGTTATACTTTATATACTACTACCTTATAACGTATAACGTTATATGCTATTACCTTACAACGTATAACGTTATATACCATTACCTTATAACGTTATACGTTATATAGTATTACCTTATAACGTATGACGTTGTATACTATTACGTTATAGCGTATATCATTACGTAGCATTACCGTATTACGTATAACGTTATGTAGCATTACGTTATAACGTATATCGTTGTATACTATTACCTTATAACGTATATCGTTATATATCGTTACCGTTTAACGTTATACGTTATATACTATTACCTTATAACGTATAACGTTATGTAGCATTACGTTATAACGTATAACGTTGTATACTATTACCTTATAACGTATAACGTTATGTAGCATTACGTTATAACGTATATCGTTGTATACTATTACGTTATAACGTATAACGTTATGTAGCATTACGTTATAACGTATAACGTTATGTAGCATTACGTTATAACGTATAACGTTATATAATATTACCTTATAACGTATAACGTTATGTAGCATTACGATATAACGTATATCGTTATATATTGTTACCATATATCGTTATACGTTAAATACTGTTACGTTATAACGTTATACTTTATATACTACTACCTTATAACGTATAACGTTATATGCTATTACCTTATAACGTATAACGTTATATACTATTACCTTATAACGTATCACGTTATATACTATTACGTTATAACGTATAACGTTATATACTATTACGTTATAACGTATAACGTTATATACTATTACTTTATAACGTATAACGTTATGTAGCATTAAGTTATAACGTATAACGTTATATAATATTACCTTATATCGTTATACGTTGTATACTGTTATCTTATAACGTTATACGTTATATACTATTACATTATAGCGTATAACGTTATGGAGCATTACGTTATAACGTATAACGTTGTATACTATTACCTTATAGCGTATAACGTTTTATGGTATTACCTAATAACCTGGTACGTTATATAATGTTACCTTCTAACGTTATACGTTATATACTATTACCTTATAACGTATAACGTTATATGCTATTACCTTATAACGTTATACGTTATATACTGTTACCTTATAACGGTATAAGTTATATACTATTACCTTTTAACGTATATCGTTATGTGCTATTACCTTATAACGTATAACGTTATATACTATCACCTTATAACGTATAACATTATGTAGCATTACCTTATACCGTTATACGTTATATACTGTTACCTTATAACGTTATACGTTATATACTATTACCTTTTAACGTATAACGTTATATACTATTACATTATAGCGTATAAAGTTATGGAGCATTACGTTATAACGTATAACGTTGTATACTATTACCTTATAGCGTATAACGTTATATGCTATTACCTTATAACCTTATACGTTATATATTGTTACCTTATGACGTTATACGTTACATACTATTACCTTATAACGTATAACATTATATGCTATTACCTTATAACGTTATACGTTATATACTATTACCATATAACGTTATACGTTATATACTATTACCTTATAACGTATAACGTTATGTCGCATTACGTTATAACGTATAACGTTATATACTATTACCTTATAACGTATAACGTCATGTGGCATTACGTTAGAACGTATATCGTTATATATTGTTACCTTATAACGTTAGACGTTATATACTATTACCTTATAACGTATAACGTTATGTAGCATTACGTTATAACGTATAAAGTTATATACTATTACCTTATAACGTATAACGTTATATTCTATTACGTTATAACGTATAACGTTATATACTATTACCTTACAACGTATAACGTTATATGCTATTACCTTATAACGTTATATGTTATATATTGTTACCTTATAACGTATAACGTTATATGCTATTACCTTATAACGTATAACGTTATATACTATTACCTTATAACGTATAACATAATGTAGCATTACGATATAACGTATAACGTTGTATACTATTACGTTATAACGTATAACATTACGTAGCATTACCTTATATCGTATAACGTTATGTAGCATTACGTTATAACGTATAACGTTATATAATATTACCTTATAACGTATAACGTTATGTAACATTACGTTATAACGTATTTCGTTATATATTGTTACCTTATAACGTTATACGTTATATACTATTACCTTCTAACGTACAACGTTATGTAGCATTACATTATAACGTATAACGTTGTATACTATTACCTTATAACGTATAACATTATGTAGCCCTACGTTATAACGTATAACGTTATATACTATTACCTTATAACGTATAAAGTTATGTAGCATTACGTTGTAACGTATAACGTTATATACTATTACCTTATAACGTATAACGCTATGTAGCATTACGTTATAACGTATATCGTTATATATTGTTACCTTATAACGTTATACGCTATATACTATTACGTTACAACGTATAACGTTATGCAGCACAACGTTATAACGTATAACGTTATGTAGCAGTACGTTATAACGTATAACATTATGTAGCACTACGTTATAACGTATAACGTTATGTAGCACTATGTTATAACGTATAACGTTATATACTATTACCTTATAACGTATAACGTTATGTCGCATTACGTTATAACGTATAACGTTGTTTACAATTACGTTATAACGTATAACATTTCGTAGCATTACCTTATAACATATAACGTTATATATCGTTACCTTATAACGTTATACGTTATATACTATCGCCTAATAACGTATAACGTTATGTAGCATTACGTTATAACGTATAACGTTATATGCTATTACCTTATAACGTATAACGTCATGTGGCATTACGTTATAACGCATAACGTTATATACTATTACCTTATAACGTATAACGTTATGTATCATTACGTTATAACGTATAACATTATATACTATTACCTTATAACGTATAACGTTATGTAGCATTACGTTACAACGTATAACGTTATATACTATTACCTTAGAACGTATAGCGTTATGTAGCTCTACGTTATAACGTATAATGTTATGTAGCCCTACGTTATAACGTATAACGTTATACGCTATTACCTAATAACTTAAAACGTTATCTACCATTACGTTGTAACGTATAACGTTATATACTATTACGTTAAAACGTATAACGTAATTTACTATTACGTTATAACGTATAACGTTATATAATATTACCTTATTACGTATAACGTTATATACTATTACCTTATAACGTATAGCGTTATATACTATTACCTTATAATGTTATACGTTACATAGTATTACCTTATAACGTATGACGTTATATGCTATTACCTTATAACGTATAACGTTATATACTATTGCCCTATAACGTATAACATAATGTAGCATTACGATATAACGTATAACGTTGTATACTATTACCTTATAACATATAACGTTATGTTGTACTACGTTATAACGTATAACGTTATGTAACACTACGTTATAACGTATAACGTTATATACTATTACCTTCTAACGTATAACGTTATGTAGCACTACGTTATATCGTATAACGTTATATACTATTACCATATATCGTTATACGTTAAATACTGTTACCTTATAACGTTATACTTTATATACTACTACCTTATAACGTATAACGTTATATGCTATTACCTTATAACGTATAACGTTATGTAGCATTACGATATAACGTATATCGTTATATATTGTTACCATATATCGTTATACGTTAAATACTGTTACGTTATAACGTTATACTTTATATACTACTACCTTATAACGTATAACGTTATATGCTATTACCTTATAACGTATAACGTTATATACTATTACCTTATAACGTATCACGTTATATACTATTACGTTATAACGTATAACGTTATATACTATTACGTTATAACGTATAACGTTATATACTATTACTTTATAACGTATAACGTTATGTAGCATTAAGTTATAACGTATAACGTTATATAATATTACCTTATATCGTTATACGTTGTATACTGTTATCTTATAACGTTATACGTTATATACTATTACATTATAGCGTATAACGTTATGGAGCATTACGTTATAACGTATAACGTTGTATACTATTACCTTATAGCGTATAACGTTTTATGGTATTACCTAATAACCTTGTACGTTATATAATGTTACCTTCTAACGTTATACGTTATATACTATTACCTTATAACGTATAACGTTATATGCTATTACCTTATAACGTTATACGTTATATACTGTTACCTTATAACGGTATAAGTTATATACTATTACCTTTTAACGTATATCGTTATGTGCTATTACCTTATAACGTATAACGTTATATACTATCACCTTATAACGTATAACATTATGTAGCATTACCTTATACCGTTATACGTTATATACTGTTACCTTATAACGTTATACGTTATATACTATTACCTTTTAACGTATAACGTTATATACTATTACATTATAGCGTATAAAGTAATGGAGCATTACGTTATAACGTATAACGTTGTATACTATTACCTTATAGCGTATAACGTTATATGCTATTACCTTATAACCTTATACGTTATATATTGTTACCTTATAACGTTATACGTTACATACTATTACCTTATAACGTATAACATTATATGCTATTACCTTATAACGTTATACGTTATATACTGTTACCATATAACGTTATACGTTATATACTATTACCTTATAACGTATAACGTTATGTCGCATTACGTTATAACGTATAACGTTATATACTATTACCTTATAACGTATAACGTCATGTGGCATTACGTTAGAACGTATATCGTTATATATTGTTACCTTATAACGTTAGACGTTATATACTATTACCTTATAACGTATAACGTTATGTAGCATTACGTTATAACGTATAACGTTATATACTATTACCTTACAACGTATAACGTTATATGCTATTACCTTATAACGTTATATGTTATATATTGTTACCTTATAACGTATAACGTTATATGCTATTACCTTATAACGTATAACGTTATATACTATTACCTTATAACGTATAACATAATGTAGCATTACGATATAACGTATAACGTTGTATACTATTACGTTATAACGTATAACATTACGTAGCATTACCTTATATCGTATAACGTTATGTAGCATTACGTTATAACGTATAACGTTATATAATATTACCTTATAACGTATAACGTTATGTAACATTACGTTATAACGTATTTCGTTATATATTGTTACCTTATAACGTTATACGTTATATACTATTACCTTCTAACGTACAACGTTATGTAGCATTACATTATAACGTATAACGTTGTATACTATTACCTTATAACGTATAACATTATGTAGCCCTACGTTATAACGTATAACGTTATATACTATTACCTTATAACGTATAAAGTTATGTAGCATTACGTTGTAACGTATAACGTTATATACTATTACCTTATAACGTATAACGCTATGTAGCATTACGTTATAACGTATATCGTTATATATTGTTACCTTATAACGTTATACGCTATATACTATTACGTTACAACGTATAACGTTATGCAGCACAACGTTATAACGTATAACGTTATGTAGCAGTACGTTATAACGTATAACATTATGTAGCACTACGTTATAACGTATAACGTTATGTAGCACTATGTTATAACGTATAACGTTATATACTATTACCTTATAACGTATAACGTTATGTCGCATTACGTTATAACGTATAACGTTGTTTACAATTACGTTATAACGTATAACATTACGTAGCATTACCTTATAACATATAACGTTATATATCGTTACCTTATAACGTTATACGTTATATACTATCGCCTAATAACGTATAACGTTATGTAGCATTACGTTATAACGTATAACGTTATATGCTATTACCTTATAACGTATAACGTCATGTGGCATTACGTTATAACGCATAACGTTATATACTATTACCTTATAACGTATAACGTTATGTATCATTACGTTATAACGTATAACATTATATACTATTACCTTATAACGTATAACGTTATGTAGCATTACGTTACAACGTATAACGTTATATACTATTACCTTAGAACGTATAGCGTTATGTAGCACTACGTTATAACGTATAACGTTGTATACTATTACCTTATAACATATAACGTTATGTTGCACTACGTTATAACGTATAACGTTATGTAACACTACGTTATAACGTATAACGTTATATACTATTACCTTCTAACGTATAACGTTATGTAGCACTACGTTATATCGTATAACGTTATATACTATTACCATATATCGTTATACGTTAAATACTGTTACCTTATAACGTTATACTTTATATACTACTACCTTATAACGTATAACGTTATATGCTATTACCTTATAACGTATAACGTTATATACTATTACGTTATAACGTATATCATTACGTAGCATTACCGTATAACGTATAACGTTATGTAGCATTACGTTATAACGTATAACGTTATATAATATTACCTTATAACGTATAACGTTATGTAACACTGCGTTATAACGTATAACGTTGAATACAATTACGTTATAACGTATAACATTACGTAGCATTACCTTATAACGTATAACGTTATGTAGCATTACGTTATAACGTATTACGTTATATAATATTACCTTATAACGTATAACGTTATGTAGCATTACGTTATAACGTATAACGTTGTATACTATTACCTTATAACATATAACGTTATGTTGCACTACGTTATAACGTATAACGTTATCTAACACTACGTTATAACGTATAACGTTATATACTATTACCATATAACGTATAACGTTATGTAGCATTACGTTACAACGTATATCGTTATATATCGTTACCGTATAACGTTATACGTTATATACTATTACCTTATAACGTATAACGTTATGTAGCATTACGTTATAACGTATAGCGTTGTATACTATTTCCATATAACGTATGACGTTATGTAGCATTACGTTATAACGTATAGCGTTGTATACTATTACCTTATAACGTATAACGTTATGTAGCATTACGTTATAACGTATATCGTTGTATACTATTACCTTATAACGTATATCGTTATATATCGTTACCGTATAACGTTATACGTTATATACTATTACCTTATAACGTATAACGTTATGTAGCATTACGTTATAACGTATAACGTTGTATACTATTACCTTATAACGTATAACGTTATGTAGCATTACGTTATAACGTATATCGTTGTATACTATTACGTTATAACGTATAACGTTATGTAGCATTACGTTATAACGTATAACGTTATATAATATTACCTTATAACGTATAACGTTATGTAGCATTACGATATAACGTATATCGTTATATATTGTTACCATATATCGTTATACGTTAAATACTGTTACGTTATAACGTTATACTTTATATACTACTACCTTATAACGTATAACGTTATATGCTATTACCTTATAACGTATAACGTTATATACTATTACCTTATAACGTATCACGTTATATACTATTACGTTATAACGTATAACGTTATATACTATTACGTTATAACGTATAACGTTATATACTATTACTTTATAACGTATAACGTTATGTAGCATTAAGTTATAACGTATAACGTTATATAATATTACCTTATATCGTTATACGTTGTATACTGTTATCTTATAACGTTATACGTTATATACTATTACATTATAGCGTATAACGTTATGGAGCATTACGTTATAACGTATAACGTTGTATACTATTACCTTATAGCGTATAACGTTTTATGGTATTACCTAATAACCTTGTACGTTATATAATGTTACCTTCTAACGTTATACGTTATATACTATTACCGTATAACGTATAACGTTATATGCTATTACCTTATAACGTTATACGTTATATACTGTTACCTTATAACGGTATAAGTTATATACTATTACCTTTTAACGTATATCGTTATGTGCTATTACCTTATAACGTATAACGTTATATACTATCACCTTATAACGTATAACATTATGTAGCATTACCTTATACCGTTATACGTTATATACTGTTACCTTATAACGTTATACGTTATATACTATTACCTTTTAACGTATAACGTTATATACTATTACATTATAGCGTATAAAGTTATGGAGCATTACGTTATAACGTATAACGTTGTATACTATTACCTTATAGCGTATAACGTTATATGCTATTACCTTATAACCTTATACGTTATATATTGTTACCTTATAACGTTATACGTTACATACTATTACCTTATAACGTATAACATTATGTAGCCCTACGTTATAACGTATAACGTTATATACTATTACCTTATAACGTATAAAGTTATGTAGCATTACGTTGTAACGTATAACGTTATATACTATTACCTTATAACGTATAACGCTATGTAGCATTACGTTATAACGTATATCGTTATATATTGTTACCTTATAACGTTATACGCTATATACTATTACGTTACAACGTATAACGTTATGCAGCACAACGTTATAACGTATAACGTTATGTAGCAGTACGTTATAACGTATAACATTATGTAGCACTACGTTATAACGTATAACGTTATGTAGCACTATGTTATAACGTATAACGTTATATACTATTACCTTATAACGTATAACGTTATGTCGCATTACGTTATAACGTATAACGTTGTTTACAATTACGTTATAACGTATAACATTACGTAGCATTACCTTATAACATATAACGTTATATATCGTTACCTTATAACGTTATACGTTATATACTATCGCCTAATAACGTATAACGTTATGTAGCATTACGTTATAACGTATAACGTTATATGCTATTACCTTATAACGTATAACGTCATGTGGCATTACGTTATAACGCATATCGTTATATACTATTACCTTATAACGTATAACGTTATGTATCATTACGTTATAACGTATAACATTATATACTATTACCTTATAACGTATAACGTTATGTAGCATTACGTTACAACGTATAACGTTATATACTATTACCTTAGAACGTATAGCGTTATGTAGCACTACGTTATAACGTATAATGTTATGTAGCCCTACGTTATAACGTATAACGTTATACGCTATTACCTAATAACTTAAAACGTTATCTAGCATTACGTTATAACGTATAACGTTATATACTATTACGTTAAAACGTATAACGTAATTTACTATTACGTTATAACGTATAACGTTATATAATATTACCTTATTACGTATAACGTTATATACTATTACCTTATAACGTATAACGTTATGTAGCATTACGTTATAACGTATAAAGTTATATACTATTACCTTATAACGTATAACGTTATATTCTATTACGTTATAACGTATAACGTTATATACTATTACCTTACAACGTATAACGTTATATGCTATTACCTTATAACGTTATATGTTATATATTGTTACCTTATAACGTATAACGTTATATGCTATTACCTTATAACGTATAACGTTATATACTATTACCTTATAACGTATAACATAATGTAGCATTACGATATAACGTATAACGTTGTATACTATTACGTTATAACGTATAACATTACGTAGCATTACCTTATATCGTATAACGTTATGTAGCATTACGTTATAACGTATAACGTTATATAATATTACCTTATAACGTATAACGTTATGTAACATTACGTTCTAACGTATTTCGTTATATATTGTTACCTTATAACGTTATACGTTATATACTATTACCTTCTAACGTACAACGTTATGTAGCATTACATTATAACGTATAACGTTGTATACTATTACCTTATAACGTATAACATTATGTAGCCCTACGTTATAACGTATAACGTTATATACTATTACCTTATAACGTATAAAGTTATGTAGCATTACGTTGTAACGTATAACGTTATATACTATTACCTTATAACGTATAACGCTATGTAGCATTACGTTATAACGTATATCGTTATATATTGTTACCTTATAACGTTATACGCTATATACTATTACGTTACAACGTATAACGTTATGCAGCACAACGTTATAACGTATAACGTTATGTAGCACTATGTTATAACGTATAACGTTATATAAGTATTACCTTATAACGTATAACGTTATGTCGCATTACGTTATAACGTATAACGTTGTTTACAATTACGTTATAACGTATAACATTACGTAGCATTACCTTATAACATATAACGTTATATATCGTTACCTTATAACGTTATACGTTATATACTATCGCCTAATAACGTATAACGTTATGTAGCATTACGTTATAACGTATAACGTTATATGCTATTACCTTATAACGTATAACGTCATGTGGCATTACGTTATAACGCATAACGTTTTATACTATTACCTTATAACGTATAACGTTATGTATCATTACGTTATAACGTATAACATTATATACTATTACCTTATAACGTATAACGTTATGTAGCATTACGTTAAAACGTATAACGTTATATACTATTACCTTAGAACGTATAGCGTTATGTAGCAATACGTTATAACGTATAATGTTATGTAGCCCTACGTTATAACGTATAACGTTATACGCTATTACCTAATAACTTAAAACGTTATCTAGCATTACGTTATAACGTATAACGTTATATACTATTACGTTAAAACGTATAACGTAATTTACTATTACGTTATAACGTATAACGTTATATAATATTACCTTATTACGTATAACGTTATATACTATTACCTTATAACGTATAGCGTTATATACTATTACCTTATAATGTTATACGTTACATAGTATTACCTTATAACGTATGACGTTATATGCTATTACCTTATAACGTATAACGTTATATACTATTGCCCTATAACGTATAACATAATGTAGCATTACGATATAACGTATAACGTTGTATACTATTACCTTATAACATATAACGTTATGTTGCACTACGTTATAACGTATAACGTTATGTAACACTACGTTATAACGTATAACGTTATATACTATTACCTTCTAACGTATAACGTTATGTAGCACTACGTTATATCGTATAACGTTATATACTATTACCATATATCGTTATACGTTAAATACTGTTACCTTATAACGTTATACTTTATATACTACTACCTTATAACGTATAACGTTATATGCTATTACCTTACAACGTATAACGTTATATACCATTACCTTATAACGTTATACGTTATATAGTATTACCTTATAACGTATGACGTTGTATACTATTACGTTATAGCGTATATCATTACGTAGCATTACCGTATTACGTATAACGTTATGTAGCATTACGTTATAACGTATATCGTTGTATACTATTACCTTATAACGTATATCGTTATATATCGTTACCGTATAACGTTATACGTTATATACTATTACCTTATAACGTATAACGTTATGTAGCATTACGTTATAACGTATAACGTTGTATACTATTACCTTATAACGTATAACGTTATGTAGCATTACGTTATAACGTATATCGTTGTATACTATTACGTTATAACGTATAACGTTATGTAGCATTACGTTATAACGTATAACGTTATGTAGCATTACGTTATAACGTATAACGTTATATAATATTACCTTATAACGTATAACGTTATGTAGCATTACGATATAACGTATATCGTTATATATTGTTACCATATATCGTTATACGTTAAATACTGTTACGTTATAACGTTATACTTTATATACTACTACCTTATAACGTATAACGTTATATGCTATTACCTTATAACGTATAACGTTATATACTATTACCTTATAACGTATCACGTTATATACTATTACGTTATAACGTATAACGTTATATACTATTACGTTATAACGTATAACGTTATATACTATTACTTTATAACGTATAACGTTATGTAGCATTAAGTTATAACGTATAACGTTATATAATATTACCTTATATCGTTATACGTTGTATACTGTTATCTTATAACGTTATACGTTATATACTATTACATTATAGCGTATAACGTTATGGAGCATTACGTTATAACGTATAACGTTGTATACTATTACCTTATAGCGTATAACGTTTTATGGTATTACCTAATAACCTTGTACGTTATATAATGTTACCTTCTAACGTTATACGTTATATACTATTACCTTATAACGTATAACGTTATATGCTATTACCTTATAACGTTATACGTTATATACTGTTACCTTATAACGGTATAAGTTATATACTATTACCTTTTAACGTATATCGTTATGTGCTATTACCTTATAACGTATAACGTTATATACTATCACCTTATAACGTATAACATTATGTAGCATTACCTTATACCGTTATACGTTATATACTGTTACCTTATAACGTTATACGTTATATACTATTACCTTTTAACGTATAACGTTATATACTATTACATTATAGCGTATAAAGTTATGGAGCATTACGTTATAACGTATAACGTTGTATACTATTACCTTATAGCGTATAACGTTATATGCTATTACCTTATAACCTTATACGTTATATATTGTTACCTTATAACGTTATACGTTACATACTATTACCTTATAACGTATAACATTATATGCTATTACCTTATAACGTTATACGTTATATACTGTTACCATATAACGTTATACGTTATATACTATTACCTTATAACGTATAACGTTATGTAGCATTACGTTATAACGTATAAAGTTATATACTATTACCTTATATCGTATAACGTTATATTCTATTACGTTATAACGTATAACGTTATATACTATTACCTTACAACGTATAACGTTATATGCTATTACCTTATAACGTTATATGTTATATATTGCTACCTTATAACGTATAACGTTATATGCTATTACCTTATAACGTATAACGTTATATACTATTACCTTATAACGTATAACATAATGTAGCATTACGATATAACGTATAACGTTGTATACTATTACGTTATAACGTACAACATTACGTAGCATTACCTTATATCGTATAACGTTATGTAGCATTACGTTATAACGTATAACGTTATATAATATTACCTTATAACGTATAACGTTATGTAACATTACGTTATAACGTATTTCGTTATATATTGTTACCTTATAACGTTATACGTTATATACTATTACCTTCTAACGTACAACGTTATGTAGCATTACATTATAACGTATAACGTTGTATACTATTACCTTATAACGTATAACATTATGTAGCCCTACGTTATAACGTATAACGTTATATACTATTACCTTATAACGTATAACGCTATGTAGCATTACGTTATAACGTATATCGTTATATATTGTTACCTTATAACGTTATACGCTATATACTATTACGTTACAACGTATAACGTTATGCAGCACAACGTTATAACGTATAACGTTATGTAGCAGTACGTTATAACGTATAACATTATGTAGCACTACGTTATAACGTATAACGTTATGTAGCACTATGTTATAACGTATAACGTTATATACTATTACCTTATAACGTATAACGTTATGTCGCATTACGTTATAACGTATAACGTTGTTTACAATTACGTTATAACGTATAACATTACGTAGCATTACCTTATAACATATAACGTTATATATCGTTACCTTATAACGTTATACGTTATATACTATCGCCTAATAACGTATAACGTTATGTAGCATTACGTTATAACGTATAACGTTATATGCTATTACCTTATAACGTATAACGTCATGTGGCATTACGTTATAACGCATAACGTTATATACTATTACCTTATAACGTATAACGTTATGTATCATTACGTTATAACGTATAACATTATATACTATTACCTTATAACGTATAACGTTATGTAGCATTACGTTACAACGTATAACGTTATATACTATTACCTTAGAACGTATAGCGTTATGTAGCACTACGTTATAACGTATAATGTTATGTAGCCCTACGTTATAACGTATAACGTTATACGCTATTACCTAATAACTTAAAACGTTATCTAGCATTACGTTATAACGTATAACGTTATATACTATTACGTTAAAACGTATAACGTAATTTACTATTACGTTATAACGTATAACGTTATATAATATTACCTTATTACGTATAACGTTATATACTATTACCTTATAACGTATAGCGTTATATACTATTACCTTATAATGTTATACGTTACATAGTATTACCTTATAACGTATGACGTTATATGCTATTACCTTATAACGTATAACGTTATATACTATTGCCCTATAACGTATAACATAATGTAGCATTACGATATAACGTATAACGTTGTATACTATTACCTTATAACATATAACGTTATGTTGCACTACGTTATAACGTATAACGTTATGTAACACTACGTTATAACGTATAACGTTATATACTATTACCTTCTAACGTATAACGTTATGTAGCACTACGTTATATCGTATAACGTTATATACTATTACCATATATCGTTATACGTTAAATACTGTTACCTTATAACGTTATACTTTATATACTACTACCTTATAACGTATAACGTTATATGCTATTACCTTACAACGTATAACGTTATATACCATTACCTTATAACGTTATACGTTATATAGTATTACCTTATAACGTATGACGTTGTATACTATTACGTTATAGCGTATATCATTACGTAGCATTACCGTATTACGTATAACGTTATGTAGCATTACGTTATAACGTATAACGTTATATAATATTACCTTATAACGTATAACGTTATGTAGCATTACGTTACAACGTATATCGTTATATATTGTTACCATATATCGTTATACGTTAAATACTGTTACGTTATAACGTTATACTTTATATACTACTACCTTATAACGTATAACGTTATATGCTATTACCTTATAACGTATAACGTTATATACTATTACCTTATAACGTATCACGTTATATACTATTACGTTATAACGTATAACGTTATATACTATTACGTTATAACGTATAACGTTATATACTATTACTTTATAACGTATAACGTTATGTAGCATTAAGTTATAACGTATAACGTTATATAATATTACCTTATATCGTTATACGTTGTATACTGTTATCTTATAACGTTATACGTTATATACTATTACATTATAGCGTATAACGTTATGGAGCATTACGTTATAACGTATAACGTTGTATACTATTACCTTATAGCGTATAACGTTTTATGGTATTACCTAATAACCTTGTACGTTATATAATGTTACCTTCTAACGTTATACGTTATATACTATTACCTTATAACGTATAACGTTATATGCTATTACCTTATAACGTTATACGTTATATACTGTTACCTTATAACGGTATAAGTTATATACTATTACCTTTTAACGTATATCGTTATGTGCTATTACCTTATAACGTATAACGTTATATACTATCACCTTATAACGTATAACATTATGTAGCATTACCTTATACCGTTATACGTTATATACTGTTACCTTATAACGTTATACGTTATATACTATTACCTTTTAACGTATAACGTTATATACTATTACATTATAGCGTATAAAGTTATGGAGCATTACGTTATAACGTATAACGTTGTATACTATTACCTTATAGCGTATAACGTTATATGCTATTACCTTATAACCTTATACGTTATATATTGTTACCTTATAACGTTATACGTTACATACTATTACCTTATAACGTATAACATTATATGCTATTACCTTATAACGTTATACGTTATATACTGTTACCATATAACGTTATACGTTATATACTATTACCTTATAACGTATAACGTTATGTCGCATTACGTTATAACGTATATCGTTATATACTATTACCTTATAACGTATAACGTCATGTAACATTACGTTATAACGTATTTCGTTATATATTGTTACCTTATAACGTTATACGTTATATACTATTACCTTCTAACGTACAACGTTATGTAGCATTACATTATAACGTATAACGTTGTATACTATTACCTTATAACGTATAACATTATGTAGCCCTACGTTATAACGTATAACGTTATATACTATTACCTTATAACGTATAACGCTATGTAGCATTACGTTATAACGTATATCGTTATATATTGTTACCTTATAACGTTATACGCTATATACTATTACGTTACAACGTATAACGTTATGCAGCACAACGTTATAACGTATAACGTTATGTAGCAGTACGTTATAACGTATAACATTATGTAGCACTACGTTATAACGTATAACGTTATGTAGCACTATGTTATAACGTATAACGTTATATACTATTACCTTATAACGTATAACGTTATGTCGCATTACGTTATAACGTATAACGTTGTTTACAATTACGTTATAACGTATAACATTACGTAGCATTACCTTATAACATATAACGTTATATATCGTTACCTTATAACGTTATACGTTATATACTATCGCCTAATAACGTATAACGTTATGTAGCATTACGTTATAACGTATAACGTTATATGCTATTACCTTATAACGTATAACGTCATGTGGCATTACGTTATAACGCATAACGTTATATACTATTACCTTATAACGTATAACGTTATGTATCATTACGTTATAACGTATAACATTATATACTATTACCTTATAACGTATAACGTTATGTAGCATTACGTTACAACGTATAACGTTATATACTATTACCTTAGAACGTATAGCGTTATGTAGCACTACGTTATAACGTATAATGTTATGTAGCCCTACGTTATAACGTATAACGTTATACGCTATTACCTAATAACTTAAAACGTTATCTAGCATTACGTTATAACGTATAACGTTATATACTATTACGTTAAAACGTATAACGTAATTTACTATTACGTTATAACGTATAACGTTATATAATATTACCTTATTACGTATAACGTTATATACTATTACCTTATAACGTATAGCGTTATATACTATTACCTTATAATGTTATACGTTACATAGTATTACCTTATAACGTATGACGTTATATGCTATTACCTTATAACGTATAACGTTATATACTATTGCCCTATAACGTATAACATAATGTAGCATTACGATATAACGTATAACGTTGTATACTATTACCTTATAACATATAACGTTATGTTGCACTACGTTATAACGTATAACGTTATGTAACACTACGTTATAACGTATAACGTTATATACTATTACCTTCTAACGTATAACGTTATGTAGCACTACGTTATATCGTATAACGTTATATACTATTACCATATATCGTTATACGTTAAATACTGTTACCTTATAACGTTATACTTTATATACTACTACCTTATAACGTATAACGTTATATGCTATTACCTTACAACGTATAACGTTATATACCATTACCTTATAACGTTATACGTTATATAGTATTACCTTATAACGTATGACGTTGTATACTATTACGTTATAGCGTATATCATTACGTAGCATTACCGTATTACGTATAACGTTATGTAGCATTACGTTATAACGTATAACGTTATATAATATTACCTTATAACGTATAACGTTATGTAACACTACGTTATAACGTATAACGTTGAATACAATTACGCTATAACGTATAACATTGCGTAGCATTACCTTATAACGTATAACGTTATGTAGCATTACGTTATAACGTATAAAGTTATATACTATTACCATATAACGTATAACGTTATGTAGCATTACGTTACAACGTATATCGTTATATATCGTTACCGTATAACGTTAGACGTTAAATACTATTACCTTATAACGTATAACGTTGTGTAGCTTTACGTTATAATGTACAACGTTGTATGCTATTACGTTATAACGTATAACGTTAAAGTAGCCTTACGTTATAACGTATAACGTTGTATACTATTACCTTATAACGTATAACGTTATGTAGCATTACGTTATAACGTATAACGATATATAATATTACCTTATAACGTATGACGTTATGTAGCATTACGTTATAACGTATATCTTTATAAACTATTACCTTATAACGTATAACGTTATGCACCACTACGTTATAACGTATAACGTTGTATACTATTACGTTATAACGTATAACGTTAAAGTAGCCTTACGTTATAACGTATAACGTTGTATACTATTACCTTATAACGTATAACGTTATGTAGCATTACGTTATAACGTATAACGTTATATAATATTACCTTATAACGTATAACGTTATGTAACACTACGTTATAACGTATAACGTTATATACTATTACCATGTAACGTATAACGTTATGTAGCATTACGTTACAACGTATATCGTTATATATCGTTACCGTATAACGTTATACGTTATATACTATTACCTTATAACGTATAACGTTATGTAGCATTACGTTATAACGTATAGCGTTGTATACTATTACCATATAACGTATGACGTTATGTAGCATTACGTTATAACGTATATCGTTGTATACTATTACCTTATAACGTATAACGTTATGTAGCATTACGTTATAACGTATATCGTTGTATACTATTACCTTATAACGTATATCGTTATATATCGTTACCGTATAACGTTATACGTTATATACTATTACCTTATAACGTATAACGTTATGTAGCATTACGTTATAACGTATAACGTTGTATACTATTACCTTATAACGTATAACGTTATGTAGCATTACGTTATAACGTATATCGTTGTATACTATTACGTTATAACGTATAACGTTATGTAGCATTACGTTATAACGTATAACGTTATGTAGCATTACGTTATAACGTATAACGTTATATGCTATTACCTTATAACGTATAACGTCATGTGGCATTACGTTATAACGCATAACGTTGTATACTATTACCTTATAACGTATAACGTTATGTAGCATTACGTTATAACGTATAACGATATATAATATTACCTTATAACGTATAACGTTATGTAGCATTACGTTATAACGTATATCTTTATAAACTATTACCTTATAACGTATAACGTTACGCACCACTACGTTATAACGTATAACGTTGTATACTATTACGTTATAACGTATAACGTTAAAGTAGCCTTACGTTATAACGTATAACGTTGTATACTATTACCTTATAACGTATAACGTTATGTAGCATTACGTTATAACGTATAACGTTATATAATATTACCTTATAACGTATAACGTTATGTAGCATTACGTTATAACGTATATCGTTATATATTGTTACCATATATCGTTACTCGTTAAATACTGTTACCTTATAACGTTATACTTTATATACTACTACCTTATAATGTATAACGTTATATACTATTACCTTATAACGTATAACGTTATATACTATTACCTTATAACGTATAACATAATGTAGCATTACGATATAACGTATAACGTTGTATACTATTATGTTATAACGTACAACGTTATGTAGCACTACGTTATAATGTATAATGTTATGTAGCCCTACGTTATAACGTATAACGTTATATACTATTACCTTATAACGTATAACGCTATGTGGCATTACGTTATAACGTATATCGTTATATATTGTTACCTTATAACTTTATACGCTATATACTATTACGTTACAACGTATAACGTTATGCAGCACAACGTTATAACGTATAACGTTATGTAGCAGTACGTTATAACGTATAACATTATGTAGCAATACGTTATAACGTATAACGTTATGTAGCACTATGTTATAACGTATAACGTTATATACTATTACCTTATAACGTATAACGTTATGTCGCATTACGTTATAACGTATAACGTTGTTTACAATTACGTTATAACGTATAACATTACGTAGCATTACCTTATAACATATAACGTTATATATCGTTACCTTATAACGTTATACGTTATATACTATCGCCTAATAACGTATAACGTTATGTAGCATTACGTTATAACGTATAACGTTATATACTATTACCTTATAACGTATAACGTCCTGTGTCATTACGTTATAACGCATAACGTTATATACTATTACCTTATAACGTATAACGTTATGTATCATTACGTTATAACGTATAACATTATATACTATTACCTTATAACGTATAACGTTATGTCGCATTACGTTACAACGTATAACGTTATATACTATTACGTTAAAACGTATAACGTAATTTACTATTACGTTATAACGTATAACGTTATATAATATTACCTTATAACGTATAACGTTATATAATATTACCTTATAACGTATAACGTTATGTAGCATTACGTTATAACGTATAACGTTATGTAGCATTACGTTACAACGTATATCGTTATATATCGTTACCGTATAACGTTATACGTTATATACTATTACCTTATAACGTATAACGTTATGTAGCATTACGTTATAACGTATAACGTTGTATACTATTACCTTATAACGTATAACGTTATGTAGCATTACGTTATAACGTATATCGTTGTATACTATTACGTTATAACGTATAACGTTATGTAGCATTACGTTATAACGTATAACGTTATGTAGCATTACGTTATAACGTATAACGTTATATAATATTACCTTATAACGTATAACGTTATGTAGCATTACGTTATAACGTATATCGTTATATATTGTTACCATATATCGTTATACGTTAAATACTGTTACGTTATAACGTTATACTTTATATACTACTACCTTATAACGTATAACGTTATATGCTATTACCTTATAACGTATAACGTTATATACTATTACCTTATAACGTATCACGTTATATACTATTACGTTATAACGTATAACGTTATATACTATTATTTTATAACGTATAACGTTATATACTATTACTTTATAACGTACAACGTTATGTAGCATTACGTTATAACGTATAACGTTATATAATATTACCTTATATCGTTATACGTTGTATACTGTTATTTTATAACGTTATACGTTATATACTATTACATTATAGCGTATAACGTTATGGAGCATTACGTTATAACGTATAACGTTGTATACTATTACCTTATAGCGTATAACGTTTTATGGTATTACCTAATAACCTTGTACGTTATATAATGTTACCTTCTAACGTTATACGTTACACACTATTACCTTATAACGTATAACGTTATATGCTATTACCTTATAACGTTATACGTTATATACTATTACCTTTTAACGTATAACGTTATATACTATTACATTATAACGTATAACGTTATGTCGCATTACGTTATAACGTATAACGTTATATACTATTACCTTATAACGTATAACGTCATGTGGCATTACGTTAGAACGTATATCGTTATATATTGTTACCTTATAACGTTAGACGTTATATACTATTACCTTATAACGTATAACGTTATGTAGTATTACGTTATAACGTATAACGTTATATACTATTACCTTATAACGTATAACGTTATATTCTATTACGTTATAACGTATAACGTTATATACTATTACCTTACAACGTATAACGTTATATGCTATTACCTTATAACGTTATATGTTATATATTGTTACCTTATAACGTATAACGTTATATGCTATTACCTTATAACGTATAACGTTATATACTATTACCTTATAACGTATAACATAATGTAGCATTACGATATAACGTATAACGTTGTATACTATTATGTTATAACGTATAACATTACGTAGCATTACCTTATATCGTATAACGTTATGTAGCATTACGTTATAACGTATAACGTTATATAATATTACCTTATAACGTATAACGTTATGTAACATTACGTTATAACGTATCTCGTTATATATTGTTACCTTATAACGTTATACGTTATATACTATTACCTTCTAACGTACAACGTTATGTAGCATTACATTATAACGTATAACGTTGTATACTAATACCTTATAACGTATAACATTATGTAGCACTACGTTATAACCTATAACGTTGTATACTATTTCGTTATAACGTACAACGTTATGTAGCACCACGTTATAATGTATAATGTTATGTAGCCCTACGTTATAACGTATAACGTTATATACTATTACCTTATAACGTATAAAGTTATGTAGCATTACGTTGTAACGTATAACGTTATATACTATTACCTTATAACGTATAACGCTATGTGGCATTACGTTATAGCGTATATCGTTATATATTGTTACCTTATAACTTTATACGCTATATACTATTACGTTACAACGTATAACGTTATGCAGCACAACGTTATAACGTATAACGTTATGTAGCAGTACGTTATAACGTATAACATTATGTAGCACTACGTTATAACGTATAACGTTATGTAGCACTATGTTATAACGTATAACGTTATATACTATTACCTTATAACGTATAACGTTATGTCGCATTACGTTATAACGTATAACGTTGTTTACAATTACGTTATAACGTATAACATTACGTAGCATTACCTTATAACATATAACGTTATATATCGTTACCTTATAACGTTATACGTTATATACTATCGCCTAATAACGTATAACGTTATGTAGCATTACGTTATAACGTATAACGTTATATACTATTACCTTATAACGTATAACGTCATGTGTCATTACGTTATAACGCATAACGTTATATACTATTACCTTATAACGTATAACGTTATGTATCATTACGTTATAACGTATAACATTATATACTATTACCTTATAACGTATAACGTTATGTCGCATTACGTTACAACGTATAACGTTATATACTATTACGTTAAAACGTATAACGTAATTTACTATTACGTTATAACGTATAACGTTATATAATATTACCTTATAACGTATAACGTTATATAATATTACCTTATAACGTATAACGTTATGTAGCATTACGTTATAACGTATAACGTTATGTAGCATTACGTTACAACGTATATCGTTATATATCGTTACCGTATAACGTTATACGTTATATACTATTACCTTATAACGTATAACGTTATGTAGCATTACGTTATAACGTATAACGTTGTATACTATTACCTTATAACGTATAACGTTATGTAGCATTACGTTATAACGTATATCGTTGTATACTATTACGTTATAACGTATAACGTTATGTAGCATTACGTTATAACGTATAACGTTATGTAGCATTACGTTATAACGTATAACGTTATATAATATTACCTTATAACGTATAACGTTATGTAGCATTACGTTATAACGTATATCGTTATATATTGTTACCATATATCGTTATACGTTAAATACTGTTACGTTATAACGTTATACTTTATATACTACTACCTTATAACGTATAACGTTATATGCTATTACCTTATAACGTATAACGTTATATACTATTACCTTATAACGTATCACGTTATATACTATTACGTTATAACGTATAACGTTATATACTATTATTTTATAACGTATAACGTTATATACTATTACTTTATAACGTACAACGTTATGTAGCATTACGTTATAACGTATAACGTTATATAATATTACCTTATATCGTTATACGTTGTATACTGTTATCTTATAACGTTATACGTTATATACTATTACATTATAGCGTATAACGTTATGGAGCATTACGTTATAACGTATAACGTTGTATACTATTACCTTATAGCGTATAACGTTTTATGGTATTACCTAATAACCTTGTACGTTATATAATGTTACCTTCTAACGTTATACGTTACACACTATTACCTTATAACGTATAACGTTATATGCTATTACCTTATAACGTTATACGTTATATACTATTACCTTTTAACGTATAACGTTATATACTATTACATTATAACGTATAACGTTATGTCGCATTACGTTATAACGTATAACGTTATATACTATTACCTTATAACGTATAACGTCATGTGGCATTACGTTAGAACGTATATCGTTATATATTGTTACCTTATAACGTTAGACGTTATATACTATTACCTTATAACGTATAACGTTATGTAGTATTACGTTATAACGTATAACGTTATATACTATTACCTTATAACGTATAACGTTATATTCTATTACGTTATAACGTATAACGTTATATACTATTACCTTACAACGTATAACGTTATATGCTATTACCTTATAACGTTATATGTTATATATTGTTACCTTATAACGTATAACGTTATATGCTATTACCTTATAACGTATAACGTTATATACTATTACCTTATAACGTATAACATAATGTAGCATTACGATATAACGTATAACGTTGTATACTATTATGTTATAACGTATAACATTACGTAGCATTACCTTATATCGTATAACGTTATGTAGCATTACGTTATAACGTATAACGTTATATAATATTACCTTATAACGTATAACGTTATGTAACATTACGTTATAACGTATCTCGTTATATATTGTTACCTTATAACGTTATACGTTATATACTATTACCTTCTAACGTACAACGTTATGTAGCATTACATTATAACGTATAACGTTGTATACTAATACCTTATAACGTATAACATTATGTAGCACTACGTTATAACCTATAACGTTGTATACTATTTCGTTATAACGTACAACGTTATGTAGCACCACGTTATAATGTATAATGTTATGTAGCCCTACGTTATAACGTATAACGTTATATACTATTACCTTATAACGTATAAAGTTATGTAGCATTACGTTGTAACGTATAACGTTATATACTATTACCTTATAACGTATAACGCTATGTGGCATTACGTTATAGCGTATATCGTTATATATTGTTACCTTATAACTTTATACGCTATATACTATTACGTTACAACGTATAACGTTATGCAGCACAACGTTATAACGTATAACGTTATGTAGCAGTACGTTATAACGTATAACATTATGTAGCACTACGTTATAACGTATAACGTTATGTAGCACTATGTTATAACGTATAACGTTATATACTATTACCTTATAACGTATAACGTTATGTCGCATTACGTTATAACGTATAACGTTGTTTACAATTACGTTATAACGTATAACATTACGTAGCATTACCTTATAACATATAACGTTATATATCGTTACCTTATAACGTTATACGTTATATACTATCGCCTAATAACGTATAACGTTATGTAGCATTACGTTATAACGTATAACGTTATATACTATTACCTTATAACGTATAACGTCATGTGTCATTACGTTATAACGCATAACGTTATATACTATTACCTTATAACGTATAACGTTATGTATCATTACGTTATAACGTATAACATTATATACTATTACCTTATAACGTATAACGTTATGTCGCATTACGTTACAACGTATAACGTTATATACTATTACGTTAAAACGTATAACGTAATTTACTATTACGTTATAACGTATAACGTTATATAATATTACCTTATAACGTATAACGTTATATAATATTACCTTATAACGTATAACGTTATGTAGCATTACGTTATAACGTATAACGTTATGTAGCATTACGTTACAACGTATATCGTTATATATCGTTACCGTATAACGTTATACGTTATATACTATTACCTTATAACGTATAACGTTATGTAGCATTACGTTATAACGTATAACGTTGTATACTATTACCTTATAACGTATAACGTTATGTAGCATTACGTTATAACGTATATCGTTGTATACTATTACGTTATAACGTATAACGTTATGTAGCATTACGTTATAACGTATAACGTTATGTAGCATTACGTTATAACGTATAACGTTATATAATATTACCTTATAACGTATAACGTTATGTAGCATTACGTTATAACGTATATCGTTATATATTGTTACCATATATCGTTATACGTTAAATACTGTTACGTTATAACGTTATACTTTATATACTACTACCTTATAACGTATAACGTTATATGCTATTACCTTATAACGTATAACGTTATATACTATTACCTTATAACGTATCACGTTATATACTATTACGTTATAACGTATAACGTTATATACTATTATTTTATAACGTATAACGTTATATACTATTACTTTATAACGTACAACGTTATGTAGCATTACGTTATAACGTATAACGTTATATAATATTACCTTATATCGTTATACGTTGTATACTGTTATCTTATAACGTTATACGTTATATACTATTACATTATAGCGTATAACGTTATGGAGCATTACGTTATAACGTATAACGTTGTATACTATTACCTTATAGCGTATAACGTTTTATGGTATTACCTAATAACCTTGTACGTTATATAATGTTACCTTCTAACGTTATACGTTACACACTATTACCTTATAACGTATAACGTTATATGCTATTACCTTATAACGTTATACGTTATATACTATTACCTTTTAACGTATAACGTTATATACTATTACATTATAACGTATAACGTTATGTCGCATTACGTTATAACGTATAACGTTATATACTATTACCTTATAACGTATAACGTCATGTGGCATTACGTTAGAACGTATATCGTTATATATTGTTACCTTATAACGTTAGACGTTATATACTATTACCTTATAACGTATAACGTTATGTAGCATTACGTTATAACGTATAACGTTATATACTATTACCTTATAACGTATAACGTTATATTCTATTACGTTATAACGTATAACGTTATATACTATTACCTTACAACGTATAACGTTATATGCTATTACCTTATAACGTTATATGTTATATATTGTTACCTTATAACGTATAACGTTATATGCTATTACCTTATAACGTATAACGTTATATACTATTACCTTATAACGTATAACATAATGTAGCATTACGATATAACGTATAACGTTGTATACTATTATGTTATAACGTATAACATTACGTAGCATTACCTTATATCGTATAACGTTATGTAGCATTACGTTATAACGTATAACGTTATATAATATTACCTTATAACGTATAACGTTATGTAACATTACGTTATAACGTATCTCGTTATATATTGTTACCTTATAACGTTATACGTTATATACTATTACCTTCTAACGTACAACGTTATGTAGCATTACATTATAACGTATAACGTTGTATACTAATACCTTATAACGTATAACATTATGTAGCACTACGTTATAACCTATAACGTTGTATACTATTTCGTTATAACGTACAACGTTATGTAGCACCACGTTATAATGTATAATGTTATGTAGCCCTACGTTATAACGTATAACGTTATATACTATTACCTTATAACGTATAAAGTTATGTAGCATTACGTTGTAACGTATAACGTTATATACTATTACCTTATAACGTATAACGCTATGTGGCATTACGTTATAGCGTATATCGTTATATATTGTTACCTTATAACTTTATACGCTATATACTATTACGTTACAACGTATAACGTTATGCAGCACAACGTTATAACGTATAACGTTATGTAGCAGTACGTTATAACGTATAACATTATGTAGCACTACGTTATAACGTATAACGTTATGTAGCACTATGTTATAACGTATAACGTTATATACTATTACCTTATAACGTATAACGTTATGTCGCATTACGTTATAACGTATAACGTTGTTTACAATTACGTTATAACGTATAACATTACGTAGCATTACCTTATAACATATAACGTTATATATCGTTACCTTATAACGTTATACGTTATATACTATCGCCTAATAACGTATAACGTTATGTAGCATTACGTTATAACGTATAACGTTATATACTATTACCTTATAACGTATAACGTCATGTGTCATTACGTTATAACGCATAACGTTATATACTATTACCTTATAACGTATAACGTTATGTATCATTACGTTATAACGTATAACATTATATACTATTACCTTATAACGTATAACGTTATGTCGCATTACGTTACAACGTATAACGTTATATACTATTACGTTAAAACGTATAACGTAATTTACTATTACGTTATAACGTATAACGTTATATAATATTACCTTATAACGTATAACGTTATATAATATTACCTTATAACGTATAACGTTATGTAGCATTACGTTATAACGTATAACGTTATGTAGCATTACGTTACAACGTATATCGTTATATATCGTTACCGTATAACGTTATACGTTATATACTATTACCTTATAACGTATAACGTTATGTAGCATTACGTTATAACGTATAACGTTGTATACTATTACCTTATAACGTATAACGTTATGTAGCATTACGTTATAACGTATATCGTTGTATACTATTACGTTATAACGTATAACGTTATGTAGCATTACGTTATAACGTATAACGTTATGTAGCATTACGTTATAACGTATAACGTTATATAATATTACCTTATAACGTATAACGTTATGTAGCATTACGTTATAACGTATATCGTTATATATTGTTACCATATATCGTTATACGTTAAATACTGTTACGTTATAACGTTATACTTTATATACTACTACCTTATAACGTATAACGTTATATGCTATTACCTTATAACGTATAACGTTATATACTATTACCTTATAACGTATCACGTTATATACTATTACGTTATAACGTATAACGTTATATACTATTACGTTATAACGTATAACGTTATATACTATTACTTTATAACGTACAACGTTATGTAGCATTACGTTATAACGTATAACGTTATATAATATTACCTTATATCGTTATACGTTGTATACTGTTATCTTATAACGTTATACGTTATATACTATTACATTATAGCGTATAACGTTATGGAGCATTACGTTATAACGTATAACGTTGTATACTATTACCTTATAGCGTATAACGTTTTATGGTATTACCTAATAACCTTGTACGTTATATAATGTTACCTTCTAACGTTATACGTTACACACTATTACCTTATAACGTATAACGTTATATGCTATTACCTTATAACGTTATACGTTATATGCTGTTACCTTATAACGTTATAAGTTATATACTATTACCTTTTAACGTATATCGTTATATGCTATTACCTTATAACGTATAACGTTATATACTATTACCTTATAACGTATAACATTATGTAGCATTACCTTATACCGTTATACGTTATATACTGTTACCTTATAACGTTATACGTTATATACTATTACCTTTTAACGTATAACGTTATATACTATTACATTATAACGTATAACGTTATGTCGCATTACGTTATAACGTATAACGTTATATACTATTACCTTATAACGTATAACGTCATGTGGCATTACGTTAGAACGTATATCGTTATATATTGTTACCTTATAACGTTAGACGTTATATACTATTACCTTATAACGTATAACGTTATGTAGCATTACGATATAACGTATAACGTTATATACTATTACCTTATAACGTATAACGTCATGTGTCATTACGTTATAACGCATAACGTTATATACTATTACCTTATAACGTATAACGTTATGTATCATTACGTTATAACGTATAACATTATATACTATTACCTTATAACGTATAACGTTATGTCGCATTACGTTACAACGTATAACGTTATATACTATTACGTTAAAACGTATAACGTAATTTACTATTACGTTATAACGTATAACGTTATATAATATTACCTTATTACGTATAACGTTATATACTATTACCTTACAACGTATAACGTTATATACTATTACCTTATAACGTTATACGTTACATAGTATTACCTTATAACGTATGACGTTATATGCTATTACCTTATAACGTATAACGTTATATACTATTGCCCTATAACGTATAACATAATGCAGCATTACGATATAACGTATAACGTTGTATACTATTACCTTATAACATATAACGTTATGTTGCACTACGTTATAACGTATAACGTTATGTAACACTACGTTATAACGTATAACGTTATATACTATTACCTTCTAACGTATAACGTTATGTAGCACTACGTTATATCGTATAACGTTATATACTATTACCATATATCGTTATACGTTAAATACTGTTACCTTATAACGTTATACTTTATATACTACTACCTTATAACGTATAACGTTATATGCTATTACCTTATAACGTATAACGTTATATACCATTACCTTATAACGTTATACGTTATATAGTATTACCTCATAACGTATGACGTTATATGCTATTACCTTATAACGTATAACGTTATATACTATTACCCTATAACGTATAACATAATGTAGCATTACGTTACAACGTATAACGTTATATAATATTACCTTATAACGTATAACGTTATGTAGCATTACGTTACAACGTATATCGTTTTATATCGTTACCGTATAACGTTAGACGTTAAATACTATTACCTTATAACGTATAACGTTGTGTAGCTTTACGTTATAATGTATAACGTTGTATACTATTACGTTATAACGTATAACGTTAAAGTAGCCTTACGTTATAACGTATAACGTTGTATACTATTACCTTATAACGTATAACGTTATGTAGCATTACGTTATAACGTATAACGATATATAATATTACCTTATAACGTATAACGTTATGTAGCATTACGTTATAACGTATAACGTTATATAATATTACCTTATAACGTATAACGTTATGTAGCATTACGTTATAACGTATAACGTTATGTAGCATTACGTTACAACGTATATCGTTATATATCGTTACCGTATAACGTTATACGTTATATACTATTACCTTATAACGTATAACGTTATGTAGCATTACGTTATAACGTATAACGTTGTATACTATTACCTTATAACGTATAACGTTATGTAGCATTACGTTATAACGTATATCGTTGTATACTATTACGTTATAACGTATAACGTTATGTAGCATTACGTTATAACGTATAACGTTATGTAGCATTACGTTATAACGTATAACGTTATATAATATTACCTTATAACGTATAACGTTATGTAGCATTACGTTATAACGTATATCGTTATATATTGTTACCATATATCGTTATACGTTAAATACTGTTACGTTATAACGTTATACTTTATATACTACTACCTTATAACGTATAACGTTATATGCTATTACCTTATAACGTATAACGTTATATACTATTACCTTATAACGTATCACGTTATATACTATTACGTTATAACGTATAACGTTATATACTATTACGTTATAACGTATAACGTTGTGTAGCTTTACGTTATAATGTATAACGTTGTATACTATTACGTTATAACGTATAACGTTAAAGTAGCCTTACGTTATAACGTATAACGTTGTATACTATTACCTTATAACGTATAACGTTATGTCGCATTACGTTACAACGTATAACGTTATATACTATTACGTTAAAACGTATAACGTAATTTACTATTACGTTATAACGTATAACGTTATATAATATTACCTTATAACGTATAACGTTATATAATATTACCTTATAACGTATAACGTTATGTAGCATTACGTTATAACGTATAACGTTATGTAGCATTACGTTACAACGTATATCGTTATATATCGTTACCGTATAACGTTATACGTTATATACTATTACCTTATAACGTATAACGTTATGTAGCATTACGTTATAACGTATAACGTTGTATACTATTACCTTATAACGTATAACGTTATGTAGCATTACGTTATAACGTATATCGTTGTATACTATTACGTTATAACGTATAACGTTATGTAGCATTACGTTATAACGTATAACGTTATGTAGCATTACGTTATAACGTATAACGTTATATAATATTACCTTATAACGTATAACGTTATGTAGCATTACGTTATAACGTATATCGTTATATATTGTTACCATATATCGTTATACGTTAAATACTGTTACGTTATAACGTTATACTTTATATACTACTACCTTATAACGTATAACGTTATATGCTATTACCTTATAACGTATAACGTTATATACTATTACCTTATAACGTATCACGTTATATACTATTACGTTATAACGTATAACGTTATATACTATTACGTTATAACGTATAACGTTATATACTATTACTTTATAACGTACAACGTTATGTAGCATTACGTTATAACGTATAACGTTATATAATATTACCTTATATCGTTATACGTTGTATACTGTTATCTTATAACGTTATACGTTATATACTATTACATTATAGCGTATAACGTTATGGAGCATTACGTTATAACGTATAACGTTGTATACTATTACCTTATAGCGTATAACGTTTTATGGTATTACCTAATAACCTTGTACGTTATATAATGTTACCTTCTAACGTTATACGTTACACACTATTACCTTATAACGTATAACGTTATATGCTATTACCTTATAACGTTATACGTTATATGCTGTTACCTTATAACGTTATAAGTTATATACTATTACCTTTTAACGTATATCGTTATATGCTATTACCTTATAACGTATAACGTTATATACTATTACCTTATAACGTATAACATTATGTAGCATTACCTTATACCGTTATACGTTATATACTGTTACCTTATAACGTTATACGTTATATACTATTACCTTTTAACGTATAACGTTATATACTATTACATTATAACGTATAACGTTATGTCGCATTACGTTATAACGTATAACGTTATATACTATTACCTTATAACGTATAACGTCATGTGGCATTACGTTAGAACGTATATCGTTATATATTGTTACCTTATAACGTTAGACGTTATATACTATTACCTTATAACGTATAACGTTATGTAGCATTACGATATAACGTATAACGTTATATACTATTACCTTATAACGTATAACGTCATGTGTCATTACGTTATAACGCATAACGTTATATACTATTACCTTATAACGTATAACGTTATGTATCATTACGTTATAACGTATAACATTATATACTATTACCTTATAACGTATAACGTTATGTCGCAATACGTTACAACGTATAACGTTATATACTATTACGTTAAAACGTATAACGTAATTTACTATTACGTTATAACGTATAACGTTATATAATATTACCTTATTACGTATAACGTTATATACTATTACCTTACAACGTATAACGTTATATACTATTACCTTATAACGTTATACGTTACATAGTATTACCTTATAACGTATGACGTTATATGCTATTACCTTATAACGTATAACGTTATATACTATTGCCCTATAACGTATAACATAATGCAGCATTACGATATAACGTATAACGTTGTATACTATTACCTTATAACATATAACGTTATGTTGCACTACGTTATAACGTATAACGTTATGTAACACTACGTTATAACGTATAACGTTATATACTATTACCTTCTAACGTATAACGTTATGTAGCACTACGTTATATCGTATAACGTTATATACTATTACCATATATCGTTATACGTTAAATACTGTTACCTTATAACGTTATACTTTATATACTACTACCTTATAACGTATAACGTTATATGCTATTACCTTATAACGTATAACGTTATATACCATTACCTTATAACGTTATACGTTATATAGTATTACCTCATAACGTATGACGTTATATGCTATTACCTTATAACGTATAACGTTATATACTATTACCCTATAACGTATAACATAATGTAGCATTACGTTACAACGTATAACGTTATATAATATTACCTTATAACGTATAACGTTATGTAGCATTACGTTACAACGTATATCGTTTTATATCGTTACCGTATAACGTTAGACGTTAAATACTATTACCTTATAACGTATAACGTTGTGTAGCTTTACGTTATAATGTATAACGTTGTATACTATTACGTTATAACGTATAACGTTAAAGTAGCCTTACGTTATAACGTATAACGTTGTATACTATTACCTTATAACGTATAACGTTATGTAGCATTACGTTATAACGTATAACGATATATAATATTACCTTATAACGTATAACGTTATGTAGCATTACGTTATAACGTATAACGTTATATAATATTACCTTATAACGTATAACGTTATGTAGCATTACGTTATAACGTATAACGTTATGTAGCATTACGTTACAACGTATATCGTTATATATCGTTACCGTATAACGTTATACGTTATATACTATTACCTTATAACGTATAACGTTATGTAGCATTACGTTATAACGTATAACGTTGTATACTATTACCTTATAACGTATAACGTTATGTAGCATTACGTTATAACGTATATCGTTGTATACTATTACGTTATAACGTATAACGTTATGTAGCATTACGTGATAACGTATAACGTTATGTAGCATTACGTTATAACGTATAACGTTATATAATATTACCTTATAACGTATAACGTTATGTAGCATTACGTTATAACGTATATCGTTATATATTGTTACCATATATCGTTATACGTTAAATACTGTTACGTTAGAACGTTATACTTTATATACTACTACCTTATAACGTATAACGTTATATGCTATTACCTTATAACGTATAACGTTATATACTATTACCTTATAACGTATCACGTTATATACTATTACGTTATAACGTATAACGTTATATACTATTACGTTATAACGTATAACGTTATATACTATTACTTTATAACGTATAACGTTATGTAGCATTACGTTATAACGTATAACGTTATATAATATTACCTTATATCGTTATACGTTGTATACTGTTATCTTATAACGTTATACGTTATATACTATTACATTATAGCGTATAACGTTATGGAGCATTACGTTATAACGTATAACGTTGTATACTATTACCTTATAGCGTATAACGTTTTATGGTATTACCTAATAACCTTGTACGTTATGTAACGTTACCTTCTAACGTTATACGTTATATACTATTACCTTATAACGTATAACGTTATATGCTATTACCTTATAACGTTATACGTTATATGCTGTTACCTTATAACGTTATAAGTTATATACTACTACCTTTTAACGTATATCGTTATATGCTATTACCTTATAACGTATAACGTTATATACTATTACCTTATAACGTATAACATTATGTAGCATTACCTTATACCGTTATACGTTATATACTGTTACCTTATAACGTTATACGTTATATACTATTACCTTTTAACGTATAACGTTATATACTATTACATTATAACGTATAACGTTATGTCGCATTACGTTATAACGTATAACGTTATATACTATTACCTTATAACGTATAACGTCATGTGGCATTACGTTAGAACGTATATCGTTATATATTGTTACCTTATAACGTTAGACGTTATATACTATTACCTTATAACGTATAACGTTATGTAGCATTACGTTATAACGTCTAACGTTATATACTATTACCTTATAACGTATAACGTTATATTCTATTACGTTATAACGTATAACGTTATATACTATTACCTTACAACGTATAACGTTATATGCTATTACCTTATAACGTTATATGTTATATATTGTTACCTTATAACGTATAACGTTATATGCTATTACCTTATAACGTATAACGTTATATACTATTACCTTATAACGTATAACATAATGTAGCATTACGATATAACGTATAACGTTGTATACTATTACGTTATAACGTATAACATTACGTAGCATTACCTTATATCGTATAACGTTATGTAGCATTACGTTATAACGTATAACGTTATATAATATTACCTTATAACGTATAACGTTATGTAACATTACGTTATAACGTATCTCGTTAAATATTGTTACCTTATAACGTTATACGTTATATACTATTACCTTCTAACGTACAACGTTATGTAGCATTACATTATAACGTATAACGTTGTATACTATTACCTTATAACGTATAACATTATGTAGCACTACGTTATAACCTATAACGTTGTATACTATTTCGTTATAACGTACAACGTTATGTAGCACTACGTTATAATGTATAATGTTATGTAGCCCTACGTTATAACGTATAACGTTATATACTATTACCTTATAACGTATAAAGTTATGTAGCATTACGTTGTAACGTATAACGTTATATACTATTACCTTATAACGTATAACGCTATGTAGCATTACGTTATAACGTATATCGTTATATATCGTTACCTTATAACGTTATACGTTATATACTATCACCTAATAACGTATAACGTTATGTAGCATTACGTTATAACGTATAACGTTATATACTATTACCTTATAACGTATAACGTCATGTGGCATTACGTTATAACGCATAACGTTATATACTATTACCTTATAACGTATAACGTTATGTATCATTACGTTATAACGTATAACATTATATACTATTACCTTATAACGTATAACGTTATGTAGCATTACGTTACAACGTATAACGTTATATACTATTACCTTAGAACGTATAGCGTTATGTAGCACTACGTTATAACGTATAATGTTTTGTAGCCCTACGTTATAACGTATAACGTTATACGCTATTACCTAATAACTTAAAACGTTATCTAGCATTACGTTATAACGTATAACGTTATATACTATTACGTTAAAACGTATAACGCTATGTAGCATTACGTTATAACGTATATCGTTATATATTGTTACCTTATAACGTTATACGCTATATGCTATTACGTTACAACGTATAACGTTATGCAGCACAACGTTATAACGTATAACGTTATGTAGCAGTACGTTATAACGTATAACGTTATGTAGCACTACGTTAAAACGTATAACGTTATGTAGCACTATGTTATAACGTATAACGTTATATACTATTACCTTATAACGTATAACGTTATGTCGCATTACGTTATAACGTATAACGTTGTTTACAATTACGTTATAACGTATAACATTACGTAGCATTACCTTATAACATATAACGTTATATATCGTTACCTTATAACGTTATACGTTATATACTATCACCTAATAACGTATAACGTTATGTAGCATTACGTTATAACGTATAACGTTATATACTATTACCTTATAACGTATAACGTCATGTGGCATTACGTTATAACGCATAACGTTATATACTATTACCTTATAACGTATAACGTTATGTATCATTACGTTATAACGTATAACATTATATAATATTACCTTATAACGTATAACGTTATATAATATTACCTTATAACGTATAACGTTATGTAGCATTACGTTATAACGTATAACGTTATGTAGCATTACGTTATAACGTATAACGTTATATAATATTACCTTATAACGTATAACGTTATGTAGCATTACGTTATAACGTATAACGTTATATACTATTACCTTATAACGTATAACGTTATATTCTATTACGTTATAACGTATAACGTTATATACTATTACCTTACAACGTATAACGTTATATGCTATTACCTTATAACGTTATATGTTATATATTGTTACCTTATAACGTATAACGTTATATGCTATTACCTTATAACGTATAACGTTATATACTATTACCTTATAACGTATAACATAATGTAGCATTACGATATAACGTATAACGTTGTATACTATTACGTTATAACGTATAACATTACGTAGCATTACCTTATATCGTATAACGTTATGTAGCATTACGTTATAACGTATAACGTTATATAATATTACCTTATAACGTATAACGTTATGTAACATTACGTTATAACGTATCTCGTTAAATATTGTTACCTTATAACGTTATACGTTATATACTATTACCTTCTAACGTACAACGTTATGTAGCATTACATTATAACGTATAACGTTGTATACTATTACCTTATAACGTATAACATTATGTAGCACTACGTTATAACCTATAACGTTGTATACTATTTCGTTATAACGTACAACGTTATGTAGCACTACGTTATAATGTATAATGTTATGTAGCCCTACGTTATAACGTATAACGTTATATACTATTACCTTATAACGTATAAAGTTATGTAGCATTACGTTGTAACGTATAACGTTATATACTATTACCTTATAACGTATAACGCTATGTAGCATTACGTTATAACGTATATCGTTATATATTGTTACCTTATAACGAGCAGCACTACGTTAAAACGTATAACGTTATGTAGCACTATGTTATAACGTATAACGTTATATACTATTACCTTATAACGTATAACGTTATGTCGCATTGCGTTATAACGTATAACGTTGTTTACAATTACGTTATAACGTATAACATTACGTAGCATTACCTTATAACATATAACGTTATATATCGTTACCTTATAACGTTATACGTTATATACTATCACCTAATAACGTATAACGTTATGTAGCATTACGTTATAACGTATAACGTTATATACTATTACCTTATAACGTATAACGTCATGTGGCATTACGTTATAACGCATAACGTTATATACTATTACCTTATAACGTATAACGTTATGTATCATTACGTTATAACGTATAACATTATATACTATTACCTTATAACGTATAACGTTATGTAGCATTACGTTACAACGTATAACGTTATATACTATTACCTTAGAACGTATAGCGTTATGTAGCACTACGTTATAACGTATAATGTTTTGTAGCCCTACGTTATAACGTATAACGTTATACGCTATTACCTAATAACTTAAAACGTTATCTAGCATTACGTTATAACGTATAACGTTATATACTATTACGTTAAAACGTATAACGCTATGTAGCATTACGTTATAACGTATATCGTTATATATTGTTACCTTATAACGTTATACGCTATATGCTATTACGTTACAACGTATAACGTTATGCAGCACAACGTTATAACGTATAACGTTATGTAGCAGTACGTTATAACGTATAACGTTATGTAGCACTACGTTAAAACGTATAACGTTATGTAGCACTATGTTATAACGTATAACGTTATATACTATTACCTTATAACGTATAACGTTATGTCGCATTACGTTATAACGTATAACGTTGTTTACAATTACGTTATAACGTATAACATTACGTAGCATTACCTTATAACATATAACGTTATATATCGTTACCTTATAACGTTATACGTTATATACTATCACCTAATAACGTATAACGTTATGTAGCATTACGTTATAACGTATAACGTTATATACTATTACCTTATAACGTATAACGTCATGTGGCATTACGTTATAACGCATAACGTTATATACTATTACCTTATAACGTATAACGTTATGTATCATTACGTTATAACGTATAACATTATATACTATTACCTTATAACGTATAACGTTATGTAGCATTACGTTACAACGTATAACGTTATATACTATTACCTTAGAACGTATAGCGTTATGTAGCACTACGTTATAACGTATAATGTTTTGTAGCCCTACGTTATAACGTATAACGTTATACGCTATTACCTAATAACTTAAAACGTTATCTAGCATTACGTTATAACGTATAACGTTATATACAATTACGTTAAAACGTATAACGTAATTTACTATTACGTTATAACGTATAACGTTATATAATATTACCTTATTACGTATAACGTTATATACTATTACCTTATAACGTATAACGTTATATACTATTACCTTATAACGTTATACGTTACATAGTATTACCTTAGAACGTATGACGTTATATGCTATTACCTTATAACGTATAACGTTATATACTATTGCCCTTTAACGTATAACATAATGTAGCATTACGATATAACGTATAACGTTGTATACTATTACCTTATAACATATAACGTTATGTTGCACTACGTTATAACGTATAACGTTATGTAACACTACGTTATAACGTATAACGTTATATACTATTACCTTCTAACGTATAACGTTATGTAGCACTACGTTATATCGTATAACGTTATATACTATTACCATATATCGTTATACGTTAAATACTGTTACCTTATAACGTTATACTTTATATACTACTACCTTATAACGTATAACGTTATATGCTATTACCTTATAACGTATAACGTTATATACCATTACCTTATAACGTTATACGTTATATAGTATTACCTTATAACGTATGACGTTATATGCTATTACCTTATAACGTATAACGTTATATACTATTACCCTATAACGTATAACATAATGTAGCATTACGATATAACGTATAACATAATGTAGCATTACGATATAACGTATGACGTTGTATACTATTACGTTATAACGTATATCATTACGTAGCATAACCGTATAACGTATAACGTTATGTAGCATTACGTTATAACGTATAACGTTATATAATATTACCTTATAACGTATAACGTTATGTAGCATTACGTTATAACGTATAAAGTTATATACTATTACCATATAACGTATAACGTTATGTAGCATTACGTTACAACGTATATCGTTATATATCGTTACCGTATAACGTTAGACGTTAAATACTATTACCTTATAACGTATAACGTCGTGTAGCTTTACGTTATAATGTATAACGTTGTATACTATTACGTTATAACGTATAACGTTAAAGTAGCCATACGTTATAACGTATAACGTTGTATACTATTACCTTATAACGTATAACGTTATGTAGCATTACGTTATAACGTATAACGATATATAATATTACCTTATAACGTATAACGTTATGTAGCATTACGTTATAACGTATAACGTTATATAATATTACCTTATAACGTATAACGTTATGTAACACTGCGTTAAAACGTATAACGTTGGATACAATTACGTTATAACGTATAACATTACGTAGCATTACCTTATAACGTATAACGTTATGTAGCATTACGTTATAACGTATTACGTTATATAATATTACCTTATAACGTATAACGTTATGTAGCATTACGTTATAACGTATAACGTTGTATACTATTACCTTATAACATATAACGTTATGTTGCACTACGTTATAACGTATAACGTTATGTAACACTACGTTATAACGTATAACGTTATATACTATTACCATATAACGTATAACGTTATGTAGCATTACGTTACAACGTATATCGTTATATATCGTTACCGTATAACGTTGTACGTTATATACTATTACCTTATAACGTATAACGTTATGTAGCATTACGTTATAACGTATAACGTTGTATACTATTACCTTATAACGTATAACGTTAAAGTAGCCTTACGTTATAACGTATAACGTTGTATACTATTACCTTATAACGTATAACGTTATGTAGCATTACGTTATAACGTATAACGATATATAATATTACCTTATAACGTATAACGTTATGTAGCATTACGTTATAACGTATATCTTTATAAACTATTACCTTATAACGTATAACGTTATGCACCACGACGTTATAACGTATAACGTTGTATACTATTAAATTATAGCGTATAACGTTATATGCTATTACCTTATAATCTTATACGTTATATATTGTTACCTTATAACGTTATACATTATATAATATTACCTTATAATGTTATAAGTTATATATTGTTACCTTATAACGTTATACGTTATATAGTATTACCTTATAACGTATGACGTTATGTAGCACTACGTTATAACGTATAACGTTATGTAGCACTACGTTATAACGTATAACGTTATGTAACACTACGCTATAACGTATAACGTTATATACTATTACCTTATAACGTATAACGTTATGTAACATTACGTTATAACTTATATCGTTATATATTGTTACCTTATAACGTTATACGTTATATACTATTACCTTCTAACGTATAACGTTATGTAGCATTACGTTACAACGTATAACGTTATATACTATTACCCTATAACGTATAACATAATGTAGCATTACGATATAACGTATGACGTTGTATACTATTACGTTATAACGTATATCATTACGTAGCATTACCGTATAACGTATAACGTTATGTAGCATTACGTTATAACGTATAACGTTATATAATATTACCTTATAACGTATAACGTTATGTAACACTACGTTATAACGTATAACGTTGAGTACAATTACGCTATAACGTATAACATTGCGTAGCATTACCTTATAACGTATAACGTTATGTAGCATTACGTTATAACGTATAAAGTTATATGCTATTACCATATAACGTATAACGTTATGTAGCATTACGTTACAACGTATATCGTTATATATCGTTACCGTATAACGTTAGACGTTAAATACTATTACCTTATAACGTATAACGTTGTGTAGCTTTACGTTATAATGTATAACGTTGTATACTATTACGTTATAACGTATAACGTTATTTAGCACTACGTTATATCGTATAACGTTGTATACTATTACCATATAACGTATGACGTTATGTAGCATTACGTTATAACGTATATCGTTGTATACTATTACCTTATAACGTATAACGTTATGTAGCATTACGTTATAACGTATAACGTTATATACTATTACCCGATAACGTATAACATAATGTAGCATTACGATATAACGTATAACGTTGTATACTATTACGTTATAACGTATATCATTACGTAGCATTACCTTATAACGTATAACGTTATGTAGCATTACGTTATAACGTATAACGTTATATAATATTACCTTATAACGTATAACGTTATGTAACACTGCGTTATAACGTATAACGTTGAATACAATTACGTTATAACGTATAACATTACGTAGCATTACCTTATAACGTATAACGTTATGTAGCATTACGTTATAACGTATTACGTTATATAATATTACCTTATAACGTATAACGTTATGTAGCATTACGTTATAACGTATATCGTTATATATTGTTACCATATATCGTTACACGTTAAATACTGTTACCTTATAACGTTATACTTTATATACTACTACCTTATAACGTAGAACGTTATATGCTATTACCTTATAACGTATAACGCTATATACTATTACCTTATAACGTTATACGTTATATAGTATTACCTTATAACGTATAACGTTATGTAGCATTACGTTATAACGTATAACGTTGTATACTATTACCATATAACGTATAACGTTATGTAGCATTACGTAACAACGTATATCGTTATATATCTTTACCGTATAACGTTATACGTTATATACTATTACCTTATAACGTATAACGTTATGTAGCATTACGTTATAACGTATAACGTTGTATACTATTACCATATAACGTATGACGTTATGTAGCATTACGTTATAACGTATATCGTTGTATACTATTACCTTATAACGTATAACGTTATGTAGCATTACGTTATAACGTATAACGTTATATAATATTACCTTATAACGTATAACGTTATGTAACACTGCGTTATAACGTATAACGTTGAATACAATTACGTTATAACGTATAACATTACGTAGCATTACCTTATAACGTATAACGTTATGTAGCATTACGTTATAACGTATTACGTTATATAATATTACCTTATAACGTATAACGTTATGTAGCATTACGTTATAACGTATATCGTTATATATTGTTACCATATATCGTTACACGTTAAATACTGTTACCTTATAACGTTATACTTTATATACTACTACCTTATAACGTAGAACGTTATATGCTATTACCTTATAACGTATAACGCTATATACTATTACCTTATAACGTTATACGTTATATAGTATTACCTTATAACGTATAACGTTATGTAGCATTACGTTATAACGTATAACGTTGTATACTATTACCATATAACGTATAACGTTATGTAGCATTACGTAACAACGTATATCGTTATATATCTTTACCGTATAACGTTATACGTTATATACTATTACCTTATAACGTATAACGTTATGTAGCATTACGTTATAACGTATAACGTTGTATACTATTACCATATAACGTATGACGTTATGTAGCATTACGTTATAACGTATATCGTTGTATACTATTACCTTATAACGTATAACGTTATGTAGCATTACGTTATAACGTATAACGTTATATAATATTACCTTATAACGTATAACGTTATGTAGCATTACGTTATAACGTATATCGTTATATATTGTTACCATATATCGTTACACGTTAAATACTGTTACCTTATGACGTTATACTTTATATACTACTACCTTATAACGTATAACGTTATGTAGCTTTACGTTATAATGTATAACGTTGTATACTATTACGTTATAACGTATAACGTTAAAGTAGCCTTACGTTATAACGTATAACGTTATGTGCTATGACCTTATAACGTATAACGTTATATACTATTACCTTATAACGTTATACGTTATATAGTATTACCTTATAACGTATAACGTTATATACTATTACCCTATAACGTATTACATAATGTAGCATTACGATATAACGTATAACGTTGTATACTATTACGTTATAACGTATATCATTACGTAGCATTACCTTATAACGTATAACGTTATGTAGCATTACGTTATAACGTATAACGTTATATAATATTACCTTATAACGTATAACGTTATGTAACACTACGTTATGACGTATAACGTTGAATACAATTACGTTATAACGTATAACATTACATAGCATTACCTCATAACGTATAACGTTATGTAGCATTACGTTATAACGTATAACGTTATATAATATTACCTTATAACGTAAAACGTTATGTAACACTACGTTATAACGTATAACGTTGAATACAATTACGTTATAACGTATAACATTACGTAGCATTACCTTATAACGTATAACATTATGTAGCGTTACGTTATAGCGTATAAAGTTATATACTATTACCATATAACGTATAACGTTATGTAGCATTACGTTACAACGTATATCGTTATATATCGTTACCGTATAACGTTATACGTTATATACTATTACCTTATAACGTATAACGTTATGTAGCATTACGTTATAACGTTATACGTTATATAGTATTACCTTATAACGTATAACGTTATGTAGCATTACGTTACAACGTATATCGTTATATATCGTTACCGTATAACGTCATACGTTATATACTATTACCTTCTAACGTAAAACGTTATGTAGCATTACGTTATAATGTATAACGTTGTATATTATTACGTTATAACGTATAACGTTATGTAGCACTACGTTATACCGTATAACGTTATATACTACTACCATATATCGTTATACGTTAAATACTGTTACCTTATAACGTTATACTTTATATACTACTACCTTATAACGTATAACGTTATATGCTATTACGTTATAACGTATAACGTTATATACTATTACCTTATAGCGTTATACGTTATATAGTATTACCTTATAACGTATGACGTTATATACTATTACCTTATAACGTTATACGTTACATAGTATTACCTTATAACGTATGACGTTATATGCTATTACCTTATAACGTATAACGTTATATACTATTGCCCTATAACGTATAACATAATGTAGCATTACGATATAACGTATAACGTTGTATACTATTACCTTATAACGTATATCGTTATGTAGCACTACGTTATAACGTATAACGTTATGTAACACTACGTTATAACGTATAACGCTGTATACTATTACCTTCTAACGTATAACGTTATGTAGCACTACGTTATATCGTATAACGTTGTATACTATTACCATATATCGTTATACGTTAAATACTGTTACCTTATAACGTTATACTTTATATACTACTACCTTATAACGTATAACGTTATATGCTATTACCTTATAACGTATAACGTTATATACTATTACCTTATAACGTTATACGTTATATAGTATTACCTTATAACGTATGACGTTATATGCTATTACGTTATAACGTATAACGTTATATACTATTACCATATAACGTATAACGTTATGTAGCATTACGTTACAACGTATATCGTTATATATCTTTACCGTATAACGTTATACGTTATATACTATTACCTTATAACGTATAACGTTATGTAGCATTACGTTATAACGTATAACGTTGTATACTATTACCATATAACGTATGACGTTATGTAGCATTACGTTATAACGTATATCGTTGTATACTATTACCTTATAACGTATAACGTTATGTAGCATTACGTTATAACGTATAACGTTATATAATATTACCTTATAACGTATAACGTTATGTAGCATTACGTTATAACGTATATCGTTATATATTGTTACCATATATCGTTACACGTTAAATACTGTTACCTTATGACGTTATACTTTATATACTACTACCTTATAACGTATAACGTTATGTAGCTTTACGTTATAATGTATAACGTTGTATACTATTACGTTATAACGTATAACGTTAAAGTAGCCTTACGTTATAACGTATAACGTTATGTGCTATGACCTTATAACGTATAACGTTATATACTATTACCTTATAACGTTATACGTTATATAGTATTACCTTATAACGTATAACGTTATATACTATTACCCTATAACGTATTACATAATGTAGCATTACGATATAACGTATAACGTTGTATACTATTACGTTATAACGTATATCATTACGTAGCATTACCTTATAACGTATAACGTTATGTAGCATTACGTTATAACGTATAACGTTATATAATATTACCTTATAACGTATAACGTTATGTAACACTACGTTATGACGTATAACGTTGAATACAATTACGTTATAACGTATAACATTACATAGCATTACCTCATAACGTATAACGTTATGTAGCATTACGTTATAACGTATAACGTTATATAATATTACCTTATAACGTAAAACGTTATGTAACACTACGTTATAACGTATAACGTTGAATACAATTACGTTATAACGTATAACATTACGTAGCATTACCTTATAACGTATAACATTATGTAGCGTTACGTTATAGCGTATAAAGTTATATACTATTACCATATAACGTATAACGTTATGTAGCATTACGTTACAACGTATATCGTTATATATCGTTACCGTATAACGTTATACGTTATATACTATTACCTTATAACGTATAACGTTATGTAGCATTACGTTATAACGTTATACGTTATATAGTATTACCTTATAACGTATAACGTTATGTAGCATTACGTTACAACGTATATCGTTATATATCGTTACCGTATAACGTCATACGTTATATACTATTACCTTCTAACGTAAAACGTTATGTAGCATTACGTTATAACGTATAACGTTGTATATTATTACGTTATAACGTATAACGTTATGTAGCACTACGTTATACCGTATAACGTTATATACTACTACCATATATCGTTATACGTTAAATACTGTTACCTTATAACGTTATACTTTATATACTACTACCTTATAACGTATAACGTTATATGCTATTACGTTATAACGTATAACGTTATATACTATTACCTTATAGCGTTATACGTTATATAGTATTACCTTATAACGTATGACGTTATATACTATTACCTTATAACGTTATACGTTACATAGTATTACCTTATAACGTATGACGTTATATGCTATTACCTTATAACGTATAACGTTATATACTATTGCCCTATAACGTATAACATAATGTAGCATTACGATATAACGTATAACGTTGTATACTATTACCTTATAACGTATATCGTTATGTAGCACTACGTTATAACGTATAACGTTATGTAACACTACGTTATAACGTATAACGCTATATACTATTACCTTCTAACGTATAACGTTATGTAGCACTACGTTATATCGTATAACGTTGTATACTATTACCATATATCGTTATACGTTAAATACTGTTACCTTGTAACGTTATACTTTATATACTACTACCTTATAATGTATAACGTTATATGCTATTACCTTATAACGTATAACGTTATATACTATTACCTTATAACGTTATACGTTATATAGTATTACCTTATAACGTATGACGTTATATGCTATTACGTTATAACGTATAACGTTATATACTATTACCCGATAACGTATAACATAATGTAGCATTACGATATAACGTATAACGTTGTATACTATTACGTTATAAAGTATATCATTACGTAGCATTACCTTATAACGTATAACGTTATGTAGCATTACGTTATAACGTATAACGTTATTTAATATTACCTTATAACGTATAACGTTATGTAACACTGCGTTATAACGTATAACGTTGAATACAATTACGTTATAACGTATAACATTACGTAGCATTACCTTATAACGTATAACGTTATGTAGCATTACGTTATAACGTATTACGTTATATAATATTACCTTATAACGTATAACGTTATGTAGCATTACGTTATAACGTATATCGTTATATATTGTTACCATATATCGTTACACGTTAAATACTGTTACCTTATAACGTTATACTTTATATACTACTACCTTATAACGTAGAACGTTATATGCTATTACCTTATAACGTATAACGTTATATACTATTACCTTATAACGTTATACGTTATATAGTATTACCTTATAACGTATAACGTTATGTAGCATTACGTTATAACGTATAAAGTTATATACTATTACCATATAACGTATAACGTTATGTAGCATTACGTTACAACGTATATCGTTATATATCTCTACCGTATAACGTTATACGTTATAGACTATTACCTTATAACGTATAACGTTATATATTGTTACCATATATCGTTACACGTTAAATACTGTTACCTTATGACGTTATACTTTATATACTACTACCTTATAACGTATAACGTTATGTAGCTTTACGTTATAATGTATAACGTTGTATACTATTACGTTATAACGTATAAAGTTAAAGTAGCCTTACGTTATAACGTATAACGTTATATGCTATTACCTTATAACGTATAACGTTATATACTATTACCTTATAACGTATAACGTTATGTAGCATTACGTTATAACGTATATCGTTATATAATATTACCTTATAACGTATAACGTTATGTAGCATTACGTTATAACGTATATCGTTATATATTGTTACCATATATCGTTACACGTTAAATACTGTTACCTTATGACGTTATACTTTATATACTACTACCTTATAACGTATAAGGTTATGTAGCTTTACGTTATAATGTATAACGTTGTATACTATTACGTTATAACGTTTAACGTTAAAGTAGCCTTACGTTATAACGTATAACGTTATATGCTATTACCTTATAACGTATAACGTTATATACTATTACCTTATAACGTTATACGTTATATAGTATTACCTTATAACGTATAACGTTATATACTATTACCCTCTATCGTATTACATTATGTAGCATTACGATATAACGTATAACGTTGTATACTATTACGTTATAACGTATATCATTACGTAGCATTACCTTATAACGTATAACGTTATGTAGCATTACGTTATAACGTATAACGTTATATAATATTACCTTATAACGTATAACGTTATGTAACACTACGTTATGACGTATAACGTTGAATACAATTACGTTATAACGTATAACATTACATAGCATTACCTCATAACGTATAACGTTATGTAGCATTACGTTATAACGTATAACGTTATATAATATTACCTTATAACGTAAAACGTTATGTAACACTACGTTATAACGTATAACGTTGAATACAATTACGTTATAACGTATAACATTACGTAGCATTACCTTATAACGTATAACATTATGTAGCGTTACGTTATAGCGTATAAAGTTATATACTATTACCATATAACGTATAACGTTATGTAGCATTACGTTACAACGTATATCGTTATATATCGTTACCGTATAACGTTATACGTTATATACTATTACCTTATAACGTATAACGTTATGTAGCATTACGTTATAACGTTATACGTTATATAGTATTACCTTATAACGTATAACGTTATGTAGCATTACGTTACAACGTATATCGTTATATATCGTTACCGTATAACGTCATACGTTATATACTATTACCTTCTAACGTAAAACGTTATGTAGCATTACGTTATAACGTATAACGTTGTATATTATTACGTTATAACGTATAACGTTATGTAGCACTACGTTATACCGTATAACGTTATATACTACTACCATATATCGTTATACGTTAAATACTGTTACCTTATAACGTTATACTTTATATACTACTACCTTATAACGTATAACGTTATATGCTATTACGTTATAACGTATAACGTTATATACTATTACCTTATAGCGTTATACGTTATATAGTATTACCTTATAACGTATGACGTTATATACTATTACCTTATAACGTTATACGTTACATAGTATTACCTTATAACGTATGACGTTATATGCTATTACCTTATAACGTATAACGTTATATACTATTGCCCTATAACGTATAACATAATGTAGCATTACGATATAACGTATAACGTTGTATACTATTACCTTATAACGTATATCGTTATGTAGCACTACGTTATAACGAATAACGTTATGTAACACTACGTTATAACGTATAACGCTATATACTATTACCTTCTAACGTATAACGTTATGTAGCACTACGTTATATCGTATAACGTTGTATACTATTACCATATATCGTTATACGTTAAATACTGTTACCTTGTAACGTTATACTTTATATACTACTACCTTATAACGTATAACGTTATATGCTATTACCTTATAACGTATAACGTTATATACTATTACCTTATAACGTTATACGTTATATAGTATTACCTTATAACGTATGACGTTATATGCTATTACGTTATAACGTATAACGTTATATACTATTACCCGATAACGTATAACATAATGTAGCATTACGATATAACGTATAACGTTGTATACTATTACGTTATAAAGTATATCATTACGTAGCATTACCTTATAACGTATAACGTTATGTAGCATTACGTTATAACGTATAACGTTATTTAATATTACCTTATAACGTATAACGTTATGTAACACTGCGTTATAACGTATAACGTTGAATACAATTACGTTATAACGTATAACATTACGTAGCATTACCTTATAACGTATAACGTTATGTAGCATTACGTTATAACGTATTACGTTATATAATATTACCTTATAACGTATAACGTTATGTAGCATTACGTTATAACGTATATCGTTATATATTGTTACCATATATCGTTACACGTTAAATACTGTTACCTTATAACGTTATACTTTATATACTACTACCTTATAACGTAGAACGTTATATGCTATTACCTTATAACGTATAACGTTATATACTATTACCTTATAACGTTATACGTTATATAGTATTACCTTATAACGTATAACGTTATGTAGCATTACGTTATAACGTATAAAGTTATATACTATTACCATATAACGTATAACGTTATGTAGCATTACGTTACAACGTATATCGTTATATATCTCTACCGTATAACGTTATACGTTATAGACTATTACCTTATAACGTATAACGTTATATATTGTTACCATATATCGTTACACGTTAAATACTGTTACCTTATGACGTTATACTTTATATACTACTACCTTATAACGTATAACGTTATGTAGCTTTACGTTATAATGTATAACGTTGTATACTATTACGTTATAACGTATAACGTTAAAGTAGCCTTACGTTATAACGTATAACGTTATATGCTATTACCTTATAACGTATAACGTTATATACTATTACCTTATAACGTATAACGTTATGTAGCATTACGTTATAACGTATATCGTTATATAATATTACCTTATAACGTATAACGTTATGTAGCATTACGTTATAACGTATATCGTTATATATTGTTACCATATATCGTTACACGTTAAATACTGTTACCTTATGACGTTATACTTTATATACTACTACCTTATAACGTATAAGGTTATGTAGCTTTACGTTATAATGTATAACGTTGTATACTATTACGTTATAACGTTTAACGTTAAAGTAGCCTTACGTTATAACGTATAACGTTATATGCTATTACCTTATAACGTATAACGTTATATACTATTACCTTATAACGTTATACGTTATATAGTATTACCTTATAACGTATAACGTTATATACTATTACCCTCTATCGTATTACATTATGTAGCATTACGATATAACGTATAACGTTGTATACTATTACGTTATAACGTATATCATTACGTAGCATTACCTTATAACGTATAACGTTATGTAGCATTACGTTATAACGTATAACGTTATATAATATTACCTTATAACGTATAACGTTATATAATATTACCTTATATCGTATAACGTTATGTAACACTACGTTATAACGTATAACGTTGAATACAATTACGTTATAACGTATAACATTACGTAGCATTACCTCATAACGTATAACGTTATGTAGCATTACGTTATAACGTATAACGTTATATAATATTACCTTATATCGTATAACGTTATGTAACACTACGTTATAACGTATAACGTTGAATACAATTACGTTATAACGTATAACATTACGTAGCATTACCTTATAACGTATAACATTATGTAGCATTACGTTATAACGTATAAAGTTATATACTATTACCATATAACGTATAACGTTATGTAGCATTACGTTACAACGTATATCGTTATATATCGCTACCGTATAACGTTATACGTTATATACTATTACCTTATAACGTATAACGTTATGTAGCATTACGTTATAACGTACAATGTTGTATACTATTACCATATAACGTATAACGTTATGTAGCATTACGTTATAACTTATATCGTTGTATACTATTACGTTATAACGTATAACGTTATGTAGCACTACGTTATATCGTATAACGTTATATACTATTACCATATATCGTTATACGTTAAATACTCTTACCTTATAACGTTATACTTTATATACTACTACCTTATAACGTATAACGTTATATGCTATTACCTTATAACGTATAACGTTATATACTATTACCTTATAACGTTATACGTTATATCGTATTACCTTATAACGTATAACGTTATGTAGCATTACGTTACAACGTATATCGTTATATATCGTTACCGTATAACGTCATACGTTATATACTATTACCTTCTAACGTAAAACGTTATGTAGCATTACGTTATAACGTATAACGTTGTATACTATTACGTTATAACGTATAACGTTATGTAGCACTACGTTATATCGTATAACGTTATATACTATTACCATATATCGTTATACGTTAAATACTGTTACCTTATAACGTTATACTTTATATACTACTACCTTATAACGTATAACGTTATATGCTATTACCTTATAACGTATAACGTTATATACTATTACCTTATAACGTTATACGTTATATAGTATTACCTTATAACGTATGACGTTATATGCTATTACGTTATAACGTATAACGTTATATACTATTACCCTATAACGTATAACATAATGTAGCATTACGATATAACGTATAACGTTGTATACTATTACGTTATAACGTATATCATTACGTAGCATTACCTTATAACGTATAACGTTATGTAGCATTACGTTATAACGTATAACGTTATATAATATTACCTTATAACGTATAACGTTATGTAACACTGCGTTATAACGTATAACGTTGAATACAATTACGTTATAACGTATAACATTACGTAGCATTACCTTATAACGTATAACGTTATGTAGCACTACGTTATAGCGTATAACGTTATATAATATTACCTTATAACGTATAACGTTATGTAGCATTACGTTACAACGTATATCGTTATATATCGTTACCGTATAACGTTAGACGTTAAATACTATTACCTTATAACGTATAACGTTATATAGTATTACCTTATAACGTATAACGTTATGTAGCATTACGTTATAACGTATAACGTTATATACTATTACCATATAACGTATAACGTTATGTAGCATTACGTTACAACGTATATCGTTATATATCTCTACCGTATAACGTTATACGTTATATACTATTACCTTATAACGTATAACGTTATATATTGTTACCATATATCGTTACACGTTAAATACTGTTACCTTATGACGTTATACTTTATATACTACTAGCTTATAACGTATAACGTTATGTAGCTTTACGTTATAATGTATAACGTTGTATACTATTACGTTATAACGTATAACGTTACAGTAGCCTTACGTTATAACGTATAACGTTATATGCTATTACCTTATAACGTATAACGTTATATACTATTACCTTATAACGTATAACGTTATGTAGCATTACGTTATAACGTATAACGTTATATAATATTACCTTATAACGTATAACGTTATGTAACACTACGTTATGACGTATAACGTTGAATACAATTACGTTATAACGTATAACATTACATAGCATTACCTCATAACGTATAACGTTATGTAGCATTACGTTATAACGTATAACGTTATATAAATTACCTTATAACGTATAACGTTATGTAGCATTACGTTACAACGTATAACGTTATATACTATTACCCTATAACGTATAACATAATGTAGCATTACGATATAACGTATGACGTTGTATACTATTACGTTATAACGTATATCATTACGTAGCATTACCGTATAACGTATAACGTTATGTAGCATTACGTTATAACGTATAACGTTATATAATATTACCTTATAACGTATAACGTTATGTAACACTACGTTATAACGTATAACGTTGAGTACAATTACGCTATAACGTATAACATTGCGTAGCATTACCTTATAACGTATAACGTTATGTAGCATTACGTTATAACGTATAAAGTTATATGCTATTACCATATAACGTATAACGTTATGTAGCATTACGTTACAACGTATATCGTTATATATCGTTACCGTATAACGTTAGACGTTAAATACTATTACCTTATAACGTATAACGTTGTGTAGCTTTACGTTATAATGTATAACGTTGTATACTATTACGTTATAACGTATAACGTTATATACTATTACCTTATAACGTATAACGTTATGTAGCATTACGTTATAACGTATAACGTTATATAATATTACCTTATAACGTATAACGTTATGTAACACTACGTTATAACGTATAACGTTGAATACAATTACGTTATAACGTATAACATTACGTAGCATTACCTTATAACGTATAACATTATGTAGCATTACGTTATAACGTATAAAGTTATATACTATTACCATATAACGTATAACGTTATGTAGCATTACGTTACAACGTATATCGTTATATATCGTTACCGTATAACGTTATACGTTATATACTATTACCTTATAACGTATAACGTTATGTAGCATTACGTTATAACGTTATACGTTATATAGTATTACCTTATAACGTTATACGTTACATAGTATTACCTTATAACGTATGACGTTATATGCTATTACCTTATAACGTATAACGTTATATACTATTGCCCTATAACGTATAACATAATGTAGCGTTACGATATAACGTATAACGTTGTATACTATTACCTTATAACGTATATCGTTATGTAGCACTACGTTATAACGTATAACGTTATGTAACACTACGTTATAACGTATAACGCTATATACTATTACCTTCTAACGTATAACGTTATGTAGCACTACGTTATATCGTATAACGTTATATACTATTACCATATATCGTTATACGTTAACTACTGTTACCTTATAACGGTATTCTTTATATACTACTACCTTATAACGTTATACGTTATATGCTATTACCTTATAACGTATAACGTTATATACTATTACCTTATAACGTTATACGTTATATAGTATTACCTTATAACGTGTGACGTTATATGCTATTACCTTATAACGTATAACGTTATATACTATTACCCTATAACGTATAACATAATGTAGCATTACGATATAACGTATGACGTTGTATACTATTACGTTATACCGTATATCATTACGTAGCATTACCGTATAACGTATAACGTTATGTAGCATTACGTTATAACGTATAACGTTATATAATATTACCTTATAACGTATAACGTTATGTAACACTACGTTATAACGTATAACGTTGAATACAATTACGTTATAACGTATAACATTACGTAGCATTACCTAATAACGTATAACGTTATGTAGCATTACGTTATAACGTATAACGTTATATAATATTACCTTATAACGTATAACGTTATATACTATTGCCCTATAACGTAAAACATAATGTAGCATTACGATATAACGTAAAACGTTGTATACTATTACCTCATAACGTATAACGTTATGTTGCACTACGTTATAACGTATAACGTTATGTAACACTACGTTATAACGTATAACGTTATATACTATTACCTTCTAACGTATAACGTTATGTAGCACTACGTTATATCGTATAACGTCATATACTATTACCATATATCGTTATACGTTAAATACTGTTACCTTATAACGTTATACTTTATATACTACTACCATATAACGTATAACGTTATATGCTATTACCTCATAACGTATAACGTTATATACTATTACCTTATAACGTTATACGTTATATAGTATTACCTTATAACGTATGACGTTATATGCTATTACCTTATAACGTATAACGTTATATACTATTACCCTATAACGTATAACATAATGTAGCATTACGATATAACGTATGACGTTGTATACTATTACGTTATAACGTATATCATTACGTAGCATTACCGTATAACGTATAACGTTATGTAGCATTACGTTATAACGTATAACGTTATATAATATTACCTTATAACGTATAACGTTATGTAACACTACGTTATAACGTATAACGTTGAATACAATTACGCTATAACGTATAACATTGCGTAGCATTACCTTATAACGTATAACGTTATGTAGCATTACGTTACAACGTATATCGTTATATATCGTTACCGTATAACGTTAGACGTTAAATACTATTACCTTATAACGTATAACGTTGTGTAGCTTTACGTTATAATGTATAACGTTGTATACTATTACGTTATAACGTATAACGTTATGTAGCACTACGTTATATCGTATAACGTTGTATACTATTACCATATATCGTTATACGTTAAATACTGTTACCTTATAACGTTATACTTTATATACTACTACCTTATAACGTATAACGTTATATGCTATTACCTTATAACGTATAACGTTATATACTATTACCTTATAACGTTATACGTTATATAGTATTACCTTATAACGTATGACGTTATATGCTATTACGTTATAACGTATAACGTTATATACTATTACCCGATAACGTATAACATAATGTAGCATTACGATATAACGTATAACGTTGTATACTATTACGTTATAAAGTATATCATTACGTAGCATTACCTTATAACGTATATCGTTATGTAACACTGCGTTATAACGTATAACGTTGTATACTATTACGTTATAAAGTATATCATTACGTAGCATTACCTTATAACGTATAACGTTATGTAGCATTACGTTATAACGTATAAAGTTATATACTATTACCATATAACGTATAACGTTATGTAGCATTAGGTTACAACGTATATCGTTATATATCGTTACCGTATAACGTTAGACGTTATATACTATTACCTTATAACGTATAACGTTATGTAACTTTACGTTATAATGTATAACGTTGTATACTATTACGTTATAACGTATATCGTTATGTAGCATTACGTTATAACGTATAACGTTGTATACTATTAGCTTATAACGTATAACGTTATGTAGCATTAGGTCAGAACGTATAACGTTATGTAGCATTACGTTATTACGTATATCGTTATGTATTGTTACCATATATCGTTACACGTTAAATACTGTTACCTTATAACGTTATACTTTATATACTACTACCTTATAACGTATAACGTTATATAATATTACCTTATAACGTATAACGTTATGTAACACTGCGTTATAACGTATAACGTTGAATACAATTACGTTATAACGTATAACATTACGTAGCATTACCTTATAACGTATAACGTTATGTAGCATTACGTTATAGCGTATAACGTTATATAATATTACCTTATAACGTATAACGTTATGTAGCATTACGTTACAACGTATATCGTTATATATCGTTACCGTATAACGTTAGACGTTAAATACTATTACCTTATAACGTATAACGTTATATAGTATTACCTTATAACGTATAACGTTATGTAGCATTACGTTATAACGTATAACGTTATATACTATTACCATATAACGTATAACGTTATGTAGCATTACGTTACAACGTATATCGTTATATATCTCTACCGTATAACGTTATACGTTATATACTATTACCTTATAACGTATAACGTTATATATTGTTACCATATATCGTTACACGTTAAATACTGTTACCTTATGACGTTATACTTTATATACTACTAGCTTATAACGTATAACGTTATGTAGCTTTACGTTATAATGTATAACGTTGTATACTATTACGTTATAACGTATAACGTTACAGTAGCCTTACGTTATAACGTATAACGTTATATGCTATTACCTTATAACGTATAACGTTATATACTATTACCTTATAACGTATAACGTTATGTAGCATTACGTTATAACGTATAACGTTATATAATATTACCTTATAACGTATAACGTTATGTAACACTACGTTATGACGTATAACGTTGAATACAATTACGTTATAACGTATAACATTACATAGCATTACCTCATAACGTATAACGTTATGTAGCATTACGTTATAACGTATAACGTTATATAAATTACCTTATAACGTATAACGTTATGTAGCATTACGTTACAACGTATAACGTTATATACTATTACCCTATAACGTATAACATAATGTAGCATTACGATATAACGTATGACGTTGTATACTATTACGTTATAACGTATATCATTACGTAGCATTACCGTATAACGTATAACGTTATGTAGCATTACGTTATAACGTATAACGTTATATAATATTACCTTATAACGTATAACGTTATGTAACACTACGTTATAACGTATAACGTTGAGTACAATTACGCTATAACGTATAACATTGCGTAGCATTACCTTATAACGTATAACGTTATGTAGCATTACGTTATAACGTATAAAGTTATATGCTATTACCATATAACGTATAACGTTATGTAGCATTACGTTACAACGTATATCGTTATATATCGTTACCGTATAACGTTAGACGTTAAATACTATTACCTTATAACGTATAACGTTGTGTAGCTTTACGTTATAATGTATAACGTTGTATACTATTACGTTATAACGTATAACGTTATATACTATTACCTTATAACGTATAACGTTATGTAGCATTACGTTATAACGTATAACGTTATATAATATTACCTTATAACGTATAACGTTATGTAACACTACGTTATAACGTATAACGTTGAATACAATTACGTTATAACGTATAACATTACGTAGCATTACCTTATAACGTATAACATTATGTAGCATTACGTTATAACGTATAAAGTTATATACTATTACCATATAACGTATAACGTTATGTAGCATTACGTTACAACGTATATCGTTATATATCGTTACCGTATAACGTTATACGTTATATACTATTACCTTATAACGTATAACGTTATGTAGCATTACGTTATAACGTTATACGTTATATAGTATTACCTTATAACGTTATACGTTACATAGTATTACCTTATAACGTATGACGTTATATGCTATTACCTTATAACGTATAACGTTATATACTATTGCCCTATAACGTATAACATAATGTAGCGTTACGATATAACGTATAACGTTGTATACTATTACCTTATAACGTATATCGTTATGTAGCACTACGTTATAACGTATAACGTTATGTAACACTACGTTATAACGTATAACGCTATATACTATTACCTTCTAACGTATAACGTTATGTAGCACTACGTTATATCGTATAACGTTATATACTATTACCATATATCGTTATACGTTAACTACTGTTACCTTATAACGGTATTCTTTATATACTACTACCTTATAACGTTATACGTTATATGCTATTACCTTATAACGTATAACGTTATATACTATTACCTTATAACGTTATACGTTATATAGTATTACCTTATAACGTGTGACGTTATATGCTATTACCTTATAACGTATAACGTTATATACTATTACCCTATAACGTATAACATAATGTAGCATTACGATATAACGTATGACGTTGTATACTATTACGTTATACCGTATATCATTACGTAGCATTACCGTATAACGTATAACGTTATGTAGCATTACGTTATAACGTATAACGTTATATAATATTACCTTATAACGTATAACGTTATATACTATTGCCCTATAACGTAAAACATAATGTAGCATTACGATATAACGTAAAACGTTGTATACTATTACCTCATAACGTATAACGTTATGTTGCACTACGTTATAACGTATAACGTTATGTAACACTACGTTATAACGTATAACGTTATATACTATTACCTTCTAACGTATAACGTTATGTAGCACTACGTTATATCGTATAACGTCATATACTATTACCATATATCGTTATACGTTAAATACTGTTACCTTATAACGTTATACTTTATATACTACTACCATATAACGTATAACGTTATATGCTATTACCTCATAACGTATAACGTTATATACTATTACCTTATAACGTTATACGTTATATAGTATTACCTTATAACGTATGACGTTATATGCTATTACCTTATAACGTATAACGTTATATACTATTACCCTATAACGTATAACATAATGTAGCATTACGATATAACGTATGACGTTGTATACTATTACGTTATAACGTATATCATTACGTAGCATTACCGTATAACGTATAACGTTATGTAGCATTACGTTATAACGTATAACGTTATATAATATTACCTTATAACGTATAACGTTATGTAACACTACGTTATAACGTATAACGTTGAATACAATTACGCTATAACGTATAACATTGCGTAGCATTACCTTATAACGTATAACGTTATGTAGCATTACGTTACAACGTATATCATTATATATCGTTACCGTATAACGTTAGACGTTAAATACTATTACCTTATAACGTATAACGTTGTGTAGCTTTACGTTATAATGTATAACGTTGTATACTATTACGTTATAACGTATAACGTTATGTAGCACTACGTTATATCGTATAACGTTGTATACTATTACCATATATCGTTATACGTTAAATACTGTTACCTTATAACGTTATACTTTATATACTACTACCTTATAACGTATAACGTTATATGCTATTACCTTATAACGTATAACGTTATATACTATTACCTTATAACGTTATACGTTATATAGTATTACCTTATAACGTATGACGTTATATGCTATTACGTTATAACGTATAACGTTATATACTATTACCCGATAACGTATAACATAATGTAGCATTACGATATAACGTATAACGTTGTATACTATTACGTTATAAAGTATATCATTACGTAGCATTACCTTATAACGTATATCGTTATGTAACACTGCGTTATAACGTATAACGTTGTATACTATTACGTTATAAAGTATATCATTACGTAGCATTACCTTATAACGTATAACGTTATGTAGCATTACGTTATAACGTATAAAGTTATATACTATTACCATATAACGTATAACGTTATGTAGCATTAGGTTACAACGTATATCGTTATATATCGTTACCGTATAACGTTAGACGTTATATACTATTACCTTATAACGTATAACGTTATGTAACTTTACGTTATAATGTATAACGTTGTATACTATTACGTTATAACGTATATCGTTATGTAGCATTACGTTATAACGTATAACGTTGTATACTATTAGCTTATAACGTATAACGTTATGTAGCATTAGGTCAGAACGTATAACGTTATGTAGCATTACGTTATTACGTATATCGTTATGTATTGTTACCATATATCGTTACACGTTAAATACTGTTACCTTATAACGTTATACTTTATATCCTACTACCTTATAACGTATAACGTTATATGCTATTACCTTAGAACGTATAACGTTATATACTATTACCTTATAACGTTATACGTTATATAGTATTACCTTATAACGTATAACGTTATGTAACATTACGTTATAACGTATATCGTTATATATTGTTACCTTATAACGTTATGCCTTATATACTATTACCTTATAACGTATAACGTTATGTAGCATTACGTTACAACGTATATCGTTATATATCGTTACCGTATAACGTCATACGTTATATACTATTACCTTCTAACGTAAAACGTTATGTAGCATTACGTTATAACGTATAACGTTGTATACTATTACGTTATAACGTATAACGTTATGTAGCACTACGTTATACCGTATAACGTTATATACTACTACCATATATCGTTATACGTTAAATACTGTTACCTTATAACGTTATACTTTATATACTACTACCTTATAACGTATAACGTTATATGCTATTACCTTATAACGTATAACGTTATATACTATTACCTTATAACGTTATACGTTATATAGTATTACCTTATAACGTTATACGTTACATAGTATTACCTTATAACGTATGACGTTATATGCTATTACCTTATAACGTATAACGTTATATACTATTGCCCTATAACGTATAACATAATGTAGCGTTACGATATAACGTATAACGTTGTATACTATTACCTTATAACGTATATCGTTATGTAGCACTACGTTATAACGTATAACGTTATGTAACACTACGTTATAACGTATAACGCTATATACTATTACCTTCTAACGTATAACGTTATGTAGCACTACGTTATATCGTATAACGTTATATACTATTACCATATATCGTTATACGTTAACTACTGTTACCTTATAACGGTATTCTTTATATACTACTACCTTATAACGTTATACGTTATATGCTATTACCTTATAACGTATAACGTTATATACTATTACCTTATAACGTTATACGTTATATAGTATTACCTTATAACGTGTGACGTTATATGCTATTACCTTATAACGTATAACGTTATATACTATTACCCTATAACGTATAACATAATGTAGCATTACGATATAACGTATGACGTTGTATACTATTACGTTATACCGTATATCATTACGTAGCATTACCGTATAACGTATAACGTTATGTAGCATTACGTTATAACGTATAACGTTATATAATATTACCTTATAACGTATAACGTTATGTAACACTACGTTATAACGTATAACGTTGAATACAATTACGTTATAACGTATAACATTACGTAGCATTACCTAATAACGTATAACGTTATGTAGCATTACGTTATAACGTATAACGTTATATAATATTACCTTATAACGTATAACGTTATATACTATTGCCCTATAACGTAAAACATAATGTAGCATTACGATATAACGTAAAACGTTGTATACTATTACCTCATAACGTATAACGTTATGTTGCACTACGTTATAACGTATAACGTTATGTAACACTACGTTATAACGTATAACGTTATATACTATTACCTTCTAACGTATAACGTTATGTAGCACTACGTTATATCGTATAACGTCATATACTATTACCATATATCGTTATACGTTAAATACTGTTACCTTATAACGTTATACTTTATATACTACTACCATATAACGTATAACGTTATATGCTATTACCTCATAACGTATAACGTTATATACTATTACCTTATAACGTTATACGTTATATAGTATTACCTTATAACGTATGACGTTATATGCTATTACCTTATAACGTATAACGTTATATACTATTACTCTATAACGTATAACATAATGTAGCATTACGATATAACGTATGACGTTGTATACTATTACGTTATAACGTATATCATTACGTAGCATTACCGTATAACGTATAACGTTATGTAGCATTACGTTATAACGTATAACGTTATATAATATTACCTTATAACGTATAACGTTATGTAACACTACGTTATAACGTATAACGTTGAATACAATTACGCTATAACGTATAACATTGCGTAGCATTACCTTATAACGTATAACGTTATGTAGCATTACGTTATAACGTATAAAGTTATATGCTATTACCATATAACGTATAACGTTATGTAGCATTACGTTACAACGTATATCGTTATATATCGTTACCGTATAACGTTAGACGTTAAATACTATTACCTTATAACGTATAACGTTGTGTAGCTTTACGTTATAATGTATAACGTTGTATACTATTACGTTATAACGTATAACGTTATGTAGCACTACGTTATATCGTATAACGTTGTATACTATTACCATATATCGTTATACGTTAAATACTGTTACCTTATAACGTTATACTTTATATACTACTACCTTATAACGTATAACGTTATATGCTATTACCTTATAACGTATAACGTTATATACTATTACCTTATAACGTTATACGTTATATAGTATTACCTTATAACGTATGACGTTATATGCTATTACGTTATAACGTATAACGTTATATACTATTACCCCATAACGTATAACATAATGTAGCATTACGATATAACGTATAACGTTGTATACTATTACGTTATAAAGTATATCATTACGTAGCATTACCTTATAACGTATATCGTTATGTAACACTGCGTTATAACGTATAACGTTGTATACTATTACGTTATAAAGTATATCATTACGTAGCATTACCTTATAACGTATAACGTTATGTAGCATTACGTTATAACGTATAAAGTTATATACTATTACCATATAACGTATAACGTTATGTAGCATTACGTTACAACGTATATCGTTATATATCTCTACCGTATAACGTTATACGTTATATACTATTACCTTATAACGTATAACGTTATATATTGTTACCATATATCGTTACACGTTAAATACTGTTACCTTATGACGTTATACTTTATATACTACTACCTTATAACGTATAACGTTATGTAGCTTTACGTTATAATGTATAACGTTGTATACTATTACGTTATAACGTATAACGTTAAAGTAGCCTTACGTTATAACGTATAACGTTATATGCTATTACCTTATAACGTATAACGTTATATACTATTACCTTATAACGTATAACGTTATGTAGCATTACGTTATAACGTATAACGTTATATAATATTACCTTATAACGTATAACGTTATGTAGCATTACGTTATAACGTATATCGTTATATATTGTTACCATATATCGTTACACGTTAAATACTGTTACCTTATGACGTTATACTTTATATACTACTACCTTATAACGTATAACGTTATGTAGCTTTACGTTATAATGTATAACGTTGTATACTATTACGTTATAACGTATAACGTTAAAGTAGCCTTACGTTATAACGTATAACGTTATATGCTATTACCTTATAACGTATAACGTTATATACTATTACCTTATAACGTTATACGTTATATAGTATTACCTTATAACGTATAACGTTATATACTATTACCCTCTATCGTATTACATTATGTAGCATTACGATATAACGTATAACGTTGTATACTATTACGTTATAACGTATATCATTACGTAGCATTACCTTATAACGTATAACGTTATGTAGCATTACGTTATAACGTATAACGTTATATAATATTATCTTATAACGTATAACGTTATGTAACACTACGTTATGACGTATAACGTTGATCACAATTACGTTATAACGTATAACATTACGTAGCATTACCTCATAACGTATAACGTTATGTAGCATTACGTTATAACGTATAACGTTATATAATATTACCTTATATCGTATAACGTTATGTAACACTACGTTATAACGTATAACGTTGAATACAATTACGTTATAACGTATAACATTACGTAGCATTACCTTATAACGTATAACATTATGTAGCATTACGTTATAACGTATAAAGTTATATACTATTACCATATAACGTATAACGTTATGTAGCATTACGTTACAACGTATATCGTTATATATCGTTACCGTATAACGTTATACGTTATATACTATTACCTTATAACGTATAACGTTATGTAGCATTACGTTATAACGTGCAATGTTGTATACTATTACCATATAACGTATAACGTTATGTAGCATTACGTTATAACTTATATCGTTGTATACTATTACGTTATAACGTACAACGTTATGTAGCACTACGTTATATCGTATAACGTTATATACTATTACCATATATCGTTATACGTTAAATACTCTTACCTTATAACGTTATACTTTATATACTACTACCTTATAACGTATAACGTTATATGCTACTACCTTATAACGTATAACGTTATATACTATTACCTTATAACGTTATACGTTATATAGTATTACCTTATAACGTATAACGTTATGTAGCATTACGTTACAACGTATATCGTTATATATCGTTACCGTATAACGTCATACGTTATATACTATTACCTTCTAACGTAAAACGTTATGTAGCATTACGTTATAACGTATAACGTTGTATACTATTACGTTATAACGTATAACGTTATGTAGCACTACGTTATATCGTATAACGTTATATACTATTACCATATATCGTTATACGTTAAATACTGTTACCTTATAACGTTATACTTTATATACTACTACCTTATAACGTATAACGTTATATGCTATTACCTTATAACGTATAACGTTATATACTATTACCTTATAACGTTATACGTTATATAGTATTACCTTATAACGTATGACGTTATATGCTATTACGTTATAACGTATAACGTTATATACTATTACCCTATAACGTATAACCTAATGTAGCATTACGATATAACGTATAACGTTGTATACTATTACGTTATAACGTATATCATTACGTAGCATTACCTTATAACGTATAACGTTGAATACAATTACGTTATAACGTATAACATTACGTAGCATTACCTTATAACGTATAACGTTATGTAGCATTACGTTATAACGTATAACGTTATATAATATTACCTTATAACGTATAACGTTATGTAGCATTACGTTATAACGTATATCGATATATATTGTTACCATATATCGTTACACGTTAAATACTGTTACCTTATAACGTTATACTTTATATACTACTACCTTATAACGTATAACGTTATATGCTATTACCTTATAACGTATAACGTTATATACTATTACCTTATAACGTATAACGTTATATACTATTACCCTATAACGTATTACATAATGTAGCATTACGATATAACGTATAACGTTGTATACTATTATGTTATAACGTATATCATTACGTAGCATTACCTTATAACGTATAACGTTATGTAGCATTACGTTATAACGTATAACGTTATATAATATTACCTTATAACGTATAACGCTATGTAACACTACGTTATGACGTATAACGTTGAATACAATTACGTTATAACGTATAACATTACGTAGCATTACCTCATAACGTATAACGTTATGTAGCATTACGTTATAACGTATAACGTTATATAATATTACCTTATAACGTATAACGTTATGTAACACTACGTTATAACGTATAACGTTGAATACAATTACGTTATAACGTATAACATTACGTAGCATTACCTTATAACGTGTAACGTTATGTAGCATTACGTTATAACGTATAAAGTTATATACTATTACCATATAACGTATAACGTTATGTAGCATTACGTTACAACGTATATCGTTATATATCGTTACCGTATAACGTTATACGTTATATACTATTACCTTATAACGTATAACGTTATGTAGCATTACGTTATAACGTACAATGTTGTATACTATTACCATATAACGTATAACGTTATGTAACATTACGTTATAACTTATATCGTTGTATACTATTACGTTATAACGTATAACGTTATGTAGCACTACGTTATATCGTATAACGTTATATACTATTACCATATATCGTTATACGTTAAATACTGTTACCTTATAACGTTATACTTTATATACTACTACCTTATAACGTATAACGTTATATGCTATTACCTTATAACGTATAACGTTATATACTATTACCTTATAACGTTATACGTTATATAGTATTACCTTATAGCGTATGACGTTATATGCTATTACCTTATAACGTATAACGTTACATACTATTACCCTATAACGGATAACATAACGTAGCATTACGATATAACGTATAACGTTGTATACTATTACGTTATAACGTATATCGTAACGTAGCATTACCTTATAACGTATAACCTTATGTAGCATTACGTTATAACGTATAGCGTTATATAATATTACCTTATAACGTATAACGTTATGTAACATTACGTTATAACGTATAACGTTGTATACTATTACCTTATAACGTATAACGTTATGTAGCACTACGTTATAACGTATAACGTTATGTAACACTACGTTATAACGTATAACGTTGAATACAATTACGTTATAACGTATATCGTAACGTAGCATTACCTTATAACGTATAACGTTATGTAGCATTACGCTATAACGTATAAAGTTATATACTATTACCATATAACGTATAACGTTATGTAGCATTACGTTACAACGTATATCGTTATATATCGTTACCGTATAACGTTATACGTTATATACTATTACCTTATAACGTATAACGTTATGTAGCATTACGTTATAACGTATAACGATGTATACTATTACCATATAACGTATGACGTTATGTAGCATTACGTTATAACGTATATCGTTGTATACTATTACCTCATAACGTATAACGTTATGTAGCATTACGTAATAACGTATATCGTTATATATTGTTACCATATATCGTTACACGTTAAAAGCTGTTATCTTATGACGTTATACTTTATATACTACTACCTTATAACGTATAACGTTATATGCTATTTCCTTATAACGTATAACGTTATGTAACACTACGTTATGACGTATAACGTTGAATACAATTACGTTATAACGTATAACATTACGTAGCATTACCTCATAACGTATAACGTTATGTAGCATTACGTTATAACGTATAACGTTAAATAATATTACCTTATAACGTATAACGTTATGTAACACTACGTTATAACGTATAACGTTGAATACAATTACGTTATAACGTATAACATTACGTAGCATTACCTCATAACGTATAACATTATGTAGCATTACGTTATAACGTATAACGTTATATAATATTACCTTATAACGTATAACGTTATGTAACACTACGTTATAACGTATAACGTTGAATACAATTACGTTATAACGTATAACATTACGTAGCATTACCTTATAACGTATAACGTTATGTAGCATTACGTTATAACGTATAAAGTTATATAATATAACCTTATAACGTATAACGTTATGTAACGCTGCGTTATAACGTATAACGTTGAATACAATTACGTTATAACGTATAACATTACGTAGCATTACCTTATAACGTATAACGTTATGTAGCATTTCGTTATAACGTATAACGTTGTATACTATTACGTTATAACGTATATCGTAACGTAGCATTACCTTATAACGTATAACGTTATGTAGCATTACGTTATAACGTATAACGTTATATAATATTACCTTATAACGTATAACGTTATGTAACATTACGTTATAACGTATAACGTTGTATACTATTACCTTATAACGTATAACGTTATGTAGCACTACGTTATAACGTATAACGTTATGTAACACGACGTTATAACGCATAACGTTGAATACAATTACGTTATAACGTATATCGTAACGTAGCATTACCTTATAACGTATAACGTTATGTAGCATTACGTTATAACGTTATACGTTATATAGTATTACCTTATAACGTATGACGTTATATGCTATTACCTTATAACGTATAACGTTATATACTATTACCCTATAACGTATAACATAATGTAGCATTAAGATATAACGTATAACTTTGTATACTATTACGTTATAACGTATATCATTACGTAGCATTACCTTATAACGTATAACGTTATGTAGCATTAAGTTATAACGTATAACGTTATATAATATTACCTTATAACGTATAACGTTATGTAACACTGCGTTTTAACGTATAACGTTGAATACAATTACGTTATAACGTATAACATTACGTAGCATTACCTTATAACGTATAACGTTATGTAGCATTACGTTATAACGTATAAAGTTATATACTATTACCATATAACGTATAACGTTATGTAGCATTACGTTACAACGTATATCGTTATATATCGTTACCGTATAACGTTATACGTTATATACTATTACGTTATAACGTATAACGTTATATAATATTACCTTATAACGTATAACGTTATGTAACACTACGTTATAACGTATGACGTTGAATACAATTACGTTATAACGTATAACATTACGTGGCATTACCTTATAACGTATAACGTTATGTAGCATTACGTTATAACGTATAAAGTTATATAATATAACCTTATAACGTATAACGTTATGTAACGCTGCGTTATAACGTATAACGTTGAATACAATTACGTTATAACGTATAACATTACGTAGCATTATCTTATAACGTATAACGTTATGTAGCATTACGTTATAACGTATAACGTTGTATACAATTACCATATAACGTATAACGTTATGTAGCATTACGTTACAACGTATATCGTTATATATCGTTACCGTATAACGTTATACGTTATATACTATTACCTTATGACGTATAACGTTATGTAGCATTACGTTATAACGTACAACGTTGTATACTATTACCATATAACGTATAACGTTATGTAGCATTACGTTATAACTTATATCGTTGTATACTATTACGTTATAACGTATAACGTTATGTAGCACTACGTTATATCGTATTACGTTATATACTATTACCATATATCGTTATACGTTAAATACTGTTACCTTATAACGTTATACTTTATATACTACTACCTTATAACGTATAACGTTATATGCTATTACCTTATAATGTATAACGTTATGTACTATGACCTTATAACGTATAACATAATGTAGCATTACGATATAACGTATAACGTTGTATACTATTACGTTATAACGTATATCGTAACGTAGCATTAACTTATAACGTATAACGTTATGTAACATTACGTTATAACGTATAACGTTGTATACTATTACCTTATAACGTATAACGTTATGTAGCACTACGTTATAACGTATAACGTTATGTAACACTACGTTATAACGTATAACGTTGAATACAATTACGTTATAACGTATATCGTAACGTAGCATTACCTTATAACGTATAACGTTATGTAGCATTACGTTATAACGTATAAAGTTATATACTATTACCATTAAACGTATAACGTTATGTAGCATTACGTTACAACGTATATCGTTATATATCGTTACCGTATAACGTTAGACGTTATATACTATTACCTTATAACGTATAACGTTATGTAACTTTACGTTATAATGTATAACGTTGTATACTATTACGTTATAACGTATATCGTTATGTAGCATTACGTTATAACGTACAACGTTGTATACTATTACCTTATAACGTATAACGTTATGTAGCACTACGTTATAACGTATAACGTTATGTAACACTACGTTATAACGTATAACGTTGAATACAATTACGTTATAACGTATATCGTAACGTAGCATTACCTTATAACGTATAACGTTATGTAGCATTACGTTATAACGTTATACGTTATATAGTATTACCTTATAACGTATGACGTTATATGCTATTACCTTATAACGTATAACGTTATATACTATTACCCTATAACGTATAACATAATGTAGCATTAAGATATAACGTATAACTTTGTATACTATTACGTTATAACGTATATCATTACGTAGCATTACCTTATAACGTATAACGTTATGTAGCATTAAGTTATAACGTATAACGTTATATAATATTACCTTATAACGTATAACGTTATGTAACACTGCGTTATAACGTATAACGTTGAATACAATTACGTTATAACGTATAACATTACGTAGCATTACCTTATAACGTATAACGTTATGTAGCATTACGTTATAACGTATAAAGTTATATACTATTACCATATAACGTATAACGTTATGTAGCATTACGTTACAACGTATATCGTTATATATCGTTACCGTATAACGTTATACGTTATATACTATTACGTTATAACGTATAACGTTATATAATATTACCTTATAACGTATAACGTTATGTAACACTACGTTATAACGTATGACGTTGAATACAATTACGTTATAACGTATAACATTACGTGGCATTACCTTATAACGTATAACGTTATGTAGCATTACGTTATAACGTATAAAGTTATATAATATAACCTTATAACGTATAACGTTATGTAACGCTGCGTTATAACGTATAACGTTGAATACAATTACGTTATAACGTATAACATTACGTAGCATTATCTTATAACGTATAACGTTATGTAGCATTACGTTATAACGTATAACGTTGTATACAATTACCATATAACGTATAACGTTATGTAGCATTACGTTACAACGTATATCGTTATATATCGTTACCGTATAACGTTATACATTATATACTATTACCTTATGACGTATAACGTTATGTAGCATTACGTTATAACGTACAACGTTGTATACTATTACCATATAACGTATAACGTTATGTAGCATTACGTTATAACTTATATCGTTGTATACTATTACGTTATAACGTATAACGTTATGTAGCACTACGTTATATCGTATTACGTTATATACTATTACCATATATCGTTATACGTTAAATACTGTTACCTTATAACGTTATACTTTATATACTACTACCTTATAACGTATAACGTTATATGCTATTACCTTATAATGTATAACGTTATGTACTATGACCTTATAACGTATAACATAATGTAGCATTACGATATAACGTATAACGTTGTATACTATTACGTTATAACGTATATCGTAACGTAGCATTAACTTATAACGTATAACGTTATGTAGCATTACGTTATAACGTATAACGTTATATAATATTACCTTATAACGTATAACGTTATGTAACATTACGTTATAACGTATAACGTTGTATACTATTACCTTATAACGTATAACGTTATGTAGCACTACGTTATAACGTATAACGTTATGTAACACTACGTTATAACGTATAACGTTGAATACAATTACGTTATAACGTATATCGTAACGTAGCATTACCTTATAACGTATAACGTTATGTAGCATTACGTTATAACGTATAAAGTTATATACTATTACCATTAAACGTATAACGTTATGTAGCATTACGTTACAACGTATATCGTTATATATCGTTACCGTATAACGTTAGACGTTATATACTATTACCTTATAACGTATAACGTTATGTAACTTTACGTTATAATGTATAACGTTGTATACTATTACGTTATAACGTATATCGTTATGTAGCATTACGTTATAACGTACAACGTTGTATACTATTACCTTATAACGTATAACGTTATGTAGCACTACGTTATAACGTATAACGTTATGTAACACTACGTTATAACGTATAACGTTGAATACAATTACGTTATAACGTATATCGTAACGTAGTATTACGTTATATCGTATAACGTTATATACTATTACCATATATCGTTATACGTTAAATACTGTTACCTTATAACGTTATACTTTATATACTACTACCTTATAACGTATAACGTTATATGCTATTACCTTATAACGTATAACGTTATGTAGCATTACGTTATAACGTATATCGTTATATATTGTTACCATATATCGTTACACGTTAAATACTGTTACCTTATGACGTTATACTTTATATACTACTACCTTATAACGTATAACGTTATGTAGCTTTACGTTATAATGTATAACGTTGTATACTATTACGTTATAACGTATAACGTTAAAGTAGCCTTACGTTATAACGTATAACGTTATATGCTATTACCTTATAACGTATAACGTTATATACTATTACCTTATAACGTTATTCGTTATATAGTATTACCTTATAACGTATAACGTTATATACTATTACCCTCTATCGTATTACATTATGTAGCATTACGATATAACGTATAACGTTGTATACTATTACGTTATAACGTATATCATTACGTAGCATTACCTTATAACGTATAACGTTATGTAGCATTACGTTATAACGTATAACGTTATATAATATTATCTTATAACGTATAACGTTATGTAACACTACGTTATGACGTATAACGTTGATCACAATTACGTTATAACGTATAACATTACGTAGCATTACCTCATAACGTATAACGTTATGTAGCATTACGTTATAACGTATAACGTTATATAATATTACCTTATATCGTATAACATTACGTTGCATTACCTTATAACGTATAACATTATGTAGCATTACGTTATAACGTATAAAGTTATATACTATTACCATATAACGTATAACGTTATGTAGCATTACGTTACAACGTATATCGTTATATATCGTTACCGTATAACGTTATACGTTATATACTATTACCTTATAACGTATAACGTTATGTAGCATTACGTTATAACGTACAATGTTGTATACTATTACCATATAACGTATAACGTTATGTAGCATTACGTTATAACTTATATCGTTGTATGCTATTACGTTATAACGTATAACGTTATGTAGCACTACGTTATATCGTATAACGTTATATACTATTACCATATATCGTTATACGTTAAATACTCTTACCTTATAACGTTATACTTTATATACTACTACCTTATAACGTATAACGTTATATGCTATTACCTTATAACGTATAACGTTATATACTATTACCTTATAACGTTATACGTTATATAGTATTACCTTATAACGTATAACGTTATGTAGCATTACGTTACAACGTATATCGTTATATATCGTTACCGTATAACGTCATACGTTATATACTATTACCTTCTAACGTAAAACGTTATGTAGCATTACGTTATAACGTATAACGTTGTATACTATTACGTTATAACGTATAACGTTATGTAGCACTACGTTATATCGTATAACGTTATATACTATTACCATATATCGTTATACGTTAAATACTGTTACCTTATAACGTTATACTTTATATACTACTACCTTATAACGTATAACGTTATATGCTATTACCTTATAACGTATAACGTTATATACTATTACCTTATAACGTTATACGTTATATAGTATTACCTTATAACGTATGACGTTATATGCTATTACGTTATAACGTATAACGTTATATACTATTACCCTATAACGTATAACCTAATGTAGCATTACGATATAACGTATAACGTTGTATACTATTACGTTATAACGTATATCATTACGTAGCATTACCTTATAACGTATAACGTTATGTAGCATTACGTTATAACGTATAACGTTATATAATATTACCTTATAACGTATAACGTTATGTAACACTGCGTTATAACGTATAACGTTGAATACAATTACGTTATAACGTATAACATTACGTAGCATTACCTTATAACGTATAACGTTATGTAGCATTACGTTATAACGTATAACGTTATATAATATTACCTTATAACGTATAACGTTATGTAGCATTACGTTATAACGTATATCGATATATATTGTTACCATATATCGTTACACGTTAAATACTGTTACCTTATAACGTTATACTTTATATACTACTACCTTATAACGTATAACGTTATATGCTATTACCTTATAACGTATAACGTTATATACTATTACCTTATAACGTATAACGTTATATACTATTACCCTATAACGTATTACATAATGTAGCATTACGATATAACGTATAACGTTGTATACTATTACGTTATAACGTATATCATTACGTAGCATTACCTTATAACGTATAACGTTATGTAGCATTACGTTATAACGTATAACGTTATATAATATTACCTTATAACGTATAACGTTATGTAACACTACGTTATGACGTATAACGTTGAATACAATTACGTTATAACGTATAACATTACGTAGCATTACCTCATAACGTATAACGTTATGTAGCATTACGTTATAACGTATAAAGTTATATAATATTACCTTATAACGTATAACGTTATGTAACACTACGTTATAACGTATAACGTTGAATACAATTACGTTATAACGTATAACATTACGTAGCATTACCTTATAACGTGTAACGTTATGTAGCATTACGTTATAACGTATAAAGTTATATACTATTACCATATAACGTATAACGTTATGTAGCATTACGTTACAACGTATATCGTTATATATCGTTACCGTATAACGTTATACGTTATATACTATTACCTTATAACGTATAACGTTATGTAGCATTACGTTATAACGTACAATGTTGTATACTATTACCATATAACGTATAACGTTATGTAACATTACGTTATAACTTATATCGTTGTATACTATTACGTTATAACGTATAACGTTATGTAGCACTACGTTATATCGTATAACGTTATATACTATTACCATATATCGTTATACGTTAAATACTGTTACCTTATAACGTTATACTTTATATACTACTACCTTATAACGTATAACGTTATATGCTATTACCTTATAACGTATAACGTTATATACTATTACCTTATAACGTTATACGTTATATAGTATTACCTTATAGCGTATGACGTTATATGCTATTACCTTATAACGTATAACGTTACATACTATTACCCTATAACGTATAACATAACGTAGCATTACGATATAACGTATAACGTTGTATACTATTACGTTATAACGTATATCGTAACGTAGCATTACCTTATAACGTATAACGTTATGTAGCATTACGTTATAACGTATAGCGTTATATAATATTACCTTATAACGTATAACGTTATGTAACATTACGTTATAACGTATAACGTTGTATACTATTACCTTATAACGTATAACGTTATGTAGCACTACGTTATAACGTATAACGTTATGTAACACTACGTTATAACGTATAACGTTGAATACAATTACGTTATAACGTATATCGTAACGTAGCATTACCTTATAACGTATAACGTTATGTAGCATTACGTTATAACGTTATACGATATATAGTATTACCTTATAACCTATGACGTTATATGCTATTACCTTATAACGTATAACGTTATATACTATTACCCTATAACGTATAACATAATGTAGCATTACGATATAACGTATAACTTTGTATACTATTACGTTATAACGTATATCATTACGTAGCATTACCTTATAACGTATAACGTTATGTAGCATTACGCTATAACGTATAAAGTTATATACTATTACCATATAACGTATAACGTTATGTAGCATTACGTTACAACGTATATCGTTATATATCGTTACCGTATAACGTTATACGTTATATACTATTACCTTATAACGTATAACGTTATGTAGCATTACGTTATAACGTATAACGTTGTATACTATTACCATATAACGTATGACGTTATGTAGCATTACGTTATAACGTATATCGTTGTATACTATTACCTCATAACGTATAACGTTATGTAGCATTACGTAATAACGTATATCGTTATATACTGTTACCATATATCGTTACACGTTAAAAGCTGTTATCTTATGACGTTATACTTTATATACTACTACCTTATAACGTATAACGTTATATGCTATTTCCTTATAACGTATAACGTTATGTAACACTACGTTATGACGTATAACGTTGAATACAATTACGTTATAACGTATAACATTACGTAGCATTACCTCATAACGTATAACGTTATGTAGCATTACGTTATAACGTATAACGTTATATAATATTACCTTATAACGTATAACGTTATGTAACACTACGTTATAACGTATAACGTTGAATACAATTACGTTATAACGTATAACATTACGTAGCATTACCTCATAACGTATAACGTTATGTAGCATTACGTTATAACGTATAACGTTATATAATATTACCTTATAACGTATAACGTTATGTAACACTACGTTATAACGTATAACGTTGAATACAATTACGTTATAACGTATAACATTACGTAGCATTACCTTATAACGTATAACGTTATGTAGCATTACGTTATAACGTATAAAGTTATATAATATAACCTTATAACGTATAACGTTATGTAGCATTACGTTATAACTTATATCGTTGTATACTATTACGTTATAACGTATAACGTTATGTAGCACTACGTTATATCGTATTACGTTATATACTATTACCATATATCGTTATACGTTAAATACTGTTACCTTATAACGTTATACTTTATATACTACTACCGTATAACGTATAACGTTATATGCTATTACCTTATAATGTATAACGTTATGTACTATGACCTTATAACGTATAACATAATGTAGCATTACGATATAACGTATAACGTTGTATACTATTACGTTATAACGTATATCGTAACGTAGCATTAACTTATAACGTATAACGTTATGTAACATTACGTTATAACGTATAACGTTGTATACTATTACCTTATAACGTATAACGTTATGTAGCACTACGTTATAACGTATAACGTTATGTAACACTACGTTATAACGTATAACGTTGAATACAATTACGTTATAACGTATATCGTAACGTAGCATTACCTTATAACGTATAACGTTATGTAGCATTACGTTATAACGTATAAAGTTATATACTATTACCATTAAACGTATAACGTTATGTAGCATTACGTTACAACGTATATCGTTATATATCGTTACCGTATAACGTTAGACGTTATATACTATTACCTTATAACGTATAACGTTATGTAACTTTACGTTATAATGTATAACGTTGTATACTATTACGTTATAACGTATATCGTTATGTAGCATTACGTTATAACGTACAACGTTGTATACTATTACCTTATAACGTATAACGTTATGTAGCACTACGTTATAACGTATAACGTTATGTAACACTACGTTATAACGTATAACGTTGAATACAATTACGTTATAACGTATATCGTAACGTAGCATTACCTTATAACGTATAACGTTATGTAGCATTACGTTATAACGTTATACGTTATATAGTATTACCTTATAACGTATGACGTTATATGCTATTACCTTATAACGTATAACGTTATATACTATTACCCTATAACGTATAACATAATGTAGCATTAAGATATAACGTATAACTTTGTATACTATTACGTTATAACGTATATCATTACGTAGCATTACCTTATAACGTATAACGTTATGTAGCATTAAGTTATAACGTATAACGTTATATAATATTACCTTATAACGTATAACGTTATGTAACACTGCGTTATAACGTATAACGTTGAATACAATTACGTTATAACGTATAACATTACGTAGCATTACCTTATAACGTATAACGTTATGTAGCATTACGTTATAACGTATAAAGTTATATACTATTACCATATAACGTATAACGTTATGTAGCATTACGTTACAACGTATATCGTTATATATCGTTACCGTATAACGTTATACGTTATATACTATTACGTTATAACGTATAACGTTATATAATATTACCTTATAACGTATAACGTTATGTAACACTACGTTATAACGTATGACGTTGAATACAATTACGTTATAACGTATAACATTACGTGGCATTACCTTATAACGTATAACGTTATGTAGCATTACGTTATAACGTATAAAGTTATATAATATAACCTTATAACGTATAACGTTATGTAACGCTGCGTTATAACGTATATCGTTATATATCGTTACCGTATAACGTTATACATTATATACTATTACCTTATGACGTATAACGTTATGTAGCATTACGTTATAACGTACAACGTTGTATACTATTACCATATAACGTATAACGTTATGTAGCATTACGTTATAACTTATATCGTTGTATACTATTACGTTATAACGTATAACGTTATGTAGCACTACGTTATATCGTATTACGTTATATACTATTACCATATATCGTTATACGTTAAATACTGTTACCTTATAACGTTATACTTTATATACTACTACCTTATAACGTATAACGTTATATGCTATTACCTTATAATGTATAACGTTATGTACTATGACCTTATAACGTATAACATAATGTAGCATTACGATATAACGTATAACGTTGTATACTATTACGTTATAACGTATATCGTAACGTAGCATTAACTTATAACGTATAACGTTATGTAGCATTACGTTATAACGTATAACGTTATATAATATTACCTTATAACGTATAACGTTATGTAACATTACGTTATAACGTATAACGTTGTATACTATTACCTTATAACGTATAACGTTATGTAGCACTACGTTATAACGTATAACGTTATGTAACACTACGTTATAACGTATAACGTTGAATACAATTACGTTATAACGTATATCGTAACGTAGCATTACCTTATAACGTATAACGTTATGTAGCATTACGTTATAACGTATAAAGTTATATACTATTACCATTAAACGTATAACGTTATGTAGCATTACGTTACAACGTATATCGTTATATATCGTTACCGTATAACGTTAGACGTTATATACTATTACCTTATAACGTATAACGTTATGTAACTTTACGTTATAATGTATAACGTTGTATACTATTACGTTATAACGTATATCGTTATGTAGCATTACGTTATAACGTACAACGTTGTATACTATTACCTTATAACGTATAACGTTATGTAGCACTACGTTATAACGTATAACGTTATGTAACACTACGTTATAACGTATAACGTTGAATACAATTACGTTATAACGTATATCGTAACGTAGTATTACGTTATATCGTATAACGTTATATACTATTACCATATATCGTTATACGTTAAATACTGTTACCTTATAACGTTATACTTTATATACTACTACCTTATAACGTATAACGTTATATGCTATTACCTTATAACGTATAACGTTATGTAGCATTACGTTATAACGTATATCGTTATATATTGTTACCATATATCGTTACACGTTAAATACTGTTACCTTATGACGTTATACTTTATATACTACTACCTTATAACGTATAACGTTATGTAGCTTTACGTTATAATGTATAACGTTGTATACTATTACGTTATAACGTATAACGTTAAAGTAGCCTTACGTTATAACGTATAACGTTATATGCTATTACCTTATAACGTATAACGTTATATACTATTACCTTATAACGTTATTCGTTATATAGTATTACCTTATAACGTATAACGTTATATACTATTACCCTCTATCGTATTACATTATGTAGCATTACGATATAACGTATAACGTTGTATACTATTACGTTATAACGTATATCATTACGTAGCATTACCTTATAACGTATAACGTTATGTAGCATTACGTTATAACGTATAACGTTATATAATATTATCTTATAACGTATAACGTTATGTAACACTACGTTATGACGTATAACGTTGATCACAATTACGTTATAACGTATAACATTACGTAGCATTACCTCATAACGTATAACGTTATGTAGCATTACGTTATAACGTATAACGTTATATAATATTACCTTATATCGTATAACATTACGTTGCATTACCTTATAACGTATAACATTATGTAGCATTACGTTATAACGTATAAAGTTATATACTATTACCATATAACGTATAACGTTATGTAGCATTACGTTACAACGTATATCGTTATATATCGTTACCGTATAACGTTATACGTTATATACTATTACCTTATAACGTATAACGTTATGTAGCATTACGTTATAACGTACAATGTTGTATACTATTACCATATAACGTATAACGTTATGTAGCATTACGTTATAACTTATATCGTTGTATACTATTACGTTATAACGTATAACGTTATGTAGCACTACGTTATATCGTATAACGTTATATACTATTACCATATATCGTTATACGTTAAATACTCTTACCTTATAACGTTATACTTTATATACTACTACCTTATAACGTATAACGTTATATGCTATTACCTTATAACGTATAACGTTATATACTATTACCTTATAACGTTATACGTTATATAGTATTACCTTATAACGTATAACGTTATGTAGCATTACGTTACAACGTATATCGTTATATATCGTTACCGTATAACGTCATACGTTATATACTATTACCTTCTAACGTAAAACGTTATGTAGCATTACGTTATAACGTATAACGTTGTATACTATTACGTTATAACGTATAACGTTATGTAGCACTACGTTATATCGTATAACGTTATATACTATTACCATATATCGTTATACGTTAAATACTGTTACCTTATAACGTTATACTTTATATACTACTACCTTATAACGTATAACGTTATATGCTATTACCTTATAACGTATAACGTTATATACTATTACCTTATAACGTTATACGTTATATAGTATTACCTTATAACGTATGACGTTATATGCTATTACGTTATAACGTATAACGTTATATACTATTACCCTATAACGTATAACCTAATGTAGCATTACGATATAACGTATAACGTTGTATACTATTACGTTATAACGTATATCATTACGTAGCATTACCTTATAACGTATAACGTTATGTAGCATTACGTTATAACGTATAACGTTATATAATATTACCTTATAACGTATAACGTTATGTAACACTGCGTTATAACGTATAACGTTGAATACAATTACGTTATAACGTATAACATTACGTAACATTACCTTATAACGTATAACGTTATGTAGCATTACGTTATAACGTATAACGTTATATAATATTACCTTATAACGTATAACGTTATGTAGCATTACGTTATAACGTATATCGATATATATTGTTACCATATATCGTTACACGTTAAATACTGTTACCTTATAACGTTATACTTTATATACTACTACCTTATAACGTATAACGTTATATGCTATTACCTTATAACGTATAACGTTATATACTATTACCTTATAACGTATAACGTTATATACTATTACCCTATAACGTATTACATAATGTAGCATTACGATATAACGTATAACGTTGTATACTATTACGTTATAACGTATATCATTACGTAGCATTACCTTATAACGTATAACGTTATGTAGCATTACGTTATAACGTATAACGTTATATAATATTACCTTATAACGTATAACGTTATGTAACACTACGTTATGACGTATAACGTTGAATACAATTACGTTATAACGTATAACATTACGTAGCATTACCTCATAACGTATAACGTTATGTAGCATTACGTTATAACGTATAACGTTATATAATATTACCTTATAACGTATAACGTTATGTAACACTACGTTATAACGTATAACGTTGAATACAATTACGTTATAACGTATAACATTACGTAGCATTACCTTATAACGTGTAACGTTATGTAGCATTACGTTATAACGTATAAAGTTATATACTATTACCATATAACGTATAACGTTATGTAGCATTACGTTACAACGTATATCGTTATATATCGTTACCGTATAACGTTATACGTTATATACTATTACCTTATAACGTATAACGTTATGTAGCATTACGTTATAACGTACAATGTTGTATACTATTACCATATAACGTATAACGTTATGTAACATTACGTTATAACTTATATCGTTGTATACTATTACGTTATAACGTATAACGTTATGTAGCACTACGTTATATCGTATAACGTTATATACTATTACCATATATCGTTATACGTTAAATACTGTTACCTTATAACGTTATACTTTATATACTACTACCTTATAACGTATAACGTTATATGCTATTACCTTATAACGTATAACGTTATATACTATTACCTTATAACGTTATACGTTATATAGTATTACCTTATAGCGTATGACGTTATATGCTATTACCTTATAACGTATAACGTTACATACTATTACCCTATAACGTATAACATAACGTAGCATTACGATATAACGTATAACGTTGTATACTATTACGTTATAACGTATATCGTAACGTAGCATTACCTTATAACGTATAACGTTATGTAGCATTACGTTATAACGTATAGCGTTATATAATATTACCTTATAACGTATAACGTTATGTAACATTACGTTATAACGTATAACGTTGTATACTATTACCTTATAACGTATAACGTTATGTAGCACTACGTTATAACGTATAACGTTATGTAACACTACGTTATAACGTATAACGTTGAATACAATTACGTTATAACGTATATCGTAACGTAGCATTACCTTATAACGTATAACGTTATGTAGCATTACGTTATAACGTTATACGATATATAGTATTACCTTATAACCTATGACGTTATATGCTATTACCTTATAACGTATAACGTTATATACTATTACCCTATAACGTATAACATAATGTAGCATTACGATATAACGTATAACTTTGTATACTATTACGTTATAACGTATATCATTACGTAGCATTACCTTATAACGTATAACGTTATGTAGCATTACGCTATAACGTATAAAGTTATATACTATTACCATATAACGTATAACGTTATGTAGCATTACGTTACAACGTATATCGTTATATATCGTTACCGTATAACGTTATACGTTATATACTATTACCTTATAACGTATAACGTTATGTAGCATTACGTTATAACGTATAACGTTGTATACTATTACCATATAACGTATGACGTTATGTAGCATTACGTTATAACGTATATCGTTGTATACTATTACCTCATAACGTATAACGTTATGTAGCATTACGTAATAACGTATATCGTTATATACTGTTACCATATATCGTTACACGTTAAAAGCTGTTATCTTATGACGTTATACTTTATATACTACTACCTTATAACGTATAACGTTATATGCTATTTCCTTATAACGTATAACGTTATGTAACACTACGTTATGACGTATAACGTTGAATACAATTACGTTATAACGTATAACATTACGTAGCATTACCTCATAACGTATAACGTTATGTAGCATTACGTTATAACGTATAACGTTATATAATATTACCTTATAACGTATAACGTTATGTAACACTACGTTATAACGTATAACGTTGAATACAATTACGTTATAACGTATAACATTACGTAGCATTACCTCATAACGTATAACGTTATGTAGCATTACGTTATAACGTATAACGTTATATAATATTACCTTATAACGTATAACGTTAAGTAACACTACGTTATAACGTATAACGTTGAATACAATTACGTTATAACGTATAACATTACGTAGCATTACCTTATAACGTATAACGTTATGTAGCATTACGTTATAACGTATAAAGTTATATAATATAACCTTATAACGTATAACGTTATGTAACGCTGCGTTATAACGTATAACGTTGAATACAATTACGTTATAACGTATAACATTACGTAGCATTACCTTATAACGTATAACGTTATGTAGCATTTCGTTATAACGTATAACGTTGTATACTATTACGTTATAACGTATATCGTAACGTAGCATTACCTTATAACGTATAACGCTATGTAGCATTACGTTATAACGTATAACGTTATATAATATTACCTTATAACGTATAACGTTATGTAACATTACGTTATAACGTATAACGTTGTATACTATTACCTTATAACGTATAACGTTATGTAGCACTACGTTATAACGTATAACGTTATGTAACACTACGTTATAACGTATAACGTTGAATACAATTACGTTATAACGTATATCGTAACGTAGCATTACCTTATAACGTATAACGTTATGTAGCATTACGTTATAACGTTATACGTTATATAGTATTACCTTATAACGTATGACGTTATATGCTGTTACCTTATAACGTATAACGTTATATACTATTACCCTATAACGTATAACATAATGTAGCATTAAGATATAACGTATAACTTTGTATACTATTACGTTATAACGTATATCATTACGTAGCATTACCTTATAACGTATAACGTTATGTAGCATTAAGTTATAACGTATAACGTTATATAATATTACCTTATAACGTATAACGTTATGTAACACTGCGTTATAACGTATAACGTTGAATACAATTACGTTATAACGTATAACATTACGTAGCATTACCTTATAACGTATAACGTTATGTAGCATTACGTTATAACGTATAAAGTTATATACTATTACCATATAACGTATAACGTTATGTAGCATTACGTTACAACGTATATCGTTATATATCGTTACCGTATAACGTTATACGTTATATACTATTACCTTATAACGTATAACGTTATGTAGCATTACGTTATAACGTACAATGTTGTATACTATTACCATATAACGTATAACGTTATGTAACATTACGTTATAACTTATATCGTTGTATACTATTACGTTATAACGTATAACGTTATGTAGCACTACGTTATATCGTATAACGTTATATACTATTACCATATATCGTTATACGTTAAATACTGTTACCTTATAACGTTATACTTTATATACTACTACCTTATAACGTATAACGTTATATGCTATTACCTTATAACGTATAACGTTATATACTATTACCTTATAACGTTATACGTTATATAGTATTACCTTATAGCGTATGACGTTATATGCTATTACCTTATAACGTATAACGTTACATACTATTACCCTATAACGTATAACATAACGTAGCATTACGATATAACGTATAACGTTGTATACTATTACGTTATAACGTATATCGTAACGTAGCATTACCTTATAACGTATAACGTTATGTAGCATTACGTTATAACGTATAGCGTTATATAATATTACCTTATAACGTATAACGTTATGTAACATTACATTATAACGTATAACGTTGTATACTATTACCTTATAACGTATAACGTTATGTAGCACTACGTTATAACGTATAACGTTATGTAACACTACGTTATAACGTATAACGTTGAATACAATTACGTTATAACGTATATCGTAACGTAGCATTACCTTATAACGTATAACGTTATGTAGCATTACGTTATAACGTTATACGATATATAGTATTACCTTATAACCTATGACGTTATATGCTATTACCTTATAACGTATAACGTTATATACTATTACCCTATAACGTATAACATAATGTAGCATTACGATATAACGTATAACTTTGTATACTATTACGTTATAACGTATATCATTACGTAGCATTACCTTATAACGTATAACGTTATGTAGCATTACGCTATAACGTATAAAGTTATATACTATTACCATATAACGTATAACGTTATGTAGCATTACGTTACAACGTATATCGTTATATATCGTTACCGTATAACGTTATACGTTATATACTATTACCTTATAACGTATAACGTTATGTAGCATTACGTTATAACGTATAACGTTGTATACTATTACCATATTACGTATGACGTTATGTAGCATTACGTTATAACGTATATCGTTGTATACTATTACCTCATAACGTATAACGTTATGTAGCATTACGTAATAACGTATATCGTTATATACTGTTACCATATATCGTTACACGTTAAAAGCTGTTATCTTATGACGTTATACTTTATATACTACTACCTTATAACGTATAACGTTATATGCTATTTCCTTATAACGTATAACGTTATGTAACACTACGTTATGACGTATAACGTTGAATACAATTACGTTATAACGTATAACATTACGTAGCATTACCTCATAACGTATAACGTTATGTAGCATTACGTTATAACGTATAACGTTATATAATATTACCTTATAACGTATAACGTTATGTAACACTACGTTATAACGTATAACGTTGAATACAATTACGTTATAACGTATAACATTACGTAGCATTACCTCATAACGTATAACGTTATGTAGCATTACGTTATAACGTATAACGTTATATAATATTACCTTATAACGTATAACGTTAAGTAACACTACGTTATAACGTATAACGTTGAATACAATTACGTTATAACGTATAACATTACGTAGCATTACCTTATAACGTATAACGTTATGTAGCATTACGTTATAACGTATAAAGTTATATAATATAACCTTATAACGTATAACGTTATGTAACGCTGCGTTATAACGTATAACGTTGAATACAATTACGTTATAACGTATAACATTACGTAGCATTACCTTATAACGTATAACGTTATGTAGCATTTCGTTATAACGTATAACGTTGTATACTATTACGTTATAACGTATATCGTAACGTAGCATTACCTTATAACGTATAACGTTATGTAGCATTACGTTATAACGTATAACGTTATATAATATTACCTTATAACGTATAACGTTATGTAACATTACGTTATAACGTATAACGTTGTATACTATTACCTTATAACGTATAACGTTATGTAGCACTACGTTATAACGTATAACGTTATGTAACACTACGTTATAACGTATAACGTTGAATACAATTACGTTATAACGTATATCGTAACGTAGCATTACCTTATAACGTATAACGTTATGTAGCATTACGTTATAACGTTATACGTTATATAGTATTACCTTATAACGTATGACGTTATATGCTGTTACCTTATAACGTATAACGTTATATACTATTACCCTATAACGTATAACATAATGTAGCATTAAGATATAACGTATAACTTTGTATACTATTACGTTATAACGTATATCATTACGTAGCATTACCTTATAACGTATAACGTTATGTAGCATTAAGTTATAACGTATAACGTTATATAATATTACCTTATAACGTATAACGTTATGTAACACTGCGTTATAACGTATAACGTTGAATACAATTACGTTATAACGTATAACATTACGTAGCATTACCTTATAACGTATAACGTTATGTAGCATTACGTTATAACGTATAAAGTTATATACTATTACCATATAACGTATAACGTTATGTAGCATTACGTTACAACGTATATCGTTATATATCGTTACCGTATAACGTTATACGTTATATACTATTACCTTATAACGTATAACGTTATGTAGCATTACGTTATAACGTATAACGTTATATAATATTACCTTATAACGTATAACGTTATGTAACACTACGTTATAACGTATGACGTTGAATACAATTACGTTATAACGTATATCATTAGGTAGCATTACCTTATAACGTATAACGTTATGTAGCATTACGTTATAACGTATAAAGTTATATAATATAACCTTATAACGTATAACGTTATGTAACATTACGTTATAACGTATATCGTTATATATTGTTACCTTATAACGTTATGCCTTATATACTATTACCTTCTAACGTATAACGTTATGTAGCATTACGTTATAACGTATAACGTTATATGCTATTACCTTATAACGTATAACGTTATGTAGCACTACGTTATAACGTATAACGTTATGTAGCATTACGTTATAACGTATAACGTTATATAATATTACCTTATAACGTATAACGTTATGTAACATTACGTTATAACGTATAACGTTGTATACTATTACCTTATAACGTATAACGTTATGTAGCACTACGTTATAACGTATAACGTTATGTAACACTACGTTATAACGTATAACGTTGAATACAATTACGTTATAACGTATATCGTAACGTAGCATTACCTTATAACGTATAACGTTATGTAGCATTACGTTATAACGTTATACGTTATATACTATTACCTTATAACGTATAACGTTATGTAACTTTACGTTATAATGTATAACGTTATATACTATTACCTTATAACGTATTACGTTATGCAGCGCTACGTTATAACGCATAACGTTGTATACTATTACGTTATAACGTAAAACGTTATGTAGCACTACGTTATAACGTATAACGTTATATACTATTACCTTATAACGTATATCGTTATGTAGCACTACGTTATAACGTATAATGTTATGTAGCCCTACGTTATAACGTATAACGTTATACACTATTACCTAATAACGAAAAACGTTATCTAGCATTACGTTATAACGTATAACGTTATATACTGTTACGTTAAAACGTATAACGTAATATACTATTACGTTATAACGTATAACGTTATATAATATTACCTTATTACGTATAACGTTGTATACTATTACCATATAACGTATAACGTTATGTAGCGTTACGTTATAACGTATAACGTTACATACTATTACCCTATAACGTATAACATAATGTAGCATTACGATATAACTTATAACGTTGTATACTATTACGTTATAACGTATATCATTACGTAGCATTACCTTATAACGTATAACGTTATGTAGCACTACGTTATAACGTATAATGTTATGTAGCCCTACGTTATAACGTATAACGTTATACACTATTACCTAATAACGTAAAACGTTATCTAGCATTACGTTATAACGTATAACGTTATATACTATTACGTTAAAACGTATAACGTAATATACTATTACGTTATAACGTATAACGTTATATAATATTACCTTATTACGTATAACGTTGTATACTATTACCATATAACGTATAACGTTATGTAGCGTTACGTTATAACGTATAACGTTACATACTATTACCCTATAACGTATAACATAATGTAGCATTACGATATAACGTATAACGATGTATACTATTACGTTATAACGTATACCATTACGTAGCATTACCTTATAACGTATAACGTTATGTAGCATTACGTTATAACGTATAACGTTATATAATATTACCTTATAACGTATAACGTTATGTAACATTACGTTATAACGTATAACGTTGTATACTATTACCTCATAACGTATAACGTTATGTAGCACTACGTTATGATAATAACGTTATGTAACACTACGTTATAACGTATAACGATGAATACAATTACGTTATAACGTATAACATTACGTAGCATTACCTTATAACGTATAACCTTATGTAGCATTACGTTATAACGTATAACGTTATATACTATTACCTTATAACGTGTAACGTCATGTGGCATTACGTTCTAACGTATATCGTTGTATATTGTTACCTTATAACGTTAGACGTTATATACTATTACCTTATAACGTATAACGTTATGTAGCTTTACGTTATAATGTATAACGTTGTATACTATTACGTTATAACGTATAACGTTATGTAGCATTACGTTATAACGTATAACGTTGTATACTATTACCTTATAACGTATAACGTTATGTAGCATTACGTTATAACGTATAACGTTATATAATATTACCTTATAACGTATAACGTTATGTAGCATTACGTTATAACGTATATCGTTATATATTGTTACCATATATCGTTACACGTTAAATACTGTTACCTTATAACGTTATACTTTATATACTACTACCTTATAACGTATAACGTTATATGCTATTACCTTATAACGTATAACGTTATATACTAATACCTTATAACGTTATACGTTATATAGTATTACCTTATAACGTATGACGTTATATGCTATTACCATATAACGTATAACGTTATATACTATTACCCTATAACGTATAACATAATGTAGCATTACGATATAACGTATAACGTTGTATACTATTACGTTATAACGTATATCGTAACGTAGCATTACCTTATAACGTATAACGTTATGTAGCATTACGTTATAACGTATAACGTTGTATACTATTACCTTATAACGTATAACGTTATGTAGCACTACGTTATAACGTATAACGTTATATATCGTTACCGTATAACGTTAGACGTCATATACTATTACCTTATAACGTATAACGTTATGTAGCTTTACGTTATAATGTATAACGTTGTATACTATTACGTTATAACGTATAACGTTATGTAGCATTACGTTATAACGTATAACGTTGTATACCATTACCTTATAACGTATAACGTTTTGTAGCATTACGTTATAACGTATAACGTTATATAATATTACCTTATAACGTATAACGTTATGTAGCACTACGTTATAACGTATAACGTTGAATACAATTACGTTATAACGTATAACATTACGTAGCATTACCTTATAACGTATAACCTTATGTAGCATTACGTTATAACGTATAAAGTTATATACTATTACCATATAACGTATAACGTTATGTAGCATTACGTTACAACGTATATCGTTATATATCGTTACCGTATAACGTTATACGTTATATACTATTACCTTATAAAGTATAACGTTATGTGGCATTACGTTCTAACGTATATCGTTGTATATTGTTACCTTATAACGTTAGATGTTATATACTATAACCTTATAACGTATAACGTTATGTAGCTTTACGTTATAATGTATAACGTTGTATACTATTACGTTATAACGTATATCGTAAAGTAGCATTACCTTATAACGTATAACGTTACGTAGCATTACGTTATAACGTATAACGTTATATACTATTACCTTATAACGTATTACGTTATGCAGCGCTACGTTATAACGCATAACGTTGTATACTATTACGTTATAACGTGTAACGTTATGTAGCACTACGTTATAACGTATAATGTTATGTAGCCCTACGTTATAACGTATAACGTTATACACTATTACCTAATAACGTAAAACGTTATCTAGCATTACGTTATAACGTATAACGTTGTATACTATTACGTTATAACGTATATCATTACGTAGCATTACCTTATAACGTATAACGTTATGTAGCATTACGTTATAACGTATAACGTTATATAATATTACCTTATAACGTATAACGTTATGTAACATTACGTTATAACGTATAACGTTGTATACTATTACCTCATAACGTAAAACGTTATGTAGCACTACGTTATAACGAATAACGTTATGTAACACTACGTTATAACGTATAACGATGAACACAATTACGTTATAACGTATAACATTACGTAGCATTACCTTATAACGTATAACCTTATGTAGCATTACGTTATAACGTATAACGTTATATACTATTACCTTATAACGTGCAACGTCATGTGGCATTACATTCTAACGTATATCGTTGTATATTGTTACCTTATAACGTTAGACGTTATATACTATTACCTTATAACGTATAACGTTATGTAGCTTTACGTTATAATGTATAACGTTGTATACTATTACGTTATAACGTATAACGTTATGTAGCATTACGTTATAACGTATAACGTTGTATACTATTACCTTATAACGTATAACGTTATGTAGCATTACGTTATAACGTATAACGTTATATACTATTACGTTATAACGTATAACGTTATGTAGCATTACGTTATAACGTATAACGTTGTATACTATTACCTTATAACGTATAACGTTATGTAGCATTACGTTATAACGTATAACGTTATATAATATTACCTTATAACGTATAACGTTATGTAGCATTACGTTATAACGTATATCGTTATATATTGTTACCATATATCGTTACACGTTAAATACTGTTACCTTATAACGTTATACTTTATATACTACTACCTTATAACGTATAACGTTATATGCTATTACCTTATAACGTATAACGTTATATACTAATACCTTATAACGTTATACGTTATATAGTATTACCTTATAACGTATGACGTTATATGCTATTACCATATAACGTATAACGTTATATACTATTACCCTATAACGTATAACATAATGTAGCATTACGATATAACGTATAACGTTGTATACTATTACGTTATAACGTATATCGTAACGTAGCATTACCTTATAACGTATAACGTTATGTAGCATTACGTTATAACGTATAACGTTGTATACTATTACCTTATAACGTATAACGTTATGTAGCACTACGTTATAACGTATAACGTTATATATCGTTACCGTATAACGTTAGACGTCATATACTATTACCTTATAACGTATAACGTTATGTAGCTTTACGTTATAATGTATAACGTTGTATACTATTACGTTATAACGTATAACGTTATGTAGCATTACGTTATAACGTATAACGTTGTATACTATTACCTTATAACGTATAACGATTTGTAGCATTACGTTATAACGTATAACGTTATATAATATTACCTTATAACGTATAACGTTATGTAGCATTACGTTATAACGTATATCGTTATATATTGTTACCATATATCGTTACACGTTAAATACTGTTACCTTATAACGTTATACTTTATATACTACTACCTTATAACGTACAACGTTATATGCTATTACCTTATAACGTATAACGTTATATACTATTTCCTTATAACGTTATACGTTATATAGTATTACCTTATAACGTATAACGTTATGTAACATTACGTTATAACGTATATCGTTATATATTGTTACCTTATAACGTTATGCCTTATATACTATTACCTTCTAACGTATAACGTTATATACTATTACGTTAACACGTATAACGTAATATACTATTACGTTATAACGTATAACGTTATATAATATTACCTTATTACGTATAACGTTGTATACTATTACCATATAACGTATAACGTTATGTAGCGTTACGTTATAACGTATAACGTTACATACTATTACCCTATAACGTATAACATAATGTAGCATTACGATATAACGTATAACGTTGTATACTATTACGTTATAACGTATATCATTACGTAGCATTACCTTATAACGTATAACGTTATGTAGCATTACGTTATAACGTATAACGTTATATAATATTACCTTATAACGTATAATGTTATGTAACATTACGTTATAACGTATAACGTTGTATACTATTACCTCATAACGTATAACGTTATGTAGCACTACGTTATAACGAATAACGTTATGTAACACTACGTTATAACGTATAACGATGAATACAATTACGTTACAACGTATAACATTACGTAGCATTACCTTATAACGTATAACCTTATGTAGCATTACGTTATAACGTATAACGTTATATACTATTACCTTATAACGTGTAACGTCATGTGGCATTACGTTCTAACGTATATCGTTGTGTATTGTTACCTTATAACGTTAGACGTTATATACTATTACCTTATAACGTATAACGTTATGTAGCTTTACGTTATAATGTATAACGTTGTATACTATTACGTTATAACGTATAACGTTATGTAGCATTACGTTATAACGTATATCGTTGTATACTATTACCTTATAACGTATAACGTTATGTAGCATTACGTTATAACGTATAACGTTATATAATATTACCTTATAACGTATAACGTTATGTAGCATTACGTTATAACGTATATCGTTATATATTGTTACCATATATCGTTACACGTTAAATACTGTTACCTTATAACGTTATACTTTATATACTACTACCTTATAACGTATAACGTTATATGCTATTACCTTATAACGTATAACGTTATATACTAATACCTTATAACGTTATACGTTATATAGTATTACCTTATAACGTATAACGTTATGTAACATTACGTTATAACGTATATCGTTATATATTGTTACCTTATAACGTTATGCCTTATATACTATTACCTTCTAACGTATAACGTTATATACTATTACGTTAAAACGTATAACGTAATATACTATTACGTTATAACGTATAACATAATGTAGCATTACGATATAACGTATAACGTTGTATACTATTACGTTATAACGTATATCGTAACGTAGCATTACCTTATAACGTATAACATTACGTAGCATTACCTTATAACGTATAACCTTATGTAGCATTACGTTATAACGTATAAAGTTATATACTATTACCATATAACGTATAACGTTATGTAGCATTACGTTACAACGTATATCGTTATATATCGTTACCGTATAACGTTATACGTTATATACTATTACCTTATAAAGTATAACGTTATGTGGCATTACGTTCTAACGTATATCGTTGTATACTGTTACCTTATAACGTTAGACGTTATATACTATTACCTTATAACGTATAACGTTATGTAGCTTTACGTTATAATGTATAACGTTGTATACTATTACGTTATAATGTATATCGTAAAGTAGCATTACCTTATAACGTATAACGTTACGTAGCATTACGTTATACCGTATAACGTTATATACTATTACCTTATAACGTATTACGTTATGCAGCGCTACGTTATAACGCATAACGTTGTATACTATTACGTTATAACGTATAACGTTATGTAGCACTACGTTATAACGTATAATGTTATGTAGCCCTACGTTATAACGTATAACGTTATATACTATTACCTTATAACGTATAACGTTATGTAGCACTACGTTATAACGTATAATGTTATGTAGCCCTACGTTATAACGTATAACGTTATACACTATTACCTAATAACGTAAAACGTTATCTAGCATTACGTTATAACGTATAACGTTATATACTATTACGTTAAAACGTATAACGTAATATACTATTACGTTATAACGTATAACGTTATATAATATTACCTTATTACGTATAACGTTGTATACTATTACCATATAACGTATAACGTTATGTAGCGTTACGTTATAACGTATAACGTTACATACTATTACCCTATAACGTATAACATAATGTAGCATTACGATATAACGTATAACGTTGTATACTATTACGTTATAACGTATATCTTTACGTAGCATTACCTTATAACGTATAACGTTATGTAGCATTACGTTATAACGTATAACGTTATATAATATTACCTTATAACGTATAATGTTATGTAACATTACGTTATAACGTATAACGTTGTATACTATTACCTCATAACGTATAACGTTATGTAGCACTACGTTATAACGAATAACGTTATGTAACACTACGTTATAACGTATAACGATGAATACAATTACGTTATAACGTATAACATTACGTAGCATTACCTTATAACGTATAACCTTATGTAGCATTACGTTATAACGTATAACGTTATATACTATTACCTTATAACGTGTAACGTCATGTGGCATTACGTTCTAACGTATATCGTTGTGTATTGTTACCTTATAACGTTAGACGTTATATACTATTACCTTATAACGTATAACGTTATGTAGCTTTACGTTATAATGTATAACGTTGTATACTATTACGTTATAACGTATAACGTTATGTAGCATTACGTTATAACGTATATCGTTGTATACTATTACCTTATAACGTATAACGTTATGTAGCATTACGTTATAACGTATAACGTTATATAATATTACCTTATAACGTATAACGTTATGTAGCATTACGTTATAACGTATATCGTTATATATTGTTACCATATATCGTTACACGTTAAATACTGTTACCTTATAACGTTATACTTTATATACTACTACCTTATAACGTATAACGTTATATGCTATTACCTTATAACGTATAACGTTATATACTAATACCTTATAACGTTATACGTTATATAGTATTACCTTATAACGTATAACGTTATGTAACATTACGTTATAACGTATATCGTTATATATTGTTACCTTATAACGTTATGCCTTATATACTATTACCTTCTAACGTATAACGTTATATACTATTACGTTAAAACGTATAACGTAATATACTATTACGTTATAACGTATAACATAATGTAGCATTACGATATAACGTATAACGTTGTATACTATTACGTTATAACGTATATCGTAACGTAGCATTACCTTATAACGTATAACATTACGTAGCATTACCTTATAACGTATAACCTTATGTAGCATTACGTTATAACGTATAAAGTTATATACTATTACCATATAACGTATAACGTTATGTAGCATTACGTTACAACGTATATCGTTATATATCGTTACCGTATAACGTTATACGTTATATACTATTACCTTATAAAGTATAACGTTATGTGGCATTACGTTCTAACGTATATCGTTGTATACTGTTACCTTATAACGTTAGACGTTATATACTATTACCTTATAACGTATAACGTTATGTAGCTTTACGTTATAATGTATAACGTTGTATACTATTACGTTATAATGTATATCGTAAAGTAGCATTACCTTATAACGTATAACGTTACGTAGCATTACGTTATACCGTATAACGTTATATACTATTACCTTATAACGTATTACGTTATGCAGCGCTACGTTATAACGCATAACGTTGTATACTATTACGTTATAACGTATAACGTTATGTAGCACTACGTTATAACGTATAATGTTATGTAGCCCTACGTTATAACGTATAACGTTATATACTATTACCTTATAACGTATAACGTTATGTAGCACTACGTTATAACGTATAATGTTATGTAGCCCTACGTTATAACGTATAACGTTATACACTATTACCTAATAACGTAAAACGTTATCTAGCATTACGTTATAACGTATAACGTTATATACTATTACGTTAAAACGTATAACGTAATATACTATTACGTTATAACGTATAACGTTATATAATATTACCTTATTACGTATAACGTTGTATACTATTACCATATAACGTATAACGTTATGTAGCGTTACGTTATAACGTATAACGTTACATACTATTACCCTATAACGTATAACATAATGTAGCATTACGATATAACGTATAACGTTGTATACTATTACGTTATAACGTATATCTTTACGTATCATTACCTTATAACGTATAACGTTATGTAGCATTACGTTATAACGTATAACGTTATATAATATTACCTTATAACGTATAACGTTATGTAACATTACGTTATAACGTATAACGTTGTATACTATTACCTCATAACGTATAACGTTATGTAGCACTACGTTACAACGAATAACGTTATGTAACACTACGTTATAACGTATAACGATGAATACAATTACGTTATAACGTATAACATTACGTAGCATTACCTTATAACGTATAACCTTATGTAGCATTACGTTATAACGTATAACGTTATATACTATTACCTTATAACGTGTAACGTCATGTGGCATTACGTTCTAACGTATATCGTTGTGTATTGTTACCTTATAACGTTAGACGTTATATACTATTACCTTATAACGTATAACGTTATGTAGCTTTACGTTATAATGTATAACGTTGTATACTATTACGTTATAACGTATAACGTTATGTAGCATTACGTTATAACGTATATCGTTGTATACTATTACCTTATAACGTATAACGTTATGTAGCATTACGTTATAACGTATAACGTTATATAATATTACCTTATAACGTATAACGTTATGTAGCATTACGTTATAACGTATATCGTTATATATTGTTACCATATATCGTTACACGTTAAATACTGTTACCTTATAACGTTATACTTTATATACTACTACCTTATAACGTATAACGTTATATGCTATTACCTTATAACGTATAACGTTATATACTAATACCTTATAACGTTATACGTTATATAGTATTACCTTATAACGTATGACGTTATATGCTATTACCATATAACGTATAACGTTATATACTATTACCCTATAACGTATAACATAATGTAGCATTACGATATAACGTATAACGTTGTATTCTATTACGTTATAACGTATATCGTAACGTAGCATTACCTTATAACGTATAACGTTATGTAGCATTACGTTATAACGTATAACGTTGTATACTATTACCTTATAACGTATAACGTTATGTAGCACTACGTTATAACGTATAACGTTATACATCGTTACCGTATAACGTTAGACGTCATATACTATTACCTTATAACGTATAACGTTATGTAGCTTTACGTTATAATGTATAACGTTGTATACTATTACGTTATAACGTATAACGTTATGTAGCATTACGTTATAACGTATAACGTTGTATACTATTACCTTATAACGTATAACGATTTGTAGCATTACGTTATAACGTATAACGTTATATAATATTACCTTATAACGTATAACGTTATGTAGCATTACGTTATAACGTATATCGTTATATATTGTTACCATATATCGTTACACGTTAAATACTGTTACCTTATAACGTTATACTTTATATACTACTACCTTATAACGTACAACGTTATATGCTATTACCTTATAACGTATAACGTTATATACTATTTCCTTATAACGTTATACGTTATATAGTATTACCTTATAACGTATAACGTTATGTAACATTACGTTATAACGTATATCGTTATATATTGTTACCTTATAACGTTATGCCTTATATACTATTACCTTCTAACGTATAACGTTATATACTATTACGTTAACACGTATAACGTAATATACTATTACGTTATAACGTATAACGTTATATAATATTACCTTATTACGTATAACGTTGTATACTATTACCATATAACGTATAACGTTATGTAGCGTTACGTTATAACGTATAACGTTACATACTATTACCCTATAACGTATAACATAATGTAGCATTACGATATAACGTATAACGTTGTATACTATTACGTTATAACGTATATCATTACGTAGCATTACCTTATAACGTATAACGTTATGTAGAATTACGTTATAACGTATAACGTTATATAATATTACCTTATAACGTATAACGTTATGTAACATTACGTTATAACGTATAACGTTGTATACTATTACCTCATAACGTATAACGTTATGTAGCACTACGTTATAACGAATAACGTTATGTAACACTACGTTATAACGTATAACGATGAATACAATTACGTTATAACGTATAACATTACGTAGCATTACCTTATAACGTATAACCTTATGTAGCATTACGTTATAACGTATAACGTTATATACTATTACCTTATAACGTGTAACGTCATGTGGCATTACGTTCTAACGTATATCGTTGTATATTGTTACCTTATAACGTTAGACGTTATATACTATTACCGTATAACGTATAACGTTATGTAGCTTTACGTTATAATGTATAACGTTGTGTACTATTACGTTATAACGTATAACGTTATGTAGCATTACGTTATAACGTATAACGTTGTATACTATTACCTTATAACGTATAACGTTATGTAGCATTACGTTATAACGTATAACGTTATATAATATTACCTTATAACGTATAACGTTATGTAGCATTACGTTATAACGTATATCGTTATATATTGTTACCATATATCGTTACACGTTAAATACTGTTACCTTATAACGTTATACTTTATATACTACTACCTTATAACGTATAACGTTACATGCTATTACCTTATAACGTATACCGTTATATACTAATACCTTATAACGTTATACGTTATATAGTATTACCTTATAACGTATGACGTTATATGCTATTACCATATAACGTATAACGTTATATACTATTACCCTATAACGTATAACATAATGTAGCATTACGATATAATGTATAACGTTGTATACTATTACGTTATAACGTATATCGTAACGTAGCATTACCTTATAACGTATAACGTTATGTAGCATTACGTTATAACGTATAACGTTGTATACTATTACCTTATAACGTATAACATTATGTAGCACTACGTTATAGCGTATAACGTAATATATCGTTACCGTATAACGTTAGACGTCATATACTATTACCTCATAACGTATAACGTTATGTAGCACTACGTTATAACGAATAACGTTATGTAACACTACGTTATAACGTATAACTATGAATACAATTACGTTATAACGTATAACATTACGTAGCATTACCTTATAACGTATAACCTTATGTAGCATTACGTTACAACGTATAACGTTATATACTATTACCTTATAACGTGTAACGTCATGTGGCATTACGTTCTAACGTATATCGTTGTATATTGTTACCTTATAACGTTAGACGTTATATACTATTACCGTATAACGTATAACGTTATGTAGCTTTACGTTATAATGTATAACGTTGTGTACTATTACGTTATAACGTATAACGTTATGTAGCATTACGTTATAACGTATAACGTTGTATACTATTACCTTATAACGTATAACGTTTTGTAGCATTACGTTATAACGTATAACGTTATATAATATTACCTTATAACGTATAACGTTATGTAGCATTACGTTATAACGTATATCGTTATACATTGTTTCCATATATCGTTACACGTTAAATACTGTTACCTTATAACGTTATACTTTATATACTACTACCTTATAACGTACAACGTTATATGCTATTACCTTATAACGTATAACGTTATATACTATTACCTTATAACGTAATACGTTATATAGTATTACCTTATAACGTATAACGTTATGTAACATTACGTTATAACGTATATCGTTATATATTGTTACCTTATAACGTTATGCGTTATATGCTATTACCTTCTAACGTATAACGTTATGTAGCATTACATTATAACGTATAACGTTATATGCTATTACCTTATAACATATAACGTTATGTAGCACTACGTTATAACATATAACGTTATGTAACACTACGTTATAACGTATAACGTTATATACTCTTACCTTATAACGTATAACGTTATGTAGCATTACGTCATAACGTATAAAGTTATATACTATTACCTTATAACGTATAACGTTATGTAGCACTACGTTATAACGTATAATGTTTTGTAGCCCTACGTTATAACGTATAACGTTATATACTATTACCTTATAACGTATAACGTTATGTAGCACTACGTTATAACGTATAATGTTATGTAGCCCTACGTTATAACGTATATCGTTATACACTATTACCTAATAACGTAAAACGTTATCTAGCATTACGTTATAACGTATAACGTTATATACTATTACGTTAAAACGTATAACGTAATATACTATTACGTTATAACGTATAACGTTATATAATATTACCTTATTACGTATAACGTTGTATACTATTACCATATAACGTATAACGTTATGTAGCGCTACGTTATAACATATAACGTTACATACTATTACCTCATAACGTATAACGTTATGTAGCACTACGTTATAACGAATAACGTTATGTAACACTGCGTTATAACGTATAACGTTGAATACAATTACGTTATAACGTATAACATCACGTAGCATTACCTCATAACGTATAACCTTATGTAGCATTACGTTATAACGTATAAAGTTATATACTATTACCATATAACGTATAACATTATGTAGCATTACGTTACAACGTATATCGTTATATATCGTTACCGTATAACGTTATACGTTATATACTATTACCTTATAACGTATAACGTTATGTAGCCTTACGTTATAACGTATAACGTTATATTCTATTACCTTATAACGTATAACGTCATGTGGCATTACGTTCTAACGTATATCGTTGTATATTGTTACCTTATAACGTTATACGTTATATACTATTACCTTATAACGTATAGCGTTATGTAGCATTACGTTATAACGTATAACATTGTATACTATTACCTTATAACGTATAACGTTATGTAGCATTACGTTATAACGTATAACGTTATATAATATTACCTTATAACGTATAACGTTATGTAGCATTACGTTATAACGTATATCGTTATATATTGTTACCATATATCGTTACACGTTAAATACTGTTACCTTATAACGTTATACTTTATATACTACTACCTTATAACGTATAACGTTATATGCTATTACCTTATAACGTATAACGTTATATACTAATCCCCTATAACGTTATACGTTATATAGTATTACCTTATAACGTATGATGTTATATGCTATTACCTTATAACTTATAACGTTATATACTATTACCCTATAACGTATAACATAATGTAGCATTACGATATAACGTATAACGTTGTATACTATTACCTTATAACGTATAACGTTATGTAGCAGTACGTTATAACGTATAACGTTATGTAGCAGTACGTTATAACGTATAACGTTATATATCGTTACCGTATAACGTTAGACGTCATATACTATTACCTTATAACGTATAACGTTATGTAGCTTTACGTTATAATGTATAACGATGTATACTATTACGTTATCACGTATAACGTTATGTAGCATTACGTTATAACGTATAACGTTGTATACTATTACCTTATAACGTATAACGTTATGTAGCATTTCGTTATAACGTATAACGTTATATAATATTACCTTATAACGTATAACGTTATATACTATTACCCTATAACGTATAACATAATGTAGCATTACGATATAACGTATAACGTTGTATACTATTACGTTATAACGTATAACGTTATGTAGCATTACGTTATAACGTATAACGTTATATAATATTACCTTATAACGTATAACGTTATGTAACATTACGTTCTAACGTATATCGTTGTATATTGTTACCTTATAACGTTAGACGTTATATACTATTACCTTATAACGTATAACGTTATGTAGCTTTACGTTAGAATGTATAACGTTGTGTACTATTACGTTATAACGTATAACGTTATGTAGCATTAGGTCATAACGTATAACGTTGTATACTATTACCTTAGAACGTATAACGTTATGTAGCACTACGTTATAACGTATAACGTTATGTAACACTACGTTATAACGTATAACGTTATATGCTATTACCTTATAACGTATAACGTTATATACTAATACCTTATAACGCTATACGTTATATAGTATTACTTTATAACGTATGACGTTATATGCTATTACCTTATAACGTATAACGTTATATACTATTACCCTATAACGTATAACATAATGTAGCATTACGATATAACGTATGACGTTGTATACTATTACGATATAACGTATATCGTAACGTAGCATTACCTTATAACGTATAACGTTATCTAGCAATACGTTATAACGTATAACGTTGTATACTATTACCTTATAACGTATAACGTTATGTAGCACTACGTTATAACGTATAACGTTATATACTATCACCTTATAACGTATAACGTTATGTAGCATTACGTTATAACGTATAACGTTATATACTATTACCTTATAACGTATTACGTTATGTAGCGCTACGATCTAACGTATAACGTTGTATACTATTACGTTATAACGTATAACGTTATGTAGCACTACGTTATAACGTATAATGTTATGTAGCCCTACGTTATAACGTATAACGTTATATACTGTTACCTTATAACGTATAACGTTATGAAGCACTACGTTATAACGTATAATGTTATGTAGCCCTACGTTATAACGTATAACGTTATATACTATTACCGTATAATGTATAACGTTATGTAACACTACGTTATAACGTTTGACGTTATATACTATTACCTTATAACGTATAACGTTATGTAGCATTACGTTATAACGTATAGCGTTATATACTATTACCTTATAACGTATAACGTTATGTAGCATTACGTTATAACGTATAACGTTATATACTATTACATTATAACCTATAACGTTATGTCGCATTACGTTATATCGTATAACGTTATATACTATTACCTTATAACGTATAACGTTATGTAGCGCTACGTTAAAACGTATAACGTTGTATACTATTACGTTATAACGTATAACGATATGTAGCACTACGTTATAACGTATAATGTTATGTAGCCCTACGTTATAACGTATAACGTAATATACTCTTACCTTATAACGTATAACGTTATGTAGCACTACGTTATAACGTATAATGTTATGTAGCCATACGTTATAACGTACAACGATATATACTATTACCGTATAACGTATAACGTTATGTAGCACTACCTTATAACGTATAATGTTATGTAGCCCTACGTTATAACGTATAACGTTATACACTATTACCTAATAACGTAAAACGTTCTCTAGCATCACGTTATAACGTATAACGTTATATACTATTACGTTAAAACGTATAACGTAATATACTATTACGTTATATCGTATAACGTTATATAATATTACCTTATTACGTATAACGTAGTATACTATTACCATATAACGTATAACGTTATGTAGCGTTACGTTATAACGTATAACGTTACATACTATTACCTTACAACGTAAAACGTTATCTAGCATTACGTTATATCGTATAACGTTATATACTACTACCGTATATCGTTATACGTTAAATACTGTTACCTTATAACGTTATACTTTATATACTACTACCTTATAACGTATAACGTTATATGCTATTACCTTATAACGTATAACGTTATATACTATTACCTTATAACGTTATACGTTATATAGAATTACCTTATAACGTATAACGTTATGTAACATTACGTTATAACGTATATCGTTATATATTGTTACCTTATAACATTATGGAACATTACGTTATAACGTATATCGTTATATATTGTTACCTTATAACGTTATACGTTATATACTATTACCTTCTAACGTATAACGTTATGTAGCACTACGTTATAACGTATAACGTTATGTAACACTACGTTATAACCTATAACGTTATACACTATTACCTTATAACGTATAACGTTATGTAGCACTACGTTATAACGTATAATGTTATGTAGCCCTACGTTATAACGTATAACGTTATATACTATTACCTTATAACGTATAACGTTATGAAGCACTACGTTATAACGTATATTGTTATGTAGCCCTACGTTATAACGTATAACGTTATATACTATTACCTTATAACGTATAACGTTATGTAGCATTATGTTGTAACGTATAACGTTATATAATATTACCTTATAACGTATAACGTTATGTAGCACTACGTTATAACGTATAACGTTATGTAACACTACGTTATAACGTATAACGTTGAATACAATTACGTTATAACGTATAACATTACGTAGCATTACCTTATAACGTATAACGTTATGTAGCATTACGTTATAACGTATAAAGTTATATACTAATACCATATAACGTATAACGTTATGTAGCATTACGTTAGAACGTATATCGTTATATATCGTTACCGTATAACGTTATACGTTATATACTATTACCTTATAACGTATAACGTTATGTAGCATTACGTTATAACGTATAACGTTATATACTATTACCTTATAACGTATAACGTCATGTGGCATTACGTTCTAACGTATATCGTTATATATTGTTACCTTATAACGTTAGACGTTATATACTATTACCTTATAACGTATAACGTTATGTAGCTTTACGTTATAATGTATAACGTTGTATACTATTACGTTATAACGTATAACGTTATGTAGCATTACGTTATAACGTATAACGTTGTATACTATTACCTTATAACGTATAACGTTATGTAGCACTACGTTATAACGTATAATGTTATGTAGCCCTACGTTATAACGTATAACGTTATATACTATTACGGTATAACGTATAACGTTATGTAGCACTACCATATAACGTATAATGTTATGTAGCCCTACGTTATAACGTATAACGTTATATACTATTACCTTATAACGTATAACGTTATGAAGCACTACGTTATAACGTATATTGTTATGTAGCCCTACGTTATAACGTATAACGTTATATACTATTACCTTATAACATATAACGTTATGTAGCACTACGTTATAACGTATAACGTTATGTAACACTACGTTATAACGTATAACGTTGAATACAATTACGTTATAACGTATAACATTACGTAGCATTACGATATAACGTATAACGTTATATAATATTACCTTATAACGTATAACGTTATGTAACATTACGTTATAACGTATAACGTTGTATACTATTACCTTATAACGTATAACGTTATGTAGCACTACGTTATAACGTAAAACGTTATATACTATTACCTCATAACGTATAACGTTATGTATTATTACGTTATAACGTATAACGTTATATACTATTACCTTATAACGTATAACGTTATGTAGCATTACGTTATAACGTATAACGTTATATACTATTACATTATAACCTATAACGTTATGTCGCATTACGTTATATCGTATAACGTTATACACTATTACCTTATAACGTATAACGTTATGTAGCGCTACCTTAAAACGTATAACGTTGTATACTATTACGTTATAACGTATAACGTTATGTAGCACTACGTTATAACGTATAATGTTATGTAGCCCTACGTTATAACGTATAACGTAATATACTATTACCTTATAACGTATAACGTTATATACTATTACCTTATAACGTTATACGTTATATAGAATTACCTTATAACGTATAACGTTATGTAACATTACGTTATAACGTATATCGTTATATATTGTTACCTTATAACATTATGGAACATTACGTTATAACGTATATCGTTATATATTGTTACCTTATAACGTTATACGTTATATACTATTACCTTCTAACGTATAACGTTATGTAGCACTACGTTATAACGTATAACGTTATGTAACACTACGTTATAACCTATAACGTTATACACTATTACCTTATAACGTATAACGTTATGTAGCACTACGTTATAACGTATAATGTTATGTAGCCCTACGTTATAACGTATAACGTTATATACTATTACCTTATAACGTATAACGTTATGAAGCACTACGTTATAACGTATATTGTTATGTAGCCCTACGTTATAACGTATAACGTTATATACTATTACCTTATAACGTATAACGTTATGTAGCATTATGTTGTAACGTATAACGTTATATAATATTACCTTATAACGTATAACGTTATGTAGCACTACGTTATAACGTATAACGTTATGTAACACTACGTTATAACGTATAACGTTGAATACAATTACGTTATAACGTATAACATTACGTAGCATTACCTTATAACGTATAACGTTATGTAGCATTACGTTATAACGTATAAAGTTATATACTAATACCATATAACGTATAACGTTATGTAGCATTACGTTAGAACGTATATCGTTATATATCGTTACCGTATAACGTTATACGTTATATACTATTACCTTATAACGTATAACGTTATGTAGCATTACGTTATAACGTATAACGTTATATACTATTACCTTATAACGTATAACGTCATGTGGCATTACGTTCTAACGTATATCGTTATATATTGTTACCTTATAACGTTAGACGTTATATACTATTACCTTATAACGTATAACGTTATGTAGCTTTACGTTATAATGTATAACGTTGTATACTATTACGTTATAACGTATAACGTTATGTAGCATTACGTTATAACGTATAACGTTGTATACTATTACCTTATAACGTATAACGTTATGTAGCACTACGTTATAACGTATAATGTTATGTAGCCCTACGTTATAACGTATAACGTTATATACTATTACGGTATAACGTATAACGTTATGTAGCACTACCATATAACGTATAATGTTATGTAGCCCTACGTTATAACGTATAACGTTATATACTATTACCTTATAACGTATAACGTTATGAAGCACTACGTTATAACGTATATTGTTATGTAGCCCTACGTTATAACGTATAACGTTATATACTATTACCTTATAACATATAACGTTATGTAGCACTACGTTATAACGTATAACGTTATGTAACACTACGTTATAACGTATAACGTTGAATACAATTACGTTATAACGTATAACATTACGTAGCATTACGATATAACGTATAACGTTATATAATATTACCTTATAACGTATAACGTTATGTAACATTACGTTATAACGTATAACGTTGTATACTATTACCTTATAACGTATAACGTTATGTAGCACTACGTTATAACGTAAAACGTTATATACTATTACCTCATAACGTATAACGTTATGTATTATTACGTTATAACGTATAACGTTATATACTATTACCTTATAACGTATAACGTTATGTAGCATTACGTTATAACGTATAACGTTATATACTATTACATTATAACCTATAACGTTATGTCGCATTACGTTATATCGTATAACGTTATACACTATTACCTTATAACGTATAACGTTATGTAGCGCTACCTTAAAACGTATAACGTTGTATACTATTACGTTATAACGTATAACGTTATGTAGCACTACGTTATAACGTATAATGTTATGTAGCCCTACGTTATAACGTATAACGTAATATACTATTACCTTATAACGTATAACGTTATGTAGCACTACGTTATAACGTATAATGTTATGTAGCCCTACGTTATAACGTATAACGATATATACTATTACCGTATAACGTATAACGTTATGTAGCACTACCTTATAACGTATAATGTTATGTAGCCCTACGTTATAACGTATAACGTTATACACTATTACCTAATAACGTAAAACGTTCTCTAGCATCACGTTATAACGTATAACGTTATATACTATTACGTTAAAACGTATAACGTAATATACTATTACGTTATATCGTATAACGTTATATAATATTACCTTATTACGTATAACGTAGTATACTATTACCATATAACGTATAATGTTATGTAGCGTTACGTTATAACGTATAACGTTACATACTATTACCTTACAACGTAAAACGTTATCTAGCATTACGTTATATCGTATAACGTTATATACTACTACCGTATATCGTTATACGTTAAATACTGTTACCTTATAACGTTATACTTTATATACTACTACCTTATAACGTATAACGTTATATGCTATTACCTTATAACGTATAACGTTATGTAACATTACGTTATAACGTATATCGTTATATATTGTTACCTTATAACATTATGGAACATTACGTTATAACGTATATCGTTATATATTGTTACCTTATAACGTTATACGTTATATACTATTACCTTCTAACGTATAACGTTATGTAGCATTACGCTATAACGTATAACGTTATATACTATTACCTTATAACGTATAACGTTATGTAGCACTACGTTATAACGTATAACGTTATGTAACACTACGTTATAACCTATAACGTTATACACTATTACCTTATAACGTATAACGTTATGTAGCACTACGTTATAACGTATAATGTTATGTAGCCCTACGTTATAACGTATAACGTTATATACTATTACCTTATAACATATAACGTTATGAAGCACTACGTTATAACGTATATTGTTATGTAGCCCTACGTTATAACGTATAACGTTATATACTATTACCTTATAACGTATAACGTTATGTAGCATTATGTTGTAACGTATAACGTTATATAATATTACCTTATAACGTATAACGTTATGCAACATTACGATATAACGTATATCGTTATATGTTGTTACCGTATAACGTATAACGTTATATACTATTACCTTATAACGTATAACGTTATGTAGCACTACGTTATAACGTATAACGTTATGTAACACTACGTTATAACCTATAACGTTATACACTATTACCTTATAACGTATAACGTTATGTAGCACTACGTTATAACGTATAATGTTATGTAGCCCTACGTTATAACGTATAACGTTATATACTATTACCTTATAACGTATAACGTTATGAAGCACTACGTTATAACGTATATTGTTATGTAGCCCTACGTTATAACGTATAACGTTATATACTATTACCTTATAACGTATAACGTTATGTAGCTTTACGTTATAATGTATAACGTTGTATACTATTACGTTATAACGTATAACGTTATGTAGCATTACGTTATAACGTATAACGTTGTATACTATTACCTTATAACGTATAACGTTATGTAGCATTACGTTATAACGTATAACGTTATATAATATTACCTTATAACGTATAACGTTATGTAGCATTACGTTATAACGTATAACGTTATATACTATTACCGTATAACGTATAACGTTATGAAGCACTACGTTATAACGTATAATGTTATGTAGCCCTACGTTATAACGTATAACGTTATATACTATTACATTATAACCTATAACGTTATGTCGCATTACGTTATATCGTATAACGTTATACACTATTACCTTATAACGTATAACGTTATGTAGCGCTACCTTAAAACGTATAACGTTGTATACTATTACGTTATATCGTATAACGTTATATAATATTACCTTATTACGTATAACGTAGTATACTATTACCATATAACGTATAATGTTATGTAGCGTTACGTTATAACGTATAACGTTACATACTATTACCTTACAACGTAAAACGTTATCTAGCATTACGTTATATCGTATAACGTTATATACTACTACCGTATATCGTTATACGTTAAATACTGTTACCTTATAACGTTATACTTTATATACTACTACCTTATAACGTATAACGTTATATGCTATTACCTTATAACGTATAACGTTATGTAACATTACGTTATAACGTATATCGTTATATATTGTTACCTTATAACATTATGGAACATTACGTTATAACGTATATCGTTATATATTGTTACCTTATAACGTTATACGTTATATACTATTACCTTCTAACGTATAACGTTATGTAGCATTACGTTATAACGTATAACGTTATATACTATTACCTTATAACGTATAACGTTATGTAGCACTACGTTATAACGTATAACGTTATGTAACACTACGTTATAACCTATAACGTTATACACTATTACCTTATAACGTATAACGTTATGTAGCACTACGTTATAACGTATAATGTTATGTAGCCCTACGTTATAACGTATAACTTTATATACTATTACCTTATAACGTATAACGTTATGAAGCACTACGTTATAACGTATATTGTTATGTAGCCCTACGTTATAACGTATAACGTTATATACTATTACCTTATAACGTATAACGTTATGTAGCATTATGTTGTAACGTATAACGTTATATAATATTACCTTATAACGTATAACGTTATGCAACATTACGATATAACGTATATCGTTATATGTTGTTACCGTATAACGTATAACGTTATATACTATTACCTTATAACGTATAACGTTATGTAGCACTACGTGATAACGTATAACGTTATGTAACACTACGTTATAACCTATAACGTTATACACTATTACCTTATAACGTATAACGTTATGTAGCACTACGTTATAACGTATAATGTTATGTAGCCCTACGTTATAACGTATAACGTTATATACTATTACCGTATAACGTATAACGTTATGAAGCACTACGTTATAACGTATAATGTTATGTAGCCCTACGTTATAACGTATAACGTTATATACTATTACCTTATAACGTATAACGTTATATACTATTACCTTATAACGTATAACGTTATGTAGCGCTATGTTATAACGCATAACGTTGTATACTATTACGTTATAACGTATAACGTTATGTAGCACTACGTTATAACGTATAATGTTATGTAGCCCTACGTTATAACGTATGACGTTATACACTATTACCTAATAACGTAAAACGTTCTCTAGCATCACGTTATAACGTATAACGTTATATACTATTACGTTAAAACGTATAACGTAATATACTATTACGTTATATCGTATAACGTTATATAATATTACCTTATTACGTATAACGTAGTATACTATTACCATATAACGTATAATGTTATGTAGCGTTACGTTATAACGTATAACGTTACATACTATTACCTTACAACGTAAAACGTTATCTAGCATTACGTTATATCGTATAACGTTATATACTACTACCGTATATCGTTATACGTTAAATACTGTTACCTTATAACGTTATACTTTATATACTACTACCTTATAACGTATAACGTTATATGCTATTACCTTATAACGTATAACGTTATGTAACATTACGTTATAACGTATATCGTTATATATTGTTACCTTATAACATTATGGAACATTACGTTATAACGTATATCGTTATATATTGTTACCTTATAACGTTATACGTTATATACTATTACCTTCTAACGTATAACGTTATGTAGCATTACGTTATAACGTATAACGTTATATACTATTACCTTATAACGTATAACGTTATGTAGCACTACGTTATAACGTATAACGTTATGTAACACTACGTTATAACCTATAACGTTATACACTATAACCTTATAACGTATAACGTTATGTAGCACTACGTTATAACGTATAATGTTATGTAGCCCTACGTTATAACGTATAACGTTATATACTATTACCTTATAACGTATAACGTTATGAAGCACTACGTTATAACGTATATTGTTATGTAGCCCTACGTTATAACGTATAAGGTTATATACTATTACCTTATAACGTATAACGTTATGTAGCATTATGTTGTAACGTATAACGTTATATAATATTACCTTATAACGTATAACGTTATGTAACATTACGATATAACGTATATCGTTATATGTTGTTACCGTATAACGTATAACGTTATATACTATTACCTTATAACGTATAACGTTATGTAGCACTACGTTATATCGTATAATGTTATGTAGCCCTACGTTATAACGTATAACGTTATATACTATTACCTTATAACGTATAACGTTATGAAGCACTACGTTATAACGTATATTGTTATGTAGCCCTACGTTATAACGTATAACGTTATATACTATTACCTTATAACGTATAACGTTATGTAGCTTTACGTTATAATGTATAACGTTGTATACTATTACGTTATAACGTATAACGTTATGTAGCATTACGTTATAACGTATAACGTTGTATACTATTACCTTATAACGTATAACGTTATGTAGCATTACGTTATAACGTATAACGTTATATAATATTACCTTATAACGTATAACGTTATGTAGCATTACGTTATAACGTATATCGTTATATATTGTTACCATATATCGTTACACGTTAAATACTGTTACCTTATAACGTTATACTTTATATACTACTACCTTATAACGTATAACGTTATATGCTATTACCTTATAACGTATAACGTTATATACTAATACCTTATAACGTTATTCTTTATATAGTATTACCTTATAACGTATGACGTTATATGCTATTACCTTATAACGTATAACGTTATATACTATTACCCTATAACGTATAACATAATGTAGCATTACGATATAACGTATAACGTTGTATACTATTACGTTATAACGTATATCATAACGTAGCATTACCTTATAACGTATAACGTTATGTAGCATTACGTTATAACGTATAAAGTTATATACTATTACCATATAACGTATAACGTTATGTAGCATTACGTTACAACGTATATCGTTATATATCGTTACCGTATAACGTTAGACGTCATATACTATTACCTTATAACGTATAACGTTATGTAGCTTTACGTTATAATGTATAACGTTGTATACTATTACGTTATAACATATAACGTTATGTAGCATTACGTTATAACGTATAACGTTATATAATATTACCTTATAACGTATAACGTTATGTAGCATTACGTTATAACGTATATCGTTATATATTGTTACCATATATCGTTACACGTTAAATACTGTTACCTTATAACGTTATGCTTTATATACTACTACCTTATAACGTATAACGTTATATGCTATTACCTTATAACGTATAACGTTATATACTATTACCTTATAACGTTATACGTTATATAGTATTACCTTATAACGTATAACGTTATGTAACATTACGTTATAACGTATAGCGTTATGTAGCACTACGTTATAACATATAACGTTATGTAACACTACGTTATAACGTATAACGTTGAATACAATTACGTTATAACATATATCATAACGTAGCATTACCTTATAACGTATAACGTTATGTAGCATTTCGTTATAACGTATAAAGTTATATAGTATTACCATATAACGTATAACGTTATGTAGCATTACGTTACAACGTATATCGTTATATATAGTTACCGTATAACGTTAGACGTCATATACTATTACCTTATAACGTATAACGTTATGTAGCTTTACGTTATAATGTATAACGTTGTATACTATTACGTTATAACGTATAACGTTATGTAGCTTTACGTTATAACGTATAACGTTGTATACTATTGCCTTATAACGTATAACGTTATGTAGCATTACGTTATTACGTATAACGTTATATAATATTACCTTATAACGTATAACGTTATGTAACATTACGTTATAACGTATATCGTTATATATTGTTACCTTATAACGTTATGCGTTATATACTATTACCTTATAACGTATAACGTTATATAATATTACCTTATAACGTATAACGTTATGTAACATTACGTTATAACGTATATCGTTATATATTGTTACCTTATAACGTTATGCGTTATATACTATTACCTTATAACTTATAACGTTATGTAGCATTACGTTATAACGTATAACGTTATATACTATTACCGTATAACGTATAACGTTATGAAGCACTACGTTATAACGTATAATGTTATGTAGCCCTACGTTATAACGTATAACGTTATATACTATTACCGTATAACGTATAACGTTATGCAGCAATATGTTATAACGTATAACGTTATATAATATTACCTTATAACGTATTACGTTATGTAGCGCTACGTTATAACGTATAACGTTGTATACTATTACGTTATAACGTATAACGTTATGTAGCACTACGTTATAACGTATAATGTTATGTAGCCCTACGTTATAACGTATAACGTTATATACTATTACCGTATAACGTATAACGTTATGAAGCACTACGTTATAACGTATAATGTTATGTAGCCCTACGTTATAACGTATAACGTTATATACTATTACCTTATAACGTATAAAGTTATGCAGCATTATGTTATAACGTATAACGTTATATAATATTACCTTATAACGTATAACGTTATGTAACATTACCTTATAACGTATATCGTTATATATTGTTACCTTATAACGTTATGTAACATTACGTTATAACGTATATCGTTATATGTTGTTACCTTATAACGTATAACGTTATATACTATTACCTTATAACGTATAACGTTATGTAGCGCTATGTTATAACGCATAACGTTGTATACTATTACGTTATAACGTATAACGTTATGTAGCACTACGTTATAACGTATAATGTTATGTAGCCCTACGTTATAACGTATAACGTTATATACTATTACCTCATAACGTATAACGTTATGTAGCACTACGTTATAACGTATAATGTCTTGTAGCCCTACGTTATAACGTATAACGTTATATACTATTACCTTATAACGTATAACGTTACGTAGCACTACGTTATAACGTATAATGTTATGTAGCCATACGTTATAACGTATAACGTTATACACTATTACCTAATAACGTAAAACGTTATCTAGCATTACGTTATAACGTATAACGTTATATACTATTACCTTATAACGTATAACGTTATGTGGCATTACGTTATAACGTATAACGTTATATACTATTACCTTCTAACGTATTACGTTATGTAGAGCTACGTTATAACGTATAACGTTATATACTATTACCGTATAACGTATAACGTTATGTAGCACTACGTTATAACGTATAATGTTATGTAGCCCTACGTTATAACGTATAACGTTATATACTATTACCTTATAACGTATAACGTTATGTAGCATTATGTTGTAACGTATAACGTTATATAATATTACCTTATAACGTATAACGTTATGTAACATTACGTTATAACGTATATCGTTATATATTGTTACCTTATAAAGTTATGTAACATTACGTTATAACGTATATCGTTATATGTTGTTACCTTATAACGTATAACGTTATATACTATTACCTTATAACGTATAACGTTATGTAGCGCTACGTTATAACGCATAACGTTGTATACTATTACGTTATAACGTATAACGTTATGTAGCACTACGTTATAACGTATAATGTTGTGTAGCCCTACGTTATAACGTATATCGTTATATACTATTACCTTATAACGTATAACGTTATGTAGCACTACGTTATAACATATAATGTTATGTAGCCCTACGTTATAACGTATAATGTTATACACTATTACCTAATAACGTAAAACGATATCTAGCATTACGTTATAACGTATAAAGTTATATACTATTACGTTAAAACGTATAACGTAATATACTATTACGTTATAACGTATAACGTTATATAATATTACCTTATTACGTATAACGTTGTATACTATTACCATATAACGTATAACGTTATGTAGCGTGACGTTATAACGTATAAAGTTACATACTATTACCCTATAACGTATAACATAATGTAGCATTACGATATAACGTATAACGTTATATAATATTACCTTATAACGTATAACGTTATGTAACATTACGTTATAACGTATAACGTTGTATACTATTGCCTTATAACGTATAACGTTATGTAGCACTACGTTATAACGTATAACGTTATGTAACACTACGTTATAACGTATAACGTTGAATACAATTACGTTATAACGTATAACATTACGTAGCATTACGATATAACGTATAAAGTTATATACTATTACCATATAACGTATAACGTTATGTAGCATTACGTTACAACGTATATCGTTATATATCGTTACCGTATAACGTTATACGTTATATACTATTACCTTATAACGTATAACGTTATGTAGCATTACGTTATAACGTATAACGTTATATACTATTACCTTATAACGTATAACGTTATGTAGCATTACGTTATAACGTATAACGTTATATACTATTACCTTATAACGTATAACGTTATGTAGCTTTACGTTATAATGTATAACGTTGTATACTATTACGTTATAACGTATAACGTTATGTAGCATTACGTTATAACGTATAACGTTGTATACTATTACCTTATAACGTATAACGTTATGTAGCACTACGTTATAACGTATAATGTTATGTAGCCCTACGTTATAACGTATAACGTTATATACTATTACCGTATAATGTATAACGTTATGTAGCACTACCATATAACGTATAATGTTATGTAGCCCTACGTTATAACGTATAACGTTATATACTATTACCTTATAACGTATAACGTTATGAAGCACTACGTTATAACGTATATTGTTATGTAGCCCTACGTTATAACGTATAAGGTTATATACTATTACCTTATAACGTATAACGTTATGTAGCATTATGTTGTAACGTATAACGTTATATAATATTACCTTATAACGTATAACGTTATGTAACATTACGATATAACGTATATCGTTATATGTTGTTACCGTATAACGTATAACGTTATATACTATTACCTTATAACGTATAACGTTATGTAGCACTACGTTATATCGTATAATGTTATGTAGCCCTACGTTATAACGTATAACGTTATATACTATTACCTTATAACGTATAACGTTATGAAGCACTACGTTATAACGTATATTGTTATGTAGCCCTACGTTATAACGTATAACGTTATATACTATTACCTTATAACGTATAACGTTATGTAGCTTTACGTTATAATGTATAACGTTGTATACTATTACGTTATAACGTATAACGTTATGTAGCATTACGTTATAACGTATAACGTTGTATACTATTACCTTATAACGTATAACGTTATGTAGCATTACGTTATAACGTATAACGTTATATAATATTACCTTATAACGTATAACGTTATGTAGCATTACGTTATAACGTATATCGTTATATATTGTTACCATATATCGTTACACGTTAAATACTGTTACCTTATAACGTTATACTTTATATACTACTACCTTATAACGTATAACGTTATATGCTATTACCTTATAACGTATAACGTTATATACTAATACCTTATAACGTTATTCTTTATATAGTATTACCTTATAACGTATGACGTTATATGCTATTACCTTATAACGTATAACGTTATATACTATTACCCTATAACGTATAACATAATGTAGCATTACGATATAACGTATAACGTTGTATACTATTACGTTATAACGTATATCATAACGTAGCATTACCTTATAACGTATAACGTTATGTAGCATTACGTTATAACGTATAAAGTTATATACTATTACCATATAACGTATAACGTTATGTAGCATTACGTTACAACGTATATCGTTATATATCGTTACCGTATAACGTTAGACGTCATATACTATTACCTTATAACGTATAACGTTATGTAGCTTTACGTTATAATGTATAACGTTGTATACTATTACGTTATAACATATAACGTTATGTAGCATTACGTTATAACGTATAACGTTATATAATATTACCTTATAACGTATAACGTTATGTAGCATTACGTTATAACGTATATCGTTATATATTGTTACCATATATCGTTACACGTTAAATACTGTTACCTTATAACGTTATACTTTATATACTACTACCTTATAACGTATAACGTTATATGCTATTACCTTATAACGTATAACGTTATATACTATTACCTTATAACGTTATACGTTATATAGTATTACCTTATAACGTATAACGTTATGTAACATTACGTTATAACGTATAGCGTTATGTAGCACTACGTTATAACATATAACGTTATGTAACACTACGTTATAACGTATAACGTTGAATACAATTACGTTATAACATATATCATAACGTAGCATTACCTTATAACGTATAACGTTATGTAGCATTTCGTTATAACGTATAAAGTTATATAGTATTACCATATAACGTATAACGTTATGTAGCATTACGTTACAACGTATATCGTTATATATAGTTACCGTATAACGTTAGACGTCATATACTATTACCTTATAACGTATAACGTTATGTAGCTTTACGTTATAATGTATAACGTTGTATACTATTACGTTATAACGTATAACGTTATGTAGCTTTACGTTATAACGTATAACGTTGTATACTATTGCCTTATAACGTATAACGTTATGTAGCATTACGTTATTACGTATAACGTTATATAATATTACCTTATAACGTATAACGTTATGTAACATTACGTTATAACGTATATCGTTATATATTGTTACCTTATAACGTTATGCGTTATATACTATTACCTTATAACGTATAACGTTATATAATATTACCTTATAACGTATAACGTTATGTAACATTACGTTATAACGTATATCGTTATATATTGTTACCTTATAACGTTATGCGTTATATACTATTACCTTATAACTTATAACGTTATGTAGCATTACGTTATAACGTATAACGTTATATACTATTACCGTATAACGTATAACGTTATGAAGCACTACGTTATAACGTATAATGTTATGTAGCCCTACGTTATAACGTATAACGTTATATACTATTACCGTATAACGTATAACGTTATGCAGCAATATGTTATAACGTATAACGTTATATAATATTACCTTATAACGTATTACGTTATGTAGCGCTACGTTATAACGTATAACGTTGTATACTATTACGTTATAACGTATAACGTTATGTAGCACTACGTTATAACGTATAATGTTATGTAGCCCTACGTTATAACGTATAACGTTATATACTATTACCGTATAACGTATAACGTTATGAAGCACTACGTTATAACGTATAATGTTATGTAGCCCTACGTTATAACGTATAACGTTATATACTATTACCTTATAACGTATAAAGTTATGCAGCATTATGTTATAACGTATAACGTTATATAATATTACCTTATAACGTATAACGTTATGTAACATTACCTTATAACGTATATCGTTATATATTGTTACCTTATAACGTTATGTAACATTACGTTATAACGTATATCGTTATATGTTGTTACCTTATAACGTATAACGTTATATACTATTACCTTATAACGTATAACGTTATGTAGCGCTATGTTATAACGCATAACGTTGTATACTATTACGTTATAACGTATAACGTTATGTAGCACTACGTTATAACGTATAATGTTATGTAGCCCTACGTTATAACGTATAACGTTATATACTATTACCTCATAACGTATAACGTTATGTAGCACTACGTTATAACGTATAATGTCTTGTAGCCCTACGTTATAACGTATAACGTTATATACTATTACCTTATAACGTATAACGTTACGTAGCACTACGTTATAACGTATAATGTTATGTAGCCATACGTTATAACGTATAACGTTATACACTATTACCTAATAACGTAAAACGTTATCTAGCATTACGTTATAACGTATAACGTTATATACTATTACCTTATAACGTATAACGTTATGTGGCATTACGTTATAACGTATAACGTTATATACTATTACCTTCTAACGTATTACGTTATGTAGAGCTACGTTATAACGTATAACGTTATATACTATTACCGTATAACGTATAACGTTATGTAGCACTACGTTATAACGTATAATGTTATGTAGCCCTACGTTATAACGTATAACGTTATATACTATTACCTTATAACGTATAACGTTATGTAGCATTATGTTGTAACGTATAACGTTATATAATATTACCTTATAACGTATAACGTTATGTAACATTACGTTATAACGTATATCGTTATATATTGTTACCTTATAAAGTTATGTAACATTACGTTATAACGTATATCGTTATATGTTGTTACCTTATAACGTATAACGTTATATACTATTACCTTATAACGTATAACGTTATGTAGCGCTACGTTATAACGCATAACGTTGTATACTATTACGTTATAACGTATAACGTTATGTAGCACTACGTTATAACGTATAATGTTGTGTAGCCCTACGTTATAACGTATATCGTTATATACTATTACCTTATAACGTATAACGTTATGTAGCACTACGTTATAACATATAATGTTATGTAGCCCTACGTTATAACGTATAATGTTATACACTATTACCTAATAACGTAAAACGATATCTAGCATTACGTTATAACGTATAAAGTTATATACTATTACGTTAAAACGTATAACGTAATATACTATTACGTTATAACGTATAACGTTATATAATATTACCTTATTACGTATAACGTTGTATACTATTACCATATAACGTATAACGTTATGTAGCGTGACGTTATAACGTATAAAGTTACATACTATTACCCTATAACGTATAACATAATGTAGCATTACGATATAACGTATAACGTTATATAATATTACCTTATAACGTATAACGTTATGTAACATTACGTTATAACGTATAACGTTGTATACTATTGCCTTATAACGTATAACGTTATGTAGCACTACGTTATAACGTATAACGTTATGTAACACTACGTTATAACGTATAACGTTGAATACAATTACGTTATAACGTATAACATTACGTAGCATTACGATATAACGTATAAAGTTATATACTATTACCATATAACGTATAACGTTATGTAGCATTACGTTACAACGTATATCGTTATATATCGTTACCGTATAACGTTATACGTTATATACTATTACCTTATAACGTATAACGTTATGTAGCATTACGTTATAACGTATAACGTTATATACTATTACCTTATAACGTATAACGTTATGTAGCATTACGTTATAACGTATAACGTTATATACTATTACCTTATAACGTATAACGTTATGTAGCTTTACGTTATAATGTATAACGTTGTATACTATTACGTTATAACGTATAACGTTATGTAGCATTACGTTATAACGTATAACGTTGTATACTATTACCTTATAACGTATAACGTTATGTAGCACTACGTTATAACGTATAATGTTATGTAGCCCTACGTTATAACGTATAACGTTATATACTATTACCGTATAATGTATAACGTTATGTAGCACTACCATATAACGTATAATGTTATGTAGCCCTACGTTATAACGTATAACGTTATATACTATTACCTTATAACGTATAACGTTATGAAGCACTACGTTATAACGTATATTGTTATGTAGCCCTACGTTATAACGTATAACGTTATATACTATTACCTTATAACATATAACGTTATGTAGCACTACGTTATAACGTATAACGTTATGTAACACTACGTTATAACGTATAACGTTGAATACAATTACGTTATAACGTATAACATTACGTAGCATTACGATATAACGTATAACGTTATATAATATTACCTTATAACGTATAACGTTATGTAACATTACGTTATAACGTATAACGTTGTATACTATTACCTTATAACGTATAACGTTATGTAGCACAACGTTATAACGTAAAACGTTATATACTATTACCTCATAACGTATAACGTTATGTATTATTACGTTATAACGTATAACGTTATATACTATTACCTTATAACGTATAACGTTATGTAGCATTACGTTATAACGTATAACGTTATATACTATTACATTATAACCTATAACGTTATGTAGCATTACGTTATATCGTATAACGTTATACACTATTACCTTATAACGTATAACGTTATGTAGCGCTACCTTAAAACGTATAACGTTGTATACTATTACGTTATAACGTATAACGTTATGTAGCACTACGTTATAACGTATAATGTTATGTAGCCCTACGTTATAACGTATAACGTAATATAATATTACCTTATAACGTATAACGTTATGTAGCACTACGTTATAACGTATAATGTTATGTAGCCCTACGTTATAACGTATAACGATATATACTATTACCGTATAACGTATAACGTTATGAAGCACTACGTTATAACGTATATTGTTATGTAGCCCTACGTTATAACGTATAACGTTATATACTATTACCTTATAACGTATAACGTTATGTAGCATTATGTTGTAACGTATAACGTTATATAATATTACCTTATAACGTATAACGTTATGTAACATTACGATATAACGTATATCGTTATATGTTGTTACCGTATAACGTATAACGTTATATACTATTACCTTATAACGTATAATGTTATGTAGCCCTACGTTATAACGTATAACGATATATACTATTACCGTATAACGTATAACGTTATGTAGCACTACCTTATAACGTATAATGTTATGTTGCCCTACGTTATAACGTATAACGTTATACACTATTACCTAATAACGTAAAGCGTTCTCTAGCATCACGTTATAACGTATAACGTTGAATACAATTACGTTATAACGTATAACATTACGTAGCATTACCTTATAAAGTATAACGTTATGTAGCATTACGTTATAACGTATAAAGTTATATACTATTACCATATAACGTATAACGTTATGTAGCATTACGTTACAACGTATATCGTTATATATCGTTACCGTATAACGTTATACGTTATATACTATTACCTTATAACGTATAACGTTATGTAGCATTACGTTATAACGTATAACGTTATATACTATTACCTTATAACGTATAACGTTATGTAGCTTTACGTTATAATGTATAACGTTGTATACTATTACGTTATAACGTATAACGTTATGTAGCATTACGTTATAACGTATAACGTTGTATACTATTACCTTATAACGTATAACGTTATGTAGCACTACGTTATAACGTATAATGTTATGTAGCCCTACGTTATAACGTATAACGTTATATACTATTACCGTATAATGTATAACGTTATGTAGCACTACCATATAACGTATAATGTTATGTAGCCCTACGTTATAACGTATAACGTTATATACTATTACCTTCTAACGTATAACGTTATGAAGCACTACGTTATAACGTATATTGTTATGTAGCCCTACGTTATAACGTATAACGTTATATACTATTACCTTATAACATATAACGTTATGTAGCACTACGTTATAACGTATAACGTTATGTAACACTACGTTATAACGTATAACGTTGAGTACAATTACGTTATAACGTATAACATTACGTAGCATTACGATATAACGTATAACGTTATATAATATTACCTTATAACGTATAACGTTATGTAACATTACGTTATAACGTATAACGTTGTATACTATTACCTTATAACGTATAACGTTATGTAGCACAACGTTATAACGTAAAACGTTATATACTATTACCTCATAACGTATAACGTTATGTATTATTACGTTATAACGTATAACGTTATATACTATTACCTTATAACGTATAACGTTATGTAGCAGTACGTTATAACGTATAACGTTATATACTATTACATTATAACCTATAACGTTATGTCGCATTACGTTATATCGTATAACGTTATACACTATTACCTTATAACGTATAACGTTATGTAGCGCTACCTTAAAACGTATAACGTTGTATACTATTACGTTATAACGTATAACGTTATGTAGCACTACGTTATAACGTATAATGTTATGTAGCCCTACGTTATAACGTATAACGTAATATACTATTACCTTATAACGTATAACGTTATGTAGCACTACGTTATAACGTATAATGTTATGTAGCCCTACGTTATAACGTATAACGATATATACTATTACCGTATAACGTATAACGTTATGAAGCACTACGTTATAACGTATATTGTTATGTAGCCCTACGTTATAACGTATAACGTTATATACTATTACCTTATAACGTATAACGTTATGTAGCACTACGTTATAACGTATAACGTTATATACTATTACCTCATAACGTATAACGTTATGTAGCATTACGTTATAACGTATAACGTTATATACTATTACCTTATAACGTATAACGTTATGTAGCATTACGTTATAACGTATAACGTTATATACTATTACATTATAACCTATAACGTTATGTCGCATTACGTTATATCGTATAACGTTATATACTATTACCTTATAACGTATAATGTTATGTAGCCCTACGTTATAACGTATAACGTTATACACTATTACCTAATAACGTAAAACGTTCTCTAGCATCACGTTATAACGTATAACGTTATATACTATTACGTTAAAACGTATAACGTAATATACTATTACGTTATATCGTATAACGTTATATAATATTACCTTATTACGTATAACGTAGTATACTATTACCATATAACGTATAATGTTATGTAGCGTTACGTTATAACGTATAACGTTACATACTATAACCTTACAACGTAAAACGTTATCTAGCATTACGTTATATCGTATAACGTTATATACTACTACCGTATATCGTTATACGTTAAATACTGTTACCTTATAACGTTATACTTTATATACTACTACCTTATAACGTATAACGTTATATGCTATTACCTTATAACGTATAACGTTATGTAACATTACGTTATAACGTATATCGTTATATATTGTTACCTTATAACATTATGGAACATTACCTTATGACGTATATCGTTATATATTGTTACCTTATAACGTTATACGTTATATACTATTACCTTCTAACGTATAACGTTATGTAGCATTACGTTATAACGTATAACGTTATATACTATTACCTTATAACGTATAACGTTATGTAGCACTACGTTATAACATATAACGTTATGTAACACTACGTTATAACCTATAACGTTATACACTATTACCTTATAACGTATAACGTTATGTAGCACTACGTTATAACGTATAATGTTATGTAGCCCTACGTTATAACGTATAATGTTATACACTATTACCTGATAACGTAAAACGATATCTAGCATTACGTTATAACGTATAAAGTTATATACTATTACGTTAAAACGTATAACGTAATATACTATTACGTTATAACGTATAACGTTATATAATATTACCTTATTACGTATAACGTTGTATACTATTACCATATAACGTATAACGTTACGTAGCGTGACGTTATAACGTATAAAGTTACATACTATTACCCTATAACGTATAACATAATGTAGCATTACGATATAACGTATAACGTTATATAATATTACCTTATAACGTATAACGTTATGTAGCACTGGGTTATAATGTATAATGTTGTGTAGCCCTACGTTATAACGTATAACGTTGTATACTATTACCTTATAACGTATAACGTTATGTAGCACTACGTTATAACGTATAACGTTATGTAACACTACGTTATAACGTATAACGTTGTATACTATTACGTTATAACGTATAACGTTATGTAGCATTACGTTATAACGTATAACGTTGTATACTATTACCTTATAACGTATAACGTTATGTAGCACTACGTTATAACGTATAATGTTATGTAGCCCTACGTTATAACGTATAACGTATAACGTTATGTAGCACTACCATATAACGTATAATGTTATGTAGCCCTACGTTATAACGTATAACGTTATATACTATTACCTTATAACGTATAACGTTATGTAGCACTACGTTATAACGTATAACGTTATGTAACACTACGTTATAACGTATAACGTTGAATACAATTACGTTATAACGTATAACATTACGTAGCATTACGATATAACGTATAACGTTATATAATATTACCTTAATACGTATAACGTTATGTAACATTACGTTATAACGTATAACGTTGTATACTATTACCTTATAACGTATAGCGTTATGTAGCACTACGTTATAACGTATAACGTTATATACTATTACCTCATAACGTATAACGTTATGTAGCATTACGTTATAACGTATAACGTTATATACTATTACATTATAACCTATAACGTTATGTCGCATTACGTTATATCGTATAACGTTATATACTATTACCTTATAACGTATAACGTTATGTAGCGCTACGTTAAAACGTATAACGTTGTATACTATTACGTTATAACGTATAACGTTATGTAGCACTACGTTATAACGTATAACGTTATGTAGCGCTACGTTATAACGCATAACGTTGTATACTATTACGTTATAACGTATAACGTTAGGTAGCACTACGTTATAAATTATAATGTTGTGTAGCCCTACGTTATAACGTATATCGTTATATACTATTACCTTATAACGTATAACGTTATGTAGCACTACCTTATAACGTATAATGTTATGTAGCCCTACGTTATAACGTATAACGTTATACACTATTACCTAATAACGTAAAACGATATCTAGCATCACGTTATAACGTATAAAGTTATATACTATTACGTTAAAACGTATAACGTAATATACTATTACGTTATAACGTATAACGTTATATAATATTACCTTATTACGTAAAACGTTATCTAGCATTACGTTATAACGTATAACGTTATATACTATTACGTTAAAACGTATAACGTAATATACTATTACGTTATAACGTATAACGTTATATAATATTACCTGATTACGTAAAACGTTGTATACTATTACCATATAACGTATAACGTTATGTAGTGTTACTTTATAACGTATAACCTTACATACTATTACCCTATAACGTATAACGTTATGTAGCACTACGTTATAACGTATAACGTTATGTAACACTACGTTATAACGTATAACGTTGAATACAATTACGTTATAACGTATAACGTTATGTAGCACTACGTTATAACGTATAATGTTATGTAGCCCTACGTTATAACGTATAACGTTATATACTATTACCGTATAACGTATAACGTTATGAAGCACTACGTTATAACGTATAATGTTATGTAGCCCTACGTTATAACGTATAACGTTATATACTATTACCTTATAACGTATAAAGTTATGCAGCATTATGTTATAACGTATAACGTTATATAATATTACCTTATAACGTATAACGTTATGTAACATTACCTTATAACGTATATCGTTATATATTGTTACCTTATAACGTTATGTAACATTACGTTATAACGTATATCGTTATATGTTGTTACCTTATAACGTATAACGTTATATACTATTACCTTATAACGTATAACGTTATGTAGCGCTATGTTATAACGCATAACGTTGTATACTATTACGTTATAACGTATAACGTTATGTAGCACTACGTTATAACGTATAATGTTATGTAGCCCTACGTTATAACGTATAACGTTATATACTATTACCTCATAACGTATAACGTTATGTAGCACTACGTTATAACGTATAATGTCTTGTAGCCCTACGTTATAACGTATAACGTTATATACTATTACCTTATAACGTATAACGTTACGTAGCACTACGTTATAACGTATAATGTTATGTAGCCATACGTTATAACGTATAACGTTATACACTATTACCTAATAACGTAAAACGTTATCTAGCATTACGTTATAACGTATAACGTTATATACTATTACCTTATAACGTATAACGTTATGTGGCATTACGTTATAACGTATAACGTTATATACTATTACCTTCTAACGTATTACGTTATGTAGAGCTACGTTATAACGTATAACGTTATATACTATTACCGTATAACGTATAACGTTATGTAGCACTACGTTATAACGTATAATGTTATGTAGCCCTACGTTATAACGTATAACGTTATATACTATTACCTTATAACGTATAACGTTATGTAGCATTATGTTGTAACGTATAACGTTATATAATATTACCTTATAACGTATAACGTTATGTAACATTACGTTATAACGTATATCGTTATATATTGTTACCTTATAAAGTTATGTAACATTACGTTATAACGTATATCGTTATATGTTGTTACCTTATAACGTATAACGTTATATACTATTACCTTATAACGTATAACGTTATGTAGCGCTACGTTATAACGCATAACGTTGTATACTATTACGTTATAACGTATAACGTTATGTAGCACTACGTTATAACGTATAATGTTGTGTAGCCCTACGTTATAACGTATATCGTTATATACTATTACCTTATAACGTATAACGTTATGTAGCACTACGTTATAACGTATAAAGTTATATACTATTACGTTAAAACGTATAACGTAATATACTATTACGTTATAACGTATAACGTTATATAATATTACCTTATTACGTATAACGTTGTATACTATTACCATATAACGTATAACGTTATGTAGCGTGACGTTATAACGTATAAAGTTACATACTATTACCCTATAACGTATAACATAATGTAGCATTACGATATAACGTATAACGTTATATAATATTACCTTATAACGTATAACGTTATGTAACATTACGTTATAACGTATAACGTTGTATACTATTGCCTTATAACGTATAACGTTATGTAGCACTACGTTATAACGTATAACGTTATGTAACACTACGTTATAACGTATAACGTTGAATACAATTACGTTATAACGTATAACATTACGTAGCATTACGATATAACGTATAAAGTTATATACTATTACCATATAACGTATAACGTTATGTAGCATTACGTTACAACGTATATCGTTATATATCGTTACCGTATAACGTTATACGTTATATACTATTACCTTATAACGTATAACGTTATGTAGCATTACGTTATAACGTATAACGTTATATACTATTACCTTATAACGTATAACGTTATGTAGCATTACGTTATAACGTATAACGTTATATACTATTACCTTATAACGTATAACGTTATGTAGCTTTACGTTATAATGTATAACGTTGTATACTATTACGTTATAACGTATAACGTTATGTAGCATTACGTTATAACGTATAACGTTGTATACTATTACCTTATAACGTATAACGTTATGTAGCACTACGTTATAACGTATAATGTTATGTAGCCCTACGTTATAACGTATAACGTTATATACTATTACCGTATAATGTATAACGTTATGTAGAACTACCATATAACGTATAATGTTATGTAGCCCTACGTTATAACGTATAACGTTATATACTATTACCTTATAACGTATAACGTTATGAAGCACTACGTTATAACGTATATTGTTATGTAGCCCTACGTTATAACGTATAACGTTATATACTATTACCTTATAACATATAACGTTATGTAGCACTACGTTATAACGTATAACGTTATGTAACACTACGTTATAACGTATAACGTTGAATACAATTACGTTATAACGTATAACATTACGTAGCATTACGATATAACGTATAACGTTATATAATATTACCTTATAACGTATAACGTTATGTAACATTACGTTATAACGTATAACGTTGTATACTATTACCTTATAACGTATAACGTTATGTAGCACAACGTTATAACGTAAAACGTTATATACTATTACCTCATAACGTATAACGTTATGTATTATTACGTTATAACGTATAACGTTATATACTATTACCTTATAACGTATAACGTTATGTAGCATTACGTTATAACGTATAACGTTATATACTATTACATTATAACCTATAACGTTATGTCGCATTACGTTATATCGTATAACGTTATACACTATTACCTTATAACGTATAACGTTATGTAGCGCTACCTTAAAACGTATAACGTTGTATACTATTACGTTATAACGTATAACGTTATGTAGCACTACGTTATAACGTATAATGTTATGTAGCCCTACGTTATAACGTATAACGTAATATAATATTACCTTATAACGTATAACGTTATGTAGCACTACGTTATAACGTATAATGTTATGTAGCCCTACGTTATAACGTATAACGATATATACTATTACCGTATAACGTATAACGTTATGAAGCACTACGTTATAACGTATATTGTTATGTAGCCCTACGTTATAACGTATAACGTTATATACTATTACCTTATAACGTATAACGTTATGTAGCATTATGTTGTAACGTATAACGTTATATAATATTACCTTATAACGTATAACGTTATGTAACATTACGATATAACGTATATCGTTATATGTTGTTACCGTATAACGTATAACGTTATATACTATTACCTTATAACGTATAATGTTATGTAGCCCTACGTTATAACGTATAACGATATATACTATTACCGTATAACGTATAACGTTATGTAGCACTACCTTATAACGTATAATGTTATGTTGCCCTACGTTATAACGTATAACGTTATACACTATTACCTAATAACGTAAAGCGTTCTCTAGCATCACGTTATAACGTATAACGTTGAATACAATTACGTTATAACGTATAACATTACGTAGCATTACCTTATAAAGTATAACGTTATGTAGCATTACGTTATAACGTATAAAGTTATATACTATTACCATATAACGTATAACGTTATGTAGCATTACGTTACAACGTATATCGTTATATATCGTTACCGTATAACGTTATACGTTATATACTATTACCTTATAACGTATAACGTTATGTAGCATTACGTTATAACGTATAACGTTATATACTATTACCTTATAACGTATAACGTTATGTAGCTTTACGTTATAATGTATAACGTTGTATACTATTACGTTATAACGTATAACGTTATGTAGCATTACGTTATAACGTATAACGTTGTATACTATTACCTTATAACGTATAACGTTATGTAGCACTACGTTATAACGTATAATGTTATGTAGCCCTACGTTATAACGTATAACGTTATATACTATTACCGTATAATGTATAACGTTATGTAGCACTACCATATAACGTATAATGTTATGTAGCCCTACGTTATAACGTATAACGTTATATACTATTACCTTATAACGTATAACGTTATGAAGCACTACGTTATAACGTATATTGTTATGTAGCCCTACGTTATAACGTATAACGTTATACACTATTACCTTATAACATATAACGTTATGTAGCACTACGTTATAACGTATAACGTTATGTAACACTACGTTATAACGTATAACGTTGAATACAATTACGTTATAACGTATAACATTACGTAGCATTACGATATAACGTATAACGTTATATAATATTACCTTATAACGTATAACGTTATGTAACATTACGTTATAACGTATAACGTTGTATACTATTACCTTATAACGTATAACGTTATGTAGCACAACGTTATAACGTAAAACGTTATATACTATTACCTCATAACGTATAACGTTATGTATTATTACGTTATAACGTATAACGTTATATACTATTACCTTATAACGTATAACGTTATGTAGCAGTACGTTATAACGTATAACGTTATATACTATTACATTATAACCTATAACGTTATGTCGCATTACGTTATATCGTATAACGTTATACACTATTACCTTATAACGTATAACGTTATGTAGCGCTACCTTAAAACGTATAACGTTGTATACTATTACGTTATAACGTATAACGTTATGTAGCACTACGTTATAACGTATAATGTTATGTAGCCCTACGTTATAACGTATAACGTAATATACTATTACCTTATAACGTATAACGTTATGTAGCACTACGTTATAACGTATACTGTTATGTAGCCCTACGTTATAACGTATAACGATATATACTATTACCGTATAACGTATAACGTTATGAAGCACTACGTTATAACGTATATTGTTATGTAGCCCTACGTTATAACGTATAACGTTATATACTATTACCTTATAACGTATAACGTTATGTAGCACTACGTTATAACGTATAACGTTATATACTATTACCTCATAACGTATAACGTTATGTAGCATTACGTTATAACGTATAACGTTATATACTATTACCTTATAACGTATAACGTTATGTAGCATTACGTTATAACGTATAACGTTATATACTATTACATTATAACCTATAACGTTATGTCGCATTACGTTATATCGTATAACGTTATATACTATTACCTTATAACGTATAATGTTATGTAGCCCTACGTTATAACGTATAACGTTATACACTATTACCTAATAACGTAAAACGTTCTCTAGCATCACGTTATAACGTATAACGTTATATACTATTACGTTAAAACGTATAACGTAATATACTATTACGTTATATCGTATAACGTTATATAATATTACCTTATTACGTATAACGTAGTATACTATTACCATATAACGTATAATGTTATGTAGCGTTACGTTATAACGTATAACGTTACATACTATTACCTTACAACGTAAAACGTTATCTAGCATTACGTTATATCGTATAACGTTATATACTACTACCGTATATCGTTATACGTTAAATACTGTTACCTTATAACGTTATACTTTATATACTACTACCTTATAACGTATAACGTTATATGCTATTACCTTATAACGTATAACGTTATGTAACATTACGTTATAACGTATATCGTTATATATTGTTACCTTATAACATTATGGAACATTACCTTATGACGTATATCGTTATATATTGTTACCTTATAACGTTATACGTTATATACTATTACCTTCTAACGTATAACGTTATGTAGCATTACGTTATAACGTATAACGTTATATACTATTACCTTATAACGTATAACGTTATGTAGCACTACGTTATAACGTATAACGTTATGTAACACTACGTTATAACCTATAACGTTATACACTATTACCTTATAACGTATAACGTTATGTAGCACTACGTTATAACGTATAATGTTATGTAGCCCTACGTTATAACGTATAATGTTATACACTATTACCTGATAACGTAAAACGATATCTAGCATTACGTTATAACGTATAAAGTTATATACTATTACGTTAAAACGTATAACGTAATATACTATTACGTTATAACGTATAACGTTATATAATATTACCTTATTACGTATAACGTTGTATACTATTACCATATAACGTATAACGTTACGTAGCGTGACGTTATAACGTATAAAGTTACATACTATTACCCTATAACGTATAACATAATGTAGCATTACGATATAACGTATAACGTTATATAATATTACCTTATAACGTATAACGTTATGTAGCACTGGGTTATAATGTATAATGTTGTGTAGCCCTACGTTATAACGTATAACGTTGTATACTATTACCTTATAACGTATAACGTTATGTAGCACTACGTTATAACGTATAACGTTATGTAACACTACGTTATAACGTATAACGTTGTATACTATTACGTTATAACGTATAACGTTATGTAGCATTACGTTATAACGTATAACGTTGTATACTATTACCTTATAACGTATAACGTTATGTAGCACTACGTTATAACGTATAATGTTATGTAGCCCTACGTTATAACGTATAACGTATAACGTTATGTAGCACTACCATATAACGTATAATGTTATGTAGCCCTACGTTATAACGTATAACGTTATATACTATTACCTTATAACGTATAACGTTATGTAGCACTACGTTATAACGTATAACGTTATGTAACACTACGTTATAACGTATAACGTTGAATACAATTACGTTATAACGTATAACATTACGTAGCATTACGATATAACGTATAACTTTATATAATATTACCTTAATACGTATAACGTTATGTAACATTACGTTATAACGTATAACGTTGTATACTATTACCTTATAACGTATAGCGTTATGTAGCACTACGTTATAACGTATAACGTTATATACTATTACCTCATAACGTATAACGTTATGTAGCATTACGTTATAACGTATAACGTTATATACTATTACATTATAACCTATAACGTTATGTCGCATTACGTTATATCGTATAACGTTATATACTATTACCTTATAACGTATAACGTTATGTAGCGCTACGTTAAAACGTATAACGTTGTATACTATTACGTTATAACGTATAACGTTATGTAGCACTACGTTATAACGTATAACGTTATGTAGCGCTACGTTATAACGCATAACGTTGTATACTATTACGTTATAACGTATAACGTTAGGTAGCACTACGTTATAAATTATAATGTTGTGTAGCCCTACGTTATAACGTATATCGTTATATACTATTACCTTATAACGTATAACGTTATGTAGCACTACCTTATAACGTATAATGTTATGTAGCCCTACGTTATAACGTATAACGTTATACACTATTACCTAATAACGTAAAACGATATCTAGCATCACGTTATAACGTATAAAGTTATATACTATTACGTTAAAACGTATAACGTAATATACTATTACGTTATAACGTATAACGTTATATAATATTACCTTATTACGTAAAACGTTATCTAGCATTACGTTATAACGTATAACGTTATATACTATTACGTTAAAACGTATAACGTAATATACTATTACGTTATAACGTATAACGTTATATAATATTACCTGATTACGTAAAACGTTGTATACTATTACCATATAACGTATAACGTTATGTAGCGTTACTTTATAACGTATAACCTTACATACTATTACCCTATAACGTATAACGTTATGTAGCACTACGTTATAACGTATAACGTTATGTAACACTACGTTATAACGTATAACGTTGAATACAATTACGTTATAACGTATAACATTACGTAGCATTACGATATAACGTATAACGTTATATAATATTACCTTATAACGTATAACGTTATGTAACATTACGTTATAACGTATAACGTTGTATACTATTACCTTATAACATATAACGTTATGTAGCACTACGTTATAACGTATAACGTTATGTAACACTACGTTATAACGTATAACGTTGAATACAATTACGTTATAACGTATAACATTACGTAGCATTACGATATAACGTATAACGTTATATAATATTACCTTATAACGTATAACGTTATGTAACATTACGTTATAACGTATAACGTTGTATACTATTACCTTATAACGTATAACGTTATGTAGCACTACGTTATAACGTATAACGTTATGTAACACTACGTTATAACGTATAACGTTGACTACAATTACGTTATAACGTATAACATAACGTAGCATTACCTTATAACGTATAACGTTATGTAGTATTACGTTATAACGTATAAAGTTATATACTAATACCATATAACGTATAACGTTATGTAGCATTACGTTACAACGTATATCGTTATATATCGTTACCGTATAACGTTATACGTTATATACTATTACCTTATAACGTATAACGTTATGTAGCATTACGTTATAACGTATAATGTTATACACTATTACCTGATAACGTAAAACGATATCTAGCATTACGTTATAACGTATAAAGTTATATACTATTACGTTAAAACGTATAACGTAATATACTATTACGTTATAACGTATAACGTTATATAATATTACCTTATTACGTATAACGTTGTATACTATTACCATATAACGTATAACGTTACGTAGCGTGACGTTATAACGTATAAAGTTACATACTATTACCCTATAACGTATAACATAATGTAGCATTACGATATAACGTATAACGTTATATAATATTACCTTATAACGTATAACGTTATGTAGCACTGGGTTATAATGTATAATGTTGTGTAGCCCTACGTTATAACGTATAACGTTGTATACTATTACCTTATAACGTATAACGTTATGTAGCACTACGTTATAACGTATAACGTTATGTAACACTACGTTATAACGTATAACGTTGTATACTATTACGTTATAACGTATAACGTTATGTAGCATTACGTTATAACGTATAACGTTGTATACTATTACCTTATAACGTATAACGTTATGTAGCACTACGTTATAACGTATAATGTTATGTAGCCCTACGTTATAACGTATAACGTATAACGTTATGTAGCACTACCATATAACGTATAATGTTATGTAGCCCTACGTTATAACGTATAACGTTATATACTATTACCTTATAACGTATAACGTTATGTAGCACTACGTTATAACGTATAACGTTATGTAACACTACGTTATAACGTATAACGTTGAATACAATTACGTTATAACGTATAACATTACGTAGCATTACGATATAACGTATAACTTTATATAATATTACCTTAATACGTATAACGTTATGTAACATTACGTTATAACGTATAACGTTGTATACTATTACCTTATAACGTATAGCGTTATGTAGCACTACGTTATAACGTATAACGTTATATACTATTACCTCATAACGTATAACGTTATGTAGCATTACGTTATAACGTATAACGTTATATACTATTACATTATAACCTATAACGTTATGTCGCATTACGTTATATCGTATAACGTTATATACTATTACCTTATAACGTATAACGTTATGTAGCGCTACGTTAAAACGTATAACGTTGTATACTATTACGTTATAACGTATAACGTTATGTAGCACTACGTTATAACGTATAACGTTATGTAGCGCTACGTTATAACGCATAACGTTGTATACTATTACGTTATAACGTATAACGTTAGGTAGCACTACGTTATAAATTATAATGTTGTGTAGCCCTACGTTATAACGTATATCGTTATATACTATTACCTTATAACGTATAACGTTATGTAGCACTACCTTATAACGTATAATGTTATGTAGCCCTACGTTATAACGTATAACGTTATACACTATTACCTAATAACGTAAAACGATATCTAGCATCACGTTATAACGTATAAAGTTATATACTATTACGTTAAAACGTATAACGTAATATACTATTACGTTATAACGTATAACGTTATATAATATTACCTTATTACGTAAAACGTTATCTAGCATTACGTTATAACGTATAACGTTATATACTATTACGTTAAAACGTATAACGTAATATACTATTACGTTATAACGTATAACGTTATATAATATTACCTGATTACGTAAAACGTTGTATACTATTACCATATAACGTATAACGTTATGTAGCGTTACTTTATAACGTATAACCTTACATACTATTACCCTATAACGTATAACGTTATGTAGCACTACGTTATAACGTATAACGTTATGTAACACTACGTTATAACGTATAACGTTGAATACAATTACGTTATAACGTATAACATTACGTAGCATTACGATATAACGTATAACGTTATATAATATTACCTTATAACGTATAACGTTATGTAACATTACGTTATAACGTATAACGTTGTATACTATTACCTTATAACATATAACGTTATGTAGCACTACGTTATAACGTATAACGTTATGTAACACTACGTTATAACGTATAACGTTGAATACAATTACGTTATAACGTATAACATTACGTAGCATTACGATATAACGTATAACGTTATATAATATTACCTTATAACGTATAACGTTATGTAACATTACGTTATAACGTATAACGTTGTATACTATTACCTTATAACGTATAACGTTATGTAGCACTACGTTATAACGTATAACGTTATGTAACACTACGTTATAACGTATAACGTTGACTACAATTACGTTATAACGTATAACATAACGTAGCATTACCTTATAACGTATAACGTTATGTAGTATTACGTTATAACGTATAAAGTTATATACTAATACCATATAACGTATAACGTTATGTAGCATTACGTTACAACGTATATCGTTATATATCGTTACCGTATAACGTTATACGTTATATACTATTACCTTATAACGTATAACGTTATGTAGCATTACGTTATAACGTATAACGTTGTATACTATTACCTTATAACGTATAACGTTATGTAGCACTACGTTATAACGTATAATGATATGTAGCCCTACGTTATAACGTATAACGTTATATACTATTACCGTATAACGTATAACGTTATGTAGCACTACCATATAACGTATAATGTTATGTAGCCCTACGTTATAACGTATAACGTTATATACTATTACCTTATAACGTATAACGTTATGAAGCACTACGTTATAACGTATATTGTTATGTAGCGCTACGTTATAACGTATAACGTTATATACTATTACCTTATAACATATAACGTTATGTAGCACTACGTTATAACGTATAACGTTATGTAACACTACGTTATAACGTATAACGTTGAATACAATTACGTTATAACGTATAACATTACGTAGCATTACGATATAACGTATAACGTTGTATACTATTACCTTATAACGTATAACGTTATGTAACATTACGTTATAACGTATAACGTTGTATACTATTACCTTATAACGTATAACGTTATGTAGCACTACGTTATAACGTATAACGTTGTATACTAATACCATATAACGTATAACGTTATTGTGCATTACGTTATAACGCATATCGTTGTATACTATTACGTTATAACGTACAACGTTATGTAGCACTACGTTGTATCGTATAACGTTATGTAGCATTACGTTGTAACGTATAAAGTTATATACTAATACCATATAACGTATAAGGTTATGTAGCATTACGTTACAACGTATATCGTTATATATCGTTACCGTATAACGTTATACGTTATATACTATTACCTTATAACGTATAACGTAATGTAGCATCACGTTATAACGTATAACGTTGTATACTAATACCATATAACGTATAACGTTATTGTGCATTACGTTATAACGCATATCGTTGTATACTATTACGTTATAACGTACAACGTTATGTAGCACTACGTTGTATCGTATAACGTTATATACTATTACCATATATCGTTATACGTTAAATACTGTTACCTTATAACGTTATACTTTATATACTACTACCTTATAACGTATAACGTTATATGCTATTACCGTATAACGTATAACGTTATATACTATTACCTTATAACGTTATACGTTATATAGTATTACCTTATAACGTATGACGTTATGTAACATTACGTTATAACGTATATCGTTATATATTGTTACCTTATAACGTTATAAGTTATATACTATTACCTTCTATCGTATAACGTTATGTCGCATTACGTTATAACGTATAACGTTATATACTATTACCTTATAACGTATAACGTTATGTAGCACTACGTTCTAACGTATAACGTTATGTAGCACTACGTTATAACGTATAACGTTATGTAACACTACGTTATAACGTATAACGTTATATACTATTACCTTCTAACGTATAACGTTATGTAGCACTACGTTATAACGCATAATGTTATGTAGCCCTACGCTATAACGTATAACGTTATATACTATTACCTTATAACGTATAACGTTATGTAGCATTACGTTACAACGTATAACGTTACATACTATTACCTTACAACGTAAAACGTTATCTAGCATTACGATATACCGTATAGCGTTATATACTGTTACCATATATCGTTATACGTTAAATACTGTTACCTTATAACGTTATACGTTACATAGTATTACCTTATAACGTATGACGTTATATGCTCTTACCTTATAACGTATAACGTTATATGCTATTACCCTATAACGTATAACATAATGTAGCATTACGATATAACGTATAACGTTGTATACTATTATCTTATAACGTATAACGTTATGTAGCACTACGTTATAACGTTTAACGTTATGTAACACTACGTTATAACGTATAACGTTATATACTATTACCTTCTAACGTCTAACGTTATGTAGCACTACGTTATAACGCATAATGTTATGTAGCCATACGTTATAACGTATAACGTTATGTAGCATAACGTTATAACGTATAACGTTATATACTATTACCTTATAACGTATAACGTTATGTAGCATTACGTTATAACGTATAACGTTGTATACTATTACCATATAACGTATAACGTTATGTAGCATTACGTTATAACGTATATCGTTGTGTACTATTACGCTATAACGTATAACGTTATGTAGCACTACGTTATATCGTATAACGTTATGTACTATTAAAATATATCGTTATACGTTAAATACTGTTACCTTATAACGTTATACTTTATATACTACTACCTTATAACGTATAACGTTATATGCTATTACCTTATAACGTATAACGTTATATACTATTACCTTATAACGTTATACGTTATATAGTATTACCTTATAACGTATGACATTATGTAACATCTCGTTATAACGTATATCGTTATATATTGTTACCTTATAACGTTATACGTTATATACTATTACCTTCTAACGTATAACGTTATGTAGCATTACGTTATAACGTATAACGTTATATACTATTACCTTATAACGTATAACGTTATGTAGCACTACATTAGAACGTATAACGTTATGTAGCACTACGTTATAACGTATAACGTTATGTAACACTACGTTATAACGTATAACGTTATATACTATTACCTTATAACGTATAACGTTATGTAGCATTACGTTATAACGTATAACGTTATATACTATTACCCTATAACGTATAACGTTATGTAGCGCTACGTTATAACGTATAACGTTGTATACTATTACGTTATAACGTATAACGTTATGTAGCACTACGTTATAACGTATAATGTTATGTAGCCCTACGTTATAACGTATAACGTTATATACTATTACCTTATAACGTATAACGTTATGTAGCACTACGTTATAACGTATGATGTTATGTAGCCCTACGTTATAAGGTATAACGTTATATACTATTACCATATAACGTATAACGTTATGTAGCGTTACGTTATAACGTATAACGTTATATACTATTACGTTAAAACGTATAACGTAATATACTATTACGTTATAACGTATAACGTTATATAATATTACCTTATTACATATAACGTTGTATACTATTACCATATAACGTATAACGTTATGTAGCGTTACGTTATAACGTATAACGTTACATACTATTACCTTACAACGTAAAACGTTATCTAGCATTACGTTATATCGTATAACGTTATATACTATTACCATATATCGTTATACGTTAAATACAGTTACCTTATAACGTTATACTTTATATACTACTACCTTATAACGTGTAACGTTATATGCTATTACCTTATAACGTATAACGTTATATACTATTACCTTATAACGTTATACGTTATATAGTATTACCTTATAACGTATGACGTTATATGGTATTACCTTATAACGTATAACGTTATATACTATTACCCTATAACGAATAACATAATGTAGCATTACGATATAACGTATAACGTTGTATACTATTACCTTATAACGTATAACGTTATGTAACTCTACGTTATAACGTATAACGTTGAATACAATTACGTTATAACGTATAACATTACGTAGCATTACCTTATAACGTATAACGTTATGTAGCATTACGTTATAACGTATAAAGTTATATACTATTACCATATAACGTATAACGTTATGTAGCACTACGTTATAACGTATAACGTTATGTAACACTACGTTATAACGTATAACGTTGAATACAATTACGTTATAACGTATAACATTACGTAGCATTACCTTATAACGTATAACGTTATGTAGCATTACGTTATAACGTATAAAGTTATATACTATTACCATATAACGTATAACGTTATGTAGCATTACGTTACAACGTATATCGTTATGTATCTTTACCGTATAACGTTATACGTTATATACGATAACCTTATAACGTATAACGTTATGTAGCATTACGTTATAACGTACAACGTTGTATACTATTACCATATAACGTATAACGTTATGTAGCATTACGTTATAACGTATATCGTTGTATACTATTACGTTATAACGTATAACGTTATGTAGCACTACGTTATATCGTATAACGTTATATACTATTACCATATATCGTTATACGTTAAATACTGTTACCTTATAACGTTACACTTTATATACTACTACCTTATAACGTATAACGTTATATGCTATTACCTTATAACGTATAACGTTATATACTATTACCTTATAACGTTATACGTTATATAGTATTACCTTATAACGTATAACGTTATGTAGCACTACGTTATAACGTATAACGTTATGTAACACTACGTTATAACGTATAACGTTGAATACAATTACGTTATAACGTATAACATTACGTAGCATTACCTTATAACGTATAACGTTATGTAGCATTACGTTATAACGTACTAATGTTATATACTATTACCATATAACGTATAACGTTATGTAGCATTACGTTACAACGTATATCGTTATATATCGTTACCGTATAACGTTATACGTTATATACTATTACCTTATAACGTATAACGTTATGTAGCATTACGTGATAACGTATAACGTCGTATACTATTACCATATAACGTATAACGTTATGTAGCATTACGTTATAACGTATATCGTTGTATACTATTACGTTATAACGTATAACGTTATGTAGCACTACGTTAGAACGCATGATGTTATGTATCCCTACGTTATAACGTATAACGTTATGTAGCATTACGTTATAACGTATAACGTTATATATTATTACCTTATAACGTATAACGTTATGTAACATTACGTTATAACGTATAACGTTATGTAGCATTACGATATAACGTATAACGTTGTATACTATTACCTTATAACGTATAACGTTATGTAGCATTACGTTATAACGTATAACGTTATATAATATTACCTTATAACGTATAACGTTATGTAGCATTACGTTATAACGTATATCGTTATATATTGTTACCGTATATCGTTACACGTTAAATACTGTTACCTTATAACGTTATACTTTATATACTACTACCGTATAACGTATAACGTTATACGCTATTACCTTATAACGTATAACGTTATATACTATTACCTTATAACGTTATACGTTATATAGTATTACCTTATAACGTATGACGTTATATGCTATTACCTTATAACGTATAAGGTTATATACTATTACCCTATAACGTAAATCAAAATGTAGCATTACGATATAACGTATAACGTTGTATACTATTACGTTATAACGTATATCATTACGTAGCATTACCTTCTAACGTATAACGTTATGTAGCATTATGTTATAACGTATAACGTTATATAATATTACCTTATAACGTATAACGTTATGTAACATTACGTTATAACGTATATCGTTATATATTGTTACCTTATAACGTTATACGTTATATACTATTACCTTCTAACGTATAACGTTATATAGCATTACGTTATAACGTATAACGTTATGTAACACTACGTTATAACGAATAACGTTATATACTATTACCTTATAACGTATAACGTTATGTAGCGTTACGTTATAACGTCTAACGTTATGTAGCACCACGTTATAACGCATAATGTTATGTAGCCCTACGTTATAACGTATAACGTTGAATACAATTACGTTATAACGTATAACATTACGTAGCATTACCTTATAACGTATAACGTTATATAGCATTACGTTATATCGTATAAAGTTATATACTATTACCCTATAACGTATAACATAATGTAGCATTACGATATAACGTATGACGATGTATACTGTTACGTTATAACGTATATCATTACGTAGCATTACCTTATAACGTATAACGTTATGTATCATTACGTTATAACGTATAACGTTATATAATATTACCTTATAACGTATAACGTTATGTAACATTACGTTATAACGTATAACGTTGTATACTATTACCTTATAACGTATAACGTTATGTTGCACTACGTTATAACGTATAACGTTGAACACAATTACGTTATAACGTGTAACATTACGTAGCATTACCTTATAAAGTATAACGTTATGTAGCATTACGTTATAACGTATAAAGTTATATACTACTACCATATAACGTATAACGTTATGTAGCATTACGTTACAACGTATATCGTTACATATCGTTACCGTATAACGTAATACGTTATATACTATTACCTTATAACGTATAACGTTATGTAGCATTACGTTATAACGTATAACGTTATATACTATTACCATATAACGTATAACGTTATGTAGCATTACGTTATAACGTATATCGTTGTATACTATTACGTTATAACGTATAACGTTATGTAGCACTACGTTATAACGTATAACGTTATATACTATTACCTTATAACGTATAACGTTATGTAGCATTACGTTATAACGTTTAACGTTATATACTATTACCTTATAACGTATAACGTCATGTGGTATTACGTTCTAACGTATATCGTTATATATTGTTAGCATATATCGTTACACGTTAAATACTGTTACCTTAATTACGTTATACTTTATATACTACTACCTTATAACGTATAACGTTATATACTATTACCTTATAACGTTATACGTTATATAGTATTACCTTATAACGTACGACGTTATATGCTATTACCTTATAACGTATAACGTTATATACTATTACCCTATAACGTAAATCAAAATGTAGCATTACGATATAACGTATAACGTTGTATACTATTACGTTATAACGTATATCATTACGTAGCATTACCTTATAACGTATAACGTTATGTAACATTACGTTATAACGTATATCGTTATATATTATTACCTTATAACGTTATACGTTATATACTGTCACCTTCTAACGTACAACGTTATATACAATTACCTTATAACGTATAACGTTATGTAGCACTACGTTATAACGAATAACGTTATGTAACACTACGTTATAACGTATAACGTTATATACTATTACCTTATAACGTATAACGGTATGTAGCATTACGTTATAACGTATAACGTTATATACTACTACCTTATAACGTATAACGTTATGTAGCATTACGTTATAACGTATATCGTTATATATTGTTACCATATATCGTTACACGTTAAATACTGTTACCTTATAACGTTATACTTTATATACTACTACCGTATAACGTATAACGTTATACGCTATTACCTTATAACGTATAACGTTATATACTATTACCTTATAACGTTATACGTTATATAGTATTACCTTATAACGTATGATGTTATATGCTATTACCTTATAACGTATAAGGTTATATACTATTACCCTATAACGTAAATCAAAATGTAGCATTACGATATAACGTATAACGTTGTATACTATTACGTTATAACGTATATCATTACGTAGCATTACCTTATAACGTATAACGTTATGTAGCATTATGTTATAACGTATAACGTTATATAATATTACCTTATAACGTATAACGTTATGTAGCATTACGTTATAACGTATATCGTTGTATACTATTACGTTATAACGTATTACGTTATGTAGCACTACGTTATAACGTATAACGTTATATACTATTACCTTATAACGTATAACGATATGTAGCATTACGTTATAACGTTTAACGTTATATACTATTACCTTATAACGTATAACGTCATGTGGTATTACGTTCTAACGTATATCGTTATATATTGTTAGCATATATAGTTACACGTCAAATACTGTTACCTTAATTACGTTATACTTTATATACTACTACCTTATAAAGTATAACGTTATATACTATTACCTTATAACGTTATACGTTATATAGTATTACCTTATAACGTACGACGTTATATGCTATTACCTTATAACGTATAACGTTATATACTATTACCCTATAACGTAAATCAAAATGTAGCATTACGATATAACGTATAACGTTGTATACTATTACGTTATAACGTATATCATTACGTAGCATTACCTTATAACGTATAACGTTATGTAACATTACGTTATAACGTATATCGTTATATATTATTACCTTATAACGTTATACGTTATATACTGTCACCTTCTAACGTACAACGTTATATACAATTACCTTATAACGTATAACGTTATGTAGCACTACGTTATAACGAATAACGTTATGTAACACTACGTTATAACGTATAACGTTATATACTATTACCTTATAACGTATAACGTTATGTAGCATTACGTTATAACGTATAACGTTATATACTATTACCTTATAACGTATAACGTTATGTAGCATTACGTTATAACGTATATCGTTATATATTGTTACCATATATCGTTACACGTTAAATACTGTTACCTTATAACGTTATACTTTATATACTACTACCGTATAACGTATAACGTTATACGCTATTACCTTATAACGTATAACGTTATATACTATTACCTTATAACGTTATACGTTATATAGTATTACCTTATAACGTATGACGTTATATGCTATTACCTTATAACGTATAAGGTTATATACTATTACCCTATAACGTAAATCAAAATGTAGCATTACGATATAACGTATAACGTTGTGTACTATTACGTTATAACGTATATCATTACGTAGCATTACCTTATAACGTATAACGTTATGTAGCATTATGTTATAACGTATAACGTTATATAATATTACCTTATAACGTATAACGTTATGTAGCATTACGTTATAACGTATATCGTTGTATACTATTACGTTATAACGTATAACGTTATGTAGCACTACGTTATAACGTATAACGTTATATACTATTACCTTATAACGTATAACGTTATGTAGCATTACGTTATAACGTTTAACGTTATATACTATTACCTTATAACGTATAACGTCATGTGGTATTACGTTCTAACGTATATCGTTATATATTGTTAGCATATATCGTTACACGTTAAATACTGTTACCTTATAACGTTATACTTTATATACTACTACCGTATAACGTATAACGTTATACGCTATTACCTTATAACGTATAACGTTATATACTATTACCTTATAACGTTATACGTTATATAGTATTACCTTATAACGTATGACGTTATATGCTATTACCTTATAACGTATAAGGTTATATACTATTACCCTATAACGTAAATCAAAATGTAGCATTACGATATAACGTATAACGTTGTATACTATTACGTTATAACGTATATCATTACGTAGCATTACCAGATAACGTATAACGTTATGTAGCATTATGTTATAACGTATAACGTTATATAATATTACCTTATAACGTATAACGTTATGTAACATTACGTTATAACGTATATCGTTATATATTGTTACCTTATAACGTTATACGTTATATACTATTACCTTCTACCGTATAACGTTATATAGCATTACGTTATAACGTATAACGTTATGTAACACTACGTTATAACGTATAACGTTATATACTATTACCTTATGACGTATAACGTTATGTAGCGTTACGTTATAACGTCTAACGTTATGTAGCACTACGTTATAACGAATAACGTTATGTAACACAACGCTATAACGTATAACGTTATATACTATTACCTTATAACGTATAACGTTATGTAGCATTACAATATAACGTATAACGTTATATACTATTACCTTATAACGTACAACGTTATGTAGCATTACTCTATAACGTATAAAGCTATATACTATTACCTTATAACCTATAACGTTATGTCATATTACGTTATATTGTATAACGTTATATACTATTACGTTAAAACGTATAACGTAATATACTATTACGTTATAACGTATATCATTACGTAGCATTACCTGATAACGTATAACGTTATGTAGCATTATGTTATAATGTATAACGTTATATAATATTACCATATAACGTAGAACGTTATGTAACATTACGTTATAACGTATATCGTTATATATTGTTACCTTATAACGTTATGTAACATTACATTATAACGTATATCGTTATATATTGTTACCTTATAACGTTATACGTTATATACTATTACCTTCTAACGTATAACGTTATGTAGCATTACGTTATAACGTATAACGTTATATACTATTACCTTATAATGTATAACGTTATGTAGCACTACGTTATAACGTATAACGTTATGTAACACTAAGTTATAACGTATAACGTTATATAGTATTACCTTATACCGTACAACGTTATGTAGCATTACGTTATAACGTATAACGTTATATACTATTACCTTATAACGTATAACGTTATGTAGCACTACGTTATAACGTATAATGTTATGTAGCCCTACGTTATGACGTATAACGTTATATACTATTACCTTATAACGTATAACGTTATGTAGCAATACGTTATAACGTATAATGTTATGTAGCCCTACGTTATAACGTATAACGTTATACACTATTACCTAATAACGTAAAACGTTATCTAGCATTACGTTATAACGTATAACGTTATATACTATTACGATAAAACGTATAACGTAATATACTATTACGATATAACGTATAACGTTATATAATATTACCTTATTACGTATAACGTTGTATACTATTACCATATAACGTATAACGTTATGTAGCGTTACGTTATAACGTATAACGTTACATACTATTACCTTACAACGTAAAACGTTATCTGGCATTACGTTATGTCGTATAACGTTATATACTGTTGCCATATATCGTTATACGTTAAATACTGTTACCTTATAACGTTATACTTTAAATACTACTACCTTATAACGTGTAACGTTATATACTATTACCTAATAACGTATAACGTTATGTAGCATTACGTTCTAACGTATGAAGTTGTATACTATTACGTTATAACGTATAACGTTATTTCCTATTACGTTCATAGCGTATAACGTTTTATAGTATTACGTTATAACGTATAACGTTATATACTATTACCTTATAACGTATAACGTTATGTTGCATTACGTTATAACGTATGACGTTATATAATATTACCTTATAAAGTATAACGTTATATACTATTACCTTATACCGTATAACGTTATGTAGCATTACCTTATAACGTATAGCGTTATGTAGCATTACGTTATAACGTATAACGTTGTATACAATTACGTTATAACGTTACATACTATTAGCTTATTACCAATAACGTTGTATACTATTACCATATAACTTATAACGTTGTGTAGCATTACGTTATAACGTATAACGTTATATACTATTACCTTATATCGTTATACGTTAAATACTGTTACCTTCTAACGTTATACGTTATATACTATTACCTTATAACGTATAACGTTATGTAGCATTACGTTATAACGTATAACGTTATATACTATTACCTTATAACGTATAACGTCATGTGGCATTACGTTATAACGTATATCGTTATATATTGTTACCTTATAACGTTAGACGTCATATACTATTACCTTATAACGTATAACGTTATCTAGCTTTACGTTATAATATATAACGTTGTATACTATTACGTTATAACGTATAACGTTATGTAGCATTACGTTATAACGTATAACGTTATATAATATTACCTTCTAAAGTATAACGTTATATACTATTACCTTATACCGTATAACGTTATGTAGCATTACGTTATAACGTATAACGTTATATAATATTACCTTATAAAGTATAACGTTATATACTATTACCTTATACCGTATAACGTTCTGTATCATTACCTTATAACGTATAGCGTTATGTAGCATTACGTTATAACGTATAACGTTGTATACAATTACGTTATAACGTATAACGTTATGTAGCATTACGTTATAACGTATAACGTTATATACTATTACCTTATAACGTATAACGTCATGTGGCATTACGTTCTAACGTATATCGTTATATATTGTTAGCGTATATCGTTACACGTTAAATACTGTTACCTTATAACGTTATACTTTATATACTACTACCTTATAACGTATAACGTTATATACTATTACCCTATAACGTAAATCAACATGTAGCATTACGATATAACGTATAACGTTGTATACTATTACGTTATAACGTATATCATTACGTAGCATTACCTTATAACGTATAACGTTATGTAGCATTATGTTATAACGTATAACGTTATATAATATTACCTTATAACGTATAACGTTATGTAACATTACGTTATAACGTATATCGTTATATATTGTTACCTTATAACGTTATACTTTATATACTACTACCTTACAACGTGTAACGTTATATGCTATTACCTTATAACGTATAACGTTATGTAGCATTACGTTATAACGTATAACGTTATATACTATTACCTTATAACGTATAACGTCATGTGGCATTACGTTATAACGTATATCGTTATATATTGTTACCTTATAACGTTAGACGTCATATACTATTACCTTATAACGTATAACGTTATGTAGCATTACGTTATAACGTACAATGTTGTATACTATTACCTTATAACGTATAACGTTATGTAGCATTACGTTATAACGTATAACGTCATATAGTATTACCTTATAACGTATAACGTCATGTGGCATTGCGTTATAACGTATATCGTTATATATTGTTACCTTATAACGTTAGACGTTATATACTATTACGTTATAACGTGTAACGTTGAATACAATTACGTTATAACGTATAACATTACGTAGCATTACCTTATAACGTATAACGTTATGTAGCATTACGTTACAACGTATATCGTTATATATCGTTACCGTATAACGTTATGCGTTATATACTATTACCTTATAACGTATAACGTTATGTAGCATTACGTTATAACGTATATCGTTGTATACTATTACGTTATAACGTATAACGTTATGTAGCACTACGTTATAACGTATAACGTTATATACTATTACGTAATAACGTAAAACGTTATCTAGCATTACGTTATAACGTATAACGTTATATACTATTACGTTATTACGTGTAACGTTGAATACAATTACGTTATAACGTATAACATTACGTAGCATTACCTTATAACGTATAACGTTATGTAGCATTACGTTACAACGTATATCGTTATATATCGTTACCGTATAACGTTATACGTTATATACTATTACCTTATAACGTATAACGTTATGTAGCATTACGTTATAACGTATATCGTTGTATACTATTACGTTATAACGTATAACGTTATGTAGCACTACGTTATAACGTATAACGTTATATACTATTACCTTATAACGTATAACGTTATGTAGCATTACGTTATAACGTATAACGTTATATACTATTACCTTATAACGTATAACGCCATGTGGCATTACGTTCTAACGTATATCGTTATATATTGTTAGCATATATCGTTACACGTTAAATACTGTTACCTTATAACGTTATACTTTATATACTACTACCTTATAACGTATAACGTTATATACTATTACCCTATAACGTAAATCAACATGTAGCATTACGATATAACGTATAACGTTGTATACTATTACGTTATAACGTATATCATTACGTAGCATTACCTTATAACGTATAACGTTATGTAGCATTATGTTATAACGTATAACGTTATATAATATTACCTTATAACGTATAACGTTATGTAACATTACGTTATAACGTATATCGTTATATATTGTTACCTTATAACGTTATACTTTATATACTACTACCTTATAACGTGTAACGTTATATGCTATTACCTTATAACGTATAACGTTATATACTATTACCTTATAACGTTATACGTTATATAGTATTACCTTATACCGTATGACGTTATATGCTATTACCTTATCAACTATAACGTTATATACTATTACCCTCTAACGTATAACATAATGTAGCATTACGATATAACGTATAACGTTGTATACTATTACCTTATAACGTATAACGTTATGTAGCGCTACGTTATAACGTATAACGTTATGTAACACTACGTTATAACGTATAACGTTATACACAATTACCTTATAACGCATAACGTTATATAACACTACGTTATAACGTGTAACGTTGAATACAATTAAGATATAACGTATAACGTTATATAATATTACCTTATAACGTATAACGTTATGTAGCATTACGTTATAACGTACAATGTTGTATACTATTACCTTATAACGTATAACGTAATATACTATTACGTTATAACGTATAACGTTATATAATATTACCTTATTACGTATAACGTTGTATACTATTACCATATAACGTATCACGTTATGTAGCGTTACGTTATAACGTATAACGTTACATACTATTACCTTACAACGTAAAACGTTATCTAGCATTACGTTATATCGTATAACGTTATATACTATTGCCATATATCGTTATACGTTAAATACTGTTACCTTATAACGTTATACTTTAAATACTACTACCTTATAACGTGTAACGTTATATACTATTACCTAATAACGTATAACGTTATGTAGCATTACGTTATAACGTATGACGTTGTATACTATTACGTTATAACGTATAACGTTATTTCCTATTACGTTTATAGCGTATAACGTTTTATAGTATTACGTTATAACGTATAACGTTATATACTATTACCTTATAACGTATAACGTTATGTAGCATTACGTTATAACGTATAACGTTATATAATATTACCTTATAAAGTATAACGTTATATACTATTACCTTATACCGTATAACGTTATGTAGCATTACCTTATAACGTATAGCGTTATGTAGCATTACGTTATAACGTATAACGTTGTATACAATTACGTTATAACGTTACATACTATTAGCTTATTACCAATAACGTTGTATACTATTACCATATAACGTATAACGTTGTGTAGCATTACGTTATAACGTATAACGTTATATACTATTACCTTATAACGTATAACGTCATGTGGCATTACGTTATAACGGATATCGTTATATATTGTTACCTTATAACGTTAGACGTCATATACTATTACCTTATAACGTATAACGTTATGTAGCTTTACGTTATAATGTATAACGTTGTATACTATTACGTTATGACGTATAACGTTATGTAGCACTACGTTATAACATATAACGTTATATACTATTACCTTATAACGTATAACGTTATGTAGCATTACGTTATAACGTATAACGTTATATACTATTACCTTATAACGTATAACGTCATGTGGCATTACGTTATAACGGATATCGTTATATATTGTTACCTTATAACGTTAGACGTCATATACTATTACCTTATAACGTATAACGTTATGTAGCTTTACGTTATAATGTATAACGTTGTATACTATTACGTTATAACGTATAACGTTATGTAGCACTACGTTATAACATATAACGTTATATACTATTACCTTATAACGTATAACGTTATGTAGCATTACGTTATAACGTATAACGTTATATACTATTACCTTATAACGTATAACGTCATGTGGCATTACGTTCTAACGTATATCGTTATATATTGTTAGCATATATCGTTACACGTTAAATACTGTTACCTTATAACGTTATACTTTATATACTACTACCTTATAACGTATAACGTTATGTAGCATTATGTTATAACGTATAACGTTATATAATATTACCTTATAACTTATAACGTTATGTAACATTACGTTATAACGTATATCGTTATATATTGTTACCTTATAACGTTATACGTTATATACTATCACCTTCTAACGTACAACGTTATATACAATTACCTTATAACGTATAACGTTATGTAGCACTACGTTATAACGAATAACGTTATATACTATTACCTTATAATGTATAACGTTATGTAGCACTACGTTATAACGTATAACGTTATGTAACACTACGCTATAACGTATAACGTTATATACTATTACCTTATAACGTATAACGTTATGTAGCATTACGATATAACGTATAACGTTATATACTATTACCTTATAACGTACAACGTTATGTAGCATTACGTTATAACGTATAAAGTTATATGCTATTACCTTATAACCTATAACGTTATGTCATATTACGTTATATTGTATAACGTTATATACTATTACGTTAAAACGTATAACGTAATATACTATTACGTTATAACGTATATCATTACGTAGCATTACCTGATAACGTATAACGTTATGTAGCATTATGTTATAATGTATAACGTTATATAATATTACCTTATAACGTAGAACGTTATGTAACATTACGTTATAACGTATATCGTTATATATTGTTACCTTATAACGTTATGTAACATTACATTATAACGTATATCGTTATATATTGTTACCTTATAACGTTATACTTTATATACTACTACCTTATAACGTGTAACGTTATATGCTATTACCTTATAACGTATAACGTTATGTAGCATTACGTTATAACGTATAACGTTATATACTATTACCTTATAACGTATAACGTCATGTGGCATTACGTTATAACGTATATCGTTATATATTGTTACCTTATAACGTTAGACGTCATATACTATTACCTTATAACGTATAACGTTATGTAACTTTACGTTATAATGTATAACGTTGTATACTATTACGTTATAACGTATAACGTTATGTAGCATTACGTTATAACGTACAATGTTGTATACTATTACCTTATAACGTATAACGTTATGTAGCATTACGTTATAACGTATAACGTTATATAGTATTACCTTATAACGTATAACGTCATGTGGCATTACGTTATAACGTATATCGTTATATATTGTTACCTTATAACGTTAGACGTTATATACTATTACGTTATAACGTGTAACGTTGAATACAATTACGTTATAACGTATAACATTACGTAGCATTACCTTATAACGTATAACGTTATGTAGCATTACGTTACAACGTATATCGTTATATATCGTTACCGTATAACGTTATACGTTATATACTATTACCTTATAACGTATAACGTTATGTAGCATTACGTTATAACGTATATCGTTGTATACTATTACGTTATAACGTATAACGTTATGTAGCACTACGTTATAACGTATAACGTTATATACTATTACGTAATAACGTAAAACGTTATCTAGCATTACGTTATAACGTATAACGTTATATACTATTACGTTATTACGTGTAACGTTGAATACAATTACGTTATAACGTATAACATTACGTAGCATTACCTTATAACGTATAACGTTATGTAGCATTACGTTACAACGTATATCGTTATATATCGTTACCGTATAACGTTATACGTTATATACTATTACCTTATAACGTATAACGTTATGTAGCATTACGTTATAACGTGTATCGTTGTATACTATTACGTTATAACGTATAACGTTATGTAGCACTACGTTATAACGTATAACGTTATATACTATTACCTTATAACGTATAACGTTATGTAGCATTACGTTATAACGTATAACGTTATATACTATTACCTTATAACGTATAACGTCATGTGGCATTACGTTCTAACGTATATCGTTATATATTGTTAGCATATATCGTTACACGTTAAATACTGTTACCTTATAACGTTATACTTTATATACTACTACCTTATGACGTATAACGTTATATACTATTACCCTATAACGTAAATCAAAATGTAGCATTACGATATAACGTATAACGATGTATACTACTACGTTATAACGTATACCATTACGTAGCATTACCTTATAACGTATAACGTTATGTAGCATTATGTTATAACGTATAACGTTATATAATATTACCTTATAACGTATAACGTTATGTAACATTACGTTATAACGTATATTGTTATATATTGTTACCTTATAACGTTATACGTTATATACTATCACCTTCTAACGTACAACGTTATATACAATTACCTTATAACGTATAACGTTATGTAGCACTACGTTATAACGAATAACGTTATGTAACACTACGCTATAACGTATAACGTTATATACTATTACCTTATAACGTATAACGTTATGTAGCATTACGATATAACGTATAACGTTATATACTATTACCTTATAACGTACAACGTTATGTAGCATTACGCTATAACGTATAAAGTTATATACTATTACCTTACAACCTATAACGTTATGTCATATTACGTTATATTGTATAACGTTATATACTATTACGTTAAAACGTATAACGTAATATACTATTACGTTGTAACGTATATCATTACGTAGCATTACCTGATAACGTATAACGTTATGTAGCATTATGTTATAATGTATAACGTTATATAATATTACCTTATAACGTAGAACGTTATGTAACATTACGTTATAACGTATATCGTTATATATTGTTACCTTATAACGTTATGTAACATTACATTATAACGTATATCGTAATATATTGTTACCTTATAACGTTATACGTTATATACTATTACCTTCTAACGTATAACGTTATGTAGCATTACGTTATAACGAAAAACGTTATATACTATTACCTTATAATGTATAACGTTATGTAGCACTACGTTATAACGTATAACGTTATGTAACACTAAGTTATAACGTATAACGTTATATACTATTACCTTATACCGTACAACGTTATGTAGTATTACGTTATAACGTATAACGTTATATACTATTACCTTATAACGTATAACGTTATGTAGCACTACGTTATAACGTATATCGTTGTATACTATTACGTTATAACGTATAACGTTATGTAGCACTACGTTATAACGTATAACGTTATATACTATTACCTTATAACGTATAACGTTATGTAGCATTACGTTATAACGTATAACGTTATATACTATTACCTTATAACGTATAACGTCATGTGGCATTACGTTCTAACGTATATCGTTATATATTGTTAGCATATATCGTTACACGTTAAATACTGTTACCTTATAACGTTATACTTTATATACTACTACCTTATAACGTATAACGTTATATACTATTACCCTATAACGTAAATCAACATGTAGCATTACGATATAACGTATAACGTTGTATACTATTACGTTATAACGTATATCATTACGTAGCATTACCTTATAACGTATAACGTTATGTAGCATTATGTTATAACGTATAACGTTATATAATATTACCTTATAACGTATAACGTTATGTAACACTACGCTATAACGTATAACGTTATATACTATTACCTTATAACGTATAACGTTATGTAGCATTACGATATAACGTATAACGTTATATACTATTACCTTATAACGTATAACGTCATGTGGCATTACGTTATAACGGATATCGTTATATATTGTTACCTTATAACGTTATACGTTATATACTATTACCTTATAACGTATAACGTTATGTAGCCTTACGTTATAACGTATAACGTTATATACTATTACCTTATAACGTATAACGTCATGTGGCATTACGTTATAACGGATATCGTTATATATTGTTACCTTATAACGTTAGACGTCATATACTATTACCTTATAACGTATAACGTTATGTAGCATTATGTTATAATGTATAACGTTATATAATATTACCTTATAACGTAGAACGTTATGTAACATTACGTTATAACGTATATCGTTATATATTGTTACCTTATAACGTTATGTAACATTACATTATAACGTATATCGTTATATATTGTTACCTTATAACGTTATACGTTATATACTATTACCTTGTAACGTATAACGTTATGTAGCATTACGTTATAACGAATAACGTTATATACTATTACCTTATAATGTATAACGTTATGTAGCACTACGTTATAACGTATAACGTTATGTAACACTAAGTTATAACGTATAACGTTATATACTATTACCTTATACCGTACAACGTTATGTAGCATTACGTTATAACGTATAACGTTATATACTATTACCTTAAAACGTATAACGTTACGTAGCGCTACGTTATAACGTATAACGTTGTATACTATTACGCTATAACGTATAACGTTATGTAGCACTACGTTATAACGTATAATGTTATGTAGCCCTACGTTATAACGTATAACGTTATATACTATTACCCTATAACGTATAACGTTATGTAGCACTACGTTATAACGTATAATGTTATGTAGCCCTACGTTATGACGTATAACGTTATATACTATTACCTTATAACGTATAACGTTATGTAGCACTACGTTATAACGTATAATGTTATGTAGCCCTACGTTATAACGTATAACGTTATACACTATTACCTAATAACGTAAATCGTTATCTAGCATTACGTTCTAACGTATAACGTTATATACTATTACGATAAAACGTATAACGTAATATACTATTACGTTATAACGTGTAACGTTATATAATATTACCTTATTACGTATAACGTTGTATATTATTACCATATGACGTATAACGTTATGTAGCGTTACGTTATAACGTATAACGTTACATACTATTACCTTACAACGTATAACGTTATCTAGCATTACGTTATATCGTATAACGTTATATACTATTGCCATATATCGTTATACGTTAAATACTGTTACCTTATAACGTTATACTTTAAATACTACTACCTTATAACGTGTAACGTTATATACTATTACCTGATAACGTATAACGTTATGTAGCATTACGTTCTAACGTATGACGTTGTATTCTATTACGTTATAACGTATAACGTTATTTCCTATTACGTTTATAGCGTATAACGTTTTATAGTATTACGTTATAACGTATAACGTTATATACTATTACCTTATAACGTATAACGTTATGTTGCATTACGTTATAACGTATAACGTTATATAATATTACCTTATAAAGTATAACGTTATATACTATTACCTTATACCGTATAACGTTATGTAGCATTACCTTATAACGTATAGCGTTATGTAGCATTACGTTATAACGTATAACGTTGTATACAATTACGTTATAACGTTACATACTATTAGCTTATTACCAATAACGTTGTATACTATTACCATATAACTTATAACGTTGTGTAGCATTACGTTATAACGTATAACGTTATATACTATTACCTTATATCGTTATACGTTAAATACTGTTACCTTCTAACGTTATACGTTATATACTATTACCTTATAACGTATAACGTTATGTAGCATTACGTTATAACGTATAACGTTATATACTATTACCTTATAACGTATAACGTCATGTGGCATTACGTTATAACGTATATCGTTATATATTGTTACCTTATAACGTTAGACGTCATATACTATTACCTTATAACGTATAACGTTATGTAGCTTTACGTTATAATGTATAAAGTTGTATACTATTACGTTCTAACGTATAACGTTATGTAGCATTACGTTATAACGTACAATGTTGTATACTATTACCTTATAACGTATAACGTTATGTAGCATTACGTTATAACGTATAACGTTATATAGTATTACCTTATAACGTATAACGTCATGTGGCATTACGTTATAACGTATATCGTAATATATTGTTACCTTATAACGTTAGACGTTATATACTATTACCTTATAACGTATAACGTTATGTAGCACTACGTTATAACGTATTATGTTATGTAGCCCTACGTTATAACGCATAACGTTATACACTATTACCTAATAACGTAAAACGTTATCTAGCATTACGTTATAACGTATAACGTTATATACTATTACGTTATAACGTATAACGTTGAATACAATTACGTTATAACGTATAACATTACGTAGCATTACCTTATAACGTATAACGTTATGTAGCATTACGTTATAACGTACAACGTTGTATACTATTACCTTTTAACGTATAACGTTATGTAGCATTACGTTATAACGTATAACGTTATATAATATTACCATATATCGTTATACGTTAAATACTGTTACCTTATAACGTTATACTTTATTAACTACTACCTTATAACGTATAACGTTATATGCTATTACCTTATAACGTATAACGTTATATACTGTTACCTTATAACGTTATACGTTATATAGTATTACCTTATAACGTATGACGTTATATGCTATTACCTTATAACGTATAACGTTATACACTATTACCCTATAACGCATAACATAATGTAGCATTACGATATAACGTATAACGTTGTATACTATGACGTTATAACGTATAACATTACGTAGCATTACCTTATAACGTATAACGTTATGTAATATTTTGTTATAACTTATAACGTTCTATACTATTACCTTATAACGTATAACGTTATGTAGCACTACGTTATAACGTATAACGTTATATAACACTACGTTATAACGTATAACGTTGAATACAATTACGTTATAACGTATAACATTACGTAGCATTACCTTGTAACGTATAACGTTATGTAATATTTTGTTATAAGTTATAACGTTCTCTACTATTACCTTATAACGTATACCGTTATGTAGCATTACGTTATAACCTATAACGTTATATAATATTACCTTATAACGTATAACGTTATGTAGCATTACGTTATAACGTATAACGTTATATACTATTACCTTATAACGTATAACGTCATGTGGCATTACGTTCTAACGTATATCGTTATATATTGTTACCTTATAACGTTATACGTTATATACTATCACCTTCTAACGCACAACGTTATATACAATTACCTTATAACGTATAACGTTATGTAGCACTACGTTATAACGTATAACGTTATATAACACTACGTTATAACGTGTAACGTTGAATACAATTACGATATAACGTATAACGTTATATAATATTACCTTATAACGTATAACGTTATGTAGCATTACGTTATAACGTATAACGTTATATACTATTACCTTATAACGTATAACGTTATGTAATATTTTGTTATAACTTATAACGTTGTATAATATTACCTTATAACGTATAACGTTATGTAGCACTACGTTATAACGTATAACGTTATATAACACTACGTTATAACGTATAACGTTGAATACAATTAAGATATAACGTATAACGTTATATAATATTACCTTATAACGTATAACGTTATGTAGCATTACGTTATAACGTATAACGTTATATACTATTACCTTATAACGTATAACGTTATGTAATATTTTGTTATAACTTATAACGTTGTATACTATTACCTTATAACGTATAACTTTATGTAGCACTACGTTATAACGTATAACGTTATATAACACAACGTTATAACGTATAACGTTATGTAACATTTTGTTATAACTTATAACGTTGTATAGTATTACCTTATAACGTATAACGTTATGTAGCACTACGTTATAACGTATAACGTTATATAACACTACGTTATAACGTATAACGTTATATAATATTACCTTATAACGTATAACGTTATGTAGCATTACGTTATAACGTATATCGTTATATATTGTTACCATATATCGTTACACGTTAAATACTGTTACCTTATAACGTATAACGTTACATGCTATTACCTTATAACGTATAACGTTATATACTATTACACTATAGCGTATAACATAATGTAGCTTGACGTTATAGTGTATAACGTTGTATACTATTACGTTATAACGTATAACGTTATGTAGCATTACGTTATAACGTATAACGTTGTATACTATAACCTTATAACGTATAACGTTATGTAGCATTACCTTATAACGTATAACGTTATGTAACATTACGTTATAACGTATATCGTGATATATTTTTACCTCATAACGTTATACGTTATATACTATTACCTTCTAACGTATAACGTTATGTAGCATTACGTTATAACGTATAGCGTTATATACGATTACCTTATAACGTATAACGTTATGTAGCACTACGTTATAACGTATAATGTTATGTAGCCCTACGTTATAACGTATAACGTTACATACTATTACCTTATAACGTATAACGTTATGTCCCATTACGTCATTAAGTATAACGTTATATAGTACTACGTTATAACGTATATCGTTATGTAGCATTACTTTATAACGTATAACGTTATAAACTATTACGTTATAACGTATAGCGCTATATGGTACTATTTATAACGCAGAACGATATATACTATTACCTTATATCTTATAACGTCATATGGTATTACGTTATAACGTATAACGTCATATGGTATTACGTTATAACGTATAACGTTATGTAACATTACGGTATAACGTATAACGTTATATCCTATTACGTTATAAATTATATCGTTATGTTGCATTACCTTATAACGTATAACGTTATATACTATTACCATGTAACGTATAACGTTATATCCCATTACGTCATAACGTATAACGTTATATAGTATTAGGTTATAATGTATATCCTTATAAAGTTTTACCTTATAACGTATAACGTCATGTGGGCTAACGTTATAACGTATATCGTTGTATATTATTACCTTACATCGTATAGCGCAATATACTATTACCTTATAACATATATCGTTATATACTGCTACCTTGTAAGGTATAACGTTATTTCCTATTACGTTATAACGTATATCGTTATGCTGCATTACGTTATGACGTATAACGTTATATCCTTTTACGTCATAACGTATAGCGTTATATAGTATTAGGTTATAATGTATATCCTTATAAAGTTTTACCTTATAACGTATAACGTCATGTGGGCTAACGTTATAACGTATATCGTTGTATATTATTACCTTACATCGTATAGCGCAATATACTATTACCTTATAACATATATCGTTATATACTGCTACCTTGTAAGGTATAACGTTATTTCCTATTACGTAATAACGTACATCGTTATGTAGCATTACGTTATTACGTATAACGTCGTATCCTATTACGTTACAACGTATATCGTTATGTAGCATTACCTTATAACATATAACGTTATATACTATTACCATGTAACGTATAACGATATATCCCATTACGTCATAACGTATAACGTTATATAGTATTACGTTATAATGTATATCGTTATGTAGCATTACATTATAACGTATAAAGTTATAAACTATTACCTTATAACATATACCGTTATATACTATTAGCATGTAACTTATAACGGTATATCTTATTGCGTTATAACGTATGACGTTCTGTAGCACTACATTATAACGTATAACGATATGTAGCATTACGTTATAACGTATAACGTTGTATACTAATACGTTATAACGTATATCGTTATGTAGCATTACGTTATAACGTATAACGTTATATACTATTACCTTACATCTTATAACGGTACATCCTATTACGTTTATAACGTATAACGTTTTATAGTATTACGTTATAACGTATAACGTTATGTGGCATTACGTTATAACGTATAACGTTATATACTAATACCTTATAATTTGTAGCGCTATATAGTATATCGTTATAACGTACAACGTTATATCCTATTACGTTATAACGTATATCGTTATGTAGCATTACTTTATAACGTATAACGTTATAAACTATTACCTTATAACGTATAGCGCTATATGGTACTATTTAAAACGTAGAACGATATATACTACTACCTTATATCTTATAACGTCATATGGCATTACGTTATAACGTATAACGTTATGTAACATTACGTTATAACGTATAACGTTATGTAACATTACGTTATAACGTATAACGTTATATCCTATTACGTTATAACGTATGTCGTTATGTAGCATTACGTTATAACGTATAACGTTATATAGTATTACCTTATAATTTGTAGCGCTATAAAGTGTAACGTTATAACGTACAACGTTGTATCCTATTACGTTATAACGTATATCGTTATGTTGCATTACGTTATGACGTATAACGATATATCCTATTATGTCATAACGTATATCGTTATGTAGCATTACGTTATAACGTATAACGTTATATCCTATTACCTTATATCTTATAACGTTATATCCTATTACGCTATAACGTATAACGTTATATCCTATTACCTTATATCTTATAACGTTATGTAGCATTACCTTATAACGTATAGCGTTATGTAGTATTACGTTATTACGTATAACGTTATATACTATTACCTTATAACGTATAACGTTATGTAGCAATACGTTATAACGTATAACGTGGTATACTATTACCATGTAACGTATAACGTTATATCCCATTACGTCATAACGTATAACGTTATATAGTATCAGGTTATAATGTATATCCTTATAAAGTTTTACCTTATAACGTATAACGTCATGTGGGCTAACGTTATAACGTATATCGTTGTATATTATTACCTTACATCGTATAGCGCAATATACTATTACCTTATAACATATATCGTTATATACTGCTACCTTGTAAGGTATAACGTTATTTCCTATTACGTTATAACGTATATCGTTATGCTGCATTACGTTATGACGTATAACGTTATATCCTTTTACGTCATAACGTATAGCGTTATATAGTATTACGTTATAATGTATATCCTTATAAAGTTTTACCTTATAACGTATAACGTAATGTGGCATTACGTTATAACGTATAACGTTATATACTATTACTTTATAATTTGTAACGCTATATAGTATAACGTTATAACGTACTACGTTATATCCTATTACGTAATAACGTACATCGTTTTGTAGCATTACGTTATAACGTATAACGTTATATACTATTACCTTATAATTTGTAGCGCTATATAGTATATCGTTATAACGTACAACTTTATATCCTATTACGTTATAACATACATTGTTATGTAGCATTACGTTATAACGTATAACGTTATATCCTATTACGTTATAACGTATATCGTTATGTAGCATTACATTATATCGTATAACGCTATATACTATTACCTTATAACATATAACGTTATATACCATTACCATGTAACTTATAACGTTATATCTTATTGCGTTATAACGTATAACGTTATATCCTATTACGTTATAAGATATATCGTTTTGTAGCATTACGTTATAACGTATAACGTTATATCCTGTTACCATATATCTTATAACGTTATATCCTATTACGTTTATAACGTATAACGTTTTATAGTATTACGTTATAACGTATATCGTTATAAACTATTACCTTATAACGTATAAAGTTATGTGGCCTTACGTTGTAATGTATAACGTTATATACTATTACGTTATAAGATATATCGTTTTGTAGCATTACGTTATAACGTATAACGATATGTCCTATTACGTTATAACGTACATCGTCATGTAGCATTACGTTATAACGTATAACGTTATATACTATTACACTATAGCGTATAACATAATGTAGCTTGACGTTATAGTGTATAACGTTGTATACTATTACGTTATAACGTATAACGTTATGTAGCATTACGTTATAACGTATAACGTTGTATACTATAACCTTATAACGTATAACGTTATGTAGCATTACCTTATAACGTATAACGTTATGTAACATTACGTTATAACGTATATCGTGATATATTTTTACCTCATAACGTTATACGTTATATACTATTACCTTCTAACGTATAACGTTATGTAGCATTACGTTATAACGTATAACGTTATATACGATTACCTTATAACGTATAACGTTATGTAGCACTACGTTATAACGTATAATGTTATGTAGCCCTACGTTATAACGTATAACGTTACATACTATTACCTTATAACGTATAACGTTATGTAACATTACGTTATAACGTATAACGTTATATACTATTACCTTATAACATATAACGTTATGTCGCATTACGTTATAACGTATAACGTTATATCCTATTACCTTATATCTTATAACGTTATATCCTATTACGCTATAACGTATAACGTTATATCCTATTACCTTATATCTTATAACGTTATGTAGCATTACCTTATAACGTATAGCGTTATGTAGTATTACGTTATTACGTATAACGTTATATACTATTACCTTATAACGTATAACGTTATGTAGCAATACGTTATAACGTATAACGTGGTATACTATTACCATGTAACGTATAACGTTATATCCCATTACGTCATAACGTATAACGTTATATAGTATCAGGTTATAATGTATATCCTTATAAAGTTTTACCTTATAACGTATAACGTCATGTGGGCTAACGTTATAACGTATATCGTTGTATATTATTACCTTACATCGTATAGCGCAATATATTATTACCTTATAACATATATCGTTATATACTGCTACCTTGTAAGGTATAACGTTATTTCCTATTACGTTATAACGTATATCGTTATGCTGCATTACGTTATGACGTATAACGTTATATCCTTTTACGTCATAACGTATAGCGTTATATAGTATTACGTTATAATGTATATCCTTATAAAGTTTTACCTTATAACGTATAACGTAATGTGGCATTACGTTATAACGTATAACGTTATATACTATTACTTTATAATTTGTAACGCTATATAGTATAACGTTATAACGTACTACGTTATATCCTATTACGTAATAACGTACATCGTTTTGTAGCATTACGTTATAACGTATAACGTTATATACTATTACCTTATAATTTGTAGCGCTATATAGTATATCGTTATAACGTACAACTTTATATCCTATTACGTTATAACATACATTGTTATGTAGCATTACGTTATAACGTATAACGTTATATCCTATTACGTTATAACGTATATCGTTATGTAGCATTACATTATATCGTATAACGCTATATACTATTACCTTATAACATATAACGTTATATACCATTACCATGTAACTTATAACGTTATATCTTATTGCGTTATAACGTATAACGTTATATCCTATTACGTTATAAGATATATCGTTATGTAGCATTACGTTATAACGTATAACGTTATATCCTATTACCTTATATCTTATAACGTTATATCCTATTACGCTATAACGTATAACGTTATATCCTATTACCTTATATCTTATAGCGTTATGTAGCATTACCTTATAACGTATAGCGTTATGTAGTATTACGTTATTACGTATAACGTTATATCCTATTACGTTATAACATACATCGTTATGTAGCATTACGTTATAACGTATAACGTTATATCCTATTACGTTATAACGTATATCGTTATGTAGCATTACATTATTTCGTATAACGCTATATACTATTACCTTATAACATATAACGTTATATACCATTGCCATGTAACTTATAACGTTATATCCTATTGCGTTATAACGTATAACGTTATATCCTATTACGTTATAACGTATATCGTTATAAACTATTACCTTATAACGTATAGCGTTATGTAGCATTACGTTATAACGTATAACGTTATACACTATTACGTTATAAGATATATCGTTTTGTAGCATTACGTTATAACGTATAACGTTATATCCTATTACCTTATATCTTGTAACGTTATATCCTATTACCTTATAACGTATAACGTCATGTCGCATTGCGTTATAACGTATAACGTTACATGATATTACCTTATAATTTGTAGCGCTATATGGTATAACGTTATAACGTACAACGTTATATCCTATTACGTTATAACGTATATCGTTATGTTGCATTACCTTATATCTTACAACGTTATATCCTATTACGTTTATAACGTATAACGTTTTATAGTATTACGTTATAACGTATAACGTTATAAACTATTACCTTATAGCGCATAACGTTATGTGGCATTACGTTATAACGTATAACGTTATATCCTTTTACGTTATAACGTATATCGTTATGTAGCATTACGTTATAACGTATAACGTTATATCCTATTACGTTATAACGTATATCGTTATGTTGCATTACGTTATGACGTATAACGTTATATCCTTTTACGTCATAACGTATAGCGTTATAGAGTATTACGTTATAATGTATATCCTTATAAAGTTTTACCTTATAACGTATAACGTTATGTGGCATTACGTTATAACGTATAACGTTATATACTATTACTTTATAATTTGTAACGCTATATAGTATAACGTTATAACGTACTACGTTATATCCTATTACGTAATAACGTACATCGTTTTGTAGCATTACGTTATAACGTATAACGTTATATACTATTACCTTATATCGTTATACGTTAAATACTGTTACCTTCTAACGTTATACGTTATATACTATTACCTTATAACGTATACCGTTATGTAGCATTACGTTATAACGTATAACGTTATATACTATAACCTTATAACGTATAACGTCATGTGGCATTACGTTATAACGCATATCGTTATATATTGTTACCTTATAACGTTAGACGTTATATACCATTACCTTATAACGTATAACGTTATGTAGCTCTACGTTATAATGTATAACGTTGTATACTATTACGTTATAACGTATAACGTTATGTAGCATTACGTTATAACGTATAACGTTGTATACTATAACCTTATAACGTACAACGTTATGTAGCATTACGTCATAACGTATAACGTTATATAATATTACCATATATCGTTATACGTTAAATACTGTTACCTTATTACGTTATACTTTATTAACTACTACCTTATAACGTATAACGTTATATGCTATTACATTATAACGTATAACGTTATATACTATTACCTTATAACGTTATACGTTATATAGTATTACCTTATAACGTATAACGTTACATGCTATTACCTTATAACGTATAACGTTATATACTATTACACTATAGCGTATAACATAATGTAGCTTGACGTTATAGTGTATAACGTTGTATACTATTACGTTATAACGTATAACGTTATGTAGCATTACGTTATAACGTATAACGTTGTATACTATAACCTTATAACGTATAACGTTATGTAGCATTACCGTATAACGTATAACGTTATGTAACATTACGTTATAACGTATATCGTGATATATTTTTACCTCATAACGTTATACGTTATATACTATTACCTTCTAACGTATAACGTTATGTAGCATTACGTTATAACGTATAACGTTATATACGATTACCTTATAACGTATAACGTTATGTAGCACTACGTTATAACGTATAATGTTATGTAGCCCTACGTTATAACGTATAACGTTACATACTATTACCTTATAACGTATAACGTTATGTAACATTACGTTATAACGTATAACGTTATATACTATTACCTTATAACATATAACGTTATGTCGCATTACGTTATAACGTATAACGTTATATCCTATTACCTTATATCTTATAACGTTATATCCTATTACGCTATAACGTATAACGTTATATCCTATTACCTTATATCTTATAACGTTATGTAGCATTACCTTATAACGTATAGCGTTATGTAGTATTACGTTATTACGTATAACGTTATATACTATTACCTTATAACGTATAACGTTATGTAGCAATACGTTATAACGTATAACGTGGTATACTATTACCATGTAACGTATAACGTTATATCCCATTACGTCATAACGTATAACGTTATATAGTATCAGGTTATAATGTATATCCTTATAAAGTTTTACCTTATAACGTATAACGTCATGTGGGCTAACGTTATAACGTATATCGTTGTATATTATTACCTTACATCGTATAGCGCAATATACTATTACCTTATAACATATATCGTTATATACTGCTACCTTGTAAGGTATAACGTTATTTCCTATTACGTTATAACGTATATCGTTATGCTGCATTACGTTATGACGTATAACGTTATATCCTTTTACGTCATAACGTATAGCGTTATATAGTATTACGTTATAATGTATATCCTTATAAAGTTTTACCTTATAACGTATAACGTAATGTGGCATTACGTTATAACGTATAACGTTATATACTATTACTTTATAATTTGTAACGCTATATAGTATAACGTTATAACGTACTACGTTATATCCTATTACGTAATAACGTACATCGTTTTGTAGCATTACGTTATAACGTATAACGTTATATACTATTACCTTATAATTTGTAGCGCTATATAGTATATCGTTATAACGTACAACTTTATATCCTATTACGTTATAACATACATTGTTATGTAGCATTACGTTATAACGTATAACGTTATATCCTATTACGTTATAACATACATTGTTATGTAGCATTACGTTATAACATATAACGTTATATACCATTACCATGTAACTTATAACGTTATATCTTATTGCGTTATAACGTATAACGTTATATCCTATTACGTTATAAGATATATCGTTTTGTAGCATTACGTTATAACGTATAACGTTATATCCTGTTACCATATATCTTATAACGTTATATCCTATTACGTTTATAACGTATAACGTTTTATAGTATTACGTTATAACGTATATCGTTATAAACTATTACCTTATAACGTATAAAGTTATGTGGCCTTACGTTGTAATGTATAACGTTATATACTATTACGTTATAAGATATATCGTTTTGTAGCATTACGTTATAACGTATAACGTTATGTCCTATTACGTTATAACGTACATCGTCATGTAGCATTACGTTATAACGTATAACGATATATCCTATTACCTTATATCTTATAACGTTATATCTTATTGCGTTATAACGTAACGTTATATCACATTCCGTCATAAGGTATAACGTTATATCCCATTACGTCATTAAGTATAACGTTATATAGTACTACGTTATAACGTATATCGTTATGTAGCATTACATTATATCGTATAACGCTATATACTATTACCTTATAACATATAACGTTATATACCATTACCATGTAACTTATAACGTTATATCTTATTGCGTTATAACGTATAACGTTATATCCTATTACGTTATAAGATATATCGTCTTGTAGCATTACGTTATAACGTATAACGTTATATCCTGTTACCATATATCTTATAACGTTATATCCTATTACGTTTATAACGTAGAACGTTTTATAGTATTACGTTATAACGTATATCGTTATAAACTATTACCTTATAACGTATAAAGTTATGTGGCCTTACGTTGTAATGTATAACGTTATATACTATTACGTTATAAGATATATCGTTTTGTAGCATTACGTTATAACGTATAACGTTATGTCCTATTACCTTATATCTTATAACGTTTTATCCTATTACGTTATAACGTATATCGTTATGTAGCATTACGTTATAACGTATAACGTTATTTCCTATTACGTTATAACGTACATCGTCATGTAGCATTACGTTATAACGTATAACGATATATCCTATTACCTTATATCTTATAACGTTATATCTTATTGCGTTATAACGTAACGTTATATCACATTACGTCATAAGGTATAACGTTATATCCCATTACGTCATTAAGTATAACGTTATATAGTACTACGTTATAACGTATATCGTTATGTAGCATTACATTATATCGTATAACGCTATATACTATTACCTTATAACATATAACGTTATATACCATTACCATGTAACTTATAACGTTATATCTTATTGCGTTATAACGTATAACGTTATATCCTATTACGTTATAACGTATATCGTTATGTAGCATTACGTTATAACGTATAACGTTATACACTATTACGTTATAAGATATATCGTTTTGTAGCATTACGTTATAACGTATAACGTTATATCCTATTACCTTATATCTTGTAACGTTATATCCTATTAGCTTATAACGTATAACGTTATGTCGCATTGCGTTATAACGTATAGCGTTATATATTATTACCTTATAATTTGTAGCGCTATATGGTATAACCATATAACGTACAACGTTATATCCTATTACGTTATAACGTATATCGTTATGTAGCAGTACGTTATAACGTATAACGTTATATAGTATTACCTTATAATTTGCAGCGCTATATAGTATATCGTTATAACGTATGACGTTATATCCTATTACCTTTTATCTTATAACGTTATATCCTATTACGTTTATAACATATAGCGTGTTATAGTATTACGTTATAACGAATATCGTTATAAACCATTACCTTATAACGTATAACGTTATGTGGTATTACGTTATAACTTATAACGTTATATCCCATTACGTTAAAACGTATGACGTTATATAGTATTACGTTATAACGTATAACGTTATATCCTATTACCTTTTATCTTATAACGTTATATCCTATTACGTTTATAACGTATATCGTTATGTAGCATTACGTTATAACGTATAACGTTATATCCTATTACGTTATAACGTATAACGTTATATCCTATTACGTTATAACGTATAACGTTATATCCTATTACGTTATAACGTATATCGTTATCTAGCATTACATTATATCGTATAACGCTATATACTATTACCTTATATCATATAACGTTATATACCATTACCATGTAACTTATAACGTTATATCCTATTGCGTTATAACGTATAAGGTTATATCCTATTACGTTATAACGTATATCGTTATGTAGCATTACGTTATAACGTATAACGTTATACACTATTACGTTATAAGATATATCGTTATGTAGCATTACGTTATAACGTATAACGTTATATCCTATTACCTTATATCTTATAACGTTATATCCTATTACGCTATAACGTATAACGTTATATCCTATTACCTTATATCTTATAGCGTTATGTAGCATTACCTTATAACGTATAGCGTTATGTAGTATTACGTTATTACGTATAACGTTATATCCTATTACGTTATAACATACATCGTTATGTAGCATTACGTTATAACGTATAACGTTATATCCTATTACGTTATAACGTATATCGTTATGTAGCATTACATTATATCGTATAACGCTATATACTATTACCTTATAACATATAACGTTATATACCATTACCATGTAACTTATAACGTTATATCCTATTGCGTTATAACGTATAACGTTATATCCTATTACGTTATAACGTATATCGTTATAAACTATTACCTTATAACGTATAGCGTTATGTAGCATTACGTTATAACGTATAACGTTATACACTATTACGTTATAAGATATATCGTTTTGTAGCATTACGTTATAACGTATAACGTTATATCCTATTACCTTATATCTTGTAACGTTATATCCTATTACCTTATAACGTATAACGTCATGTCGCATTGCGTTATAACGTATAACGTTACATGATATTACCTTATAATTTGTAGCGCTATATGGTATAACGTTATAACGTACAACGTTATATCCTATTACGTTATAACGTATATCGTTATGTTGCATTACCTTATATCTTACAACGTTATATCCTATTACGTTTATAACGTATAACGTTTTATAGTATTACGTTATAACGTATAACGTTATAAACTATTACCTTATAGCGCATAACGTTATGTGGCATTACGTTATAACGTATAACGTTATATCCTTTTACGTTATAACGTATATCGTTATGTAGCATTACGTTATAACGTATAACGTTATATCCTATTACGTTATAACGTATATCGTTATGTTGCATTACGTTATGACGTATAACGTTATATCCTTTTACGTCATAACGTATAGCGTTATATAGTATTACGTTATAATGTATATCCTTATAAAGTTTTACCTTATAACGTATAACGTTATGTGGCATTACGTTATAACGTATAACGTTATATACTATTACTTTATAATTTGTAACGCTATATAGTATAACGTTATAACGTACTACGTTATATCCTATTACGTAATAACGTACATCGTTTTGTAGCATTACGTTATAACGTATAACGTTATATACTATTACCTTATATCGTTATACGTTAAATACTGTTACCTTCTAACGTTATACGTTATATACTATTACCTTATAACGTATACCGTTATGTAGCATTACGTTATAACGTATAACGTTATATACTATAACCTTATAACGTATAACGTCATGTGGCATTACGTTATAACGCATATCGTTATATATTGTTACCTTATAACGTTAGACGTTATATACCATTACCTTATATCGTATAACGTTATGTAGCTCTACGTTATAATGTATAACGTTGTATACTATTACGTTATAACGTATAACGTTATGTAGCATTACGTTATAACGTATAACGTTGTATACTATAACCTTATAACGTATAACGTTATATAATATTACCATATATCGTTATACGTTAAATACTGTTACCTTATTACGTTATACTTTATTAACTACTACCTTATAACGTATAACGTTATATGCTATTACATTATAACGTATAACGTTATATACTATTACCTTATAACGTTATACGTTATATAGTATTACCTTATAACGTATAACGTTACATGCTATTACCTTATAACGTATAACGTTATATACTATTACACTATAGCGTATAACATAATGTAGCTTGACGTTATAGTGTATAACGTTGTATACTATTACGTTATAACGTATAACGTTATGTAGCATTACGTTATAACGTATAACGTTGTATACTATAACCTTATAACGTATAACGTTATGTAACATTACGTTATAACGTATAACGTTATATACTATTACCTTATAACATATAACGTTATGTCGCATTACGTTATATCGTATAACGTTATATACTATTACCTTATAACGTATAACGTTATGTAGCCCTACGTTATAACGTATAACGTTATACACTATTACCTAATAACGTAAAACGTTATCTAGCATTACGTTATAACGTATAACGTTATATACTATTACGTTAAAACGTATAACGTAATATACTATTACGTTATAACGTATATCATTACGTAGCATTACCTTATAACGTATAACGTTATGTAGCATTACGTTATAACGTATAACGATATATCCTATTACCTTATATCTTATAACGTTATATCTTATTGCGTTATAACGTAACGTTATATCACATTACGTCATAAGGTATAACGTTATGTCCCATTACGTCATTAATTATAACGTTATATAGTACTACGTTATAACGTATATCGTTATGTAGCATTACTTTATAACGTATAACGTTATAAACTATTACGTTATAACGTATAGCGCTATATGGTACTATTTATAACGCAGAACGATATATACTATTACCTTATATCTTATAACGTCATATGGTATTACGTTATAACGTATAACGTTATGTAACATTACGGTATAACGTATAACGTTATATCCTATTACGTTATAAATTATATCGTTATGTTGCATTACCTTATAACGTATAACGTTATATACTATTACCATGTAACGTATAACGTTATATCCCATTACGTCATAACGTATAACGTTATATAGTATTAGGTTATAATGTATATCCTTATAAAGTTTTGCCTTATAACGTATAACGTCATGTGGGCTAACGTTATAACGTATATCGTTGTATATTATTACCTTACATCGTATAGCGCAATATACTATTACCTTATAACATATATCGTTATATACTGCTACCTTGTAAGGTATAACGTTATTTCCTATTACGTTATAACGTATATCGTTATGCTGCATTACGTTATGACGTATAACGTTATATCCTTTTACGTCATAACGTATAGCGTTATATAGTATTAGGTTATAATGTATATCCTTATAAAGTTTTACCTTATAACGTATAACGTCATGTGGGCTAACGTTATAACGTATATCGTTGTATATTATTACCTTACATCGTATAGCGCAATATACTATTACCTTATAACATATATCGTTATATACTGCTACCTTGTAAGGTATAACGTTATTTCCTATTACGTAATAACGTACATCGTTATGTAGCATTACGTTATTACGTATAACGTCGTATCCTATTACGTTACAACGTATATCGTTATGTAGCATTACCTTATAACATATAACGTTATATACTATTACCATGTAACGTATAACGATATATCCCATTACGTCATAACGTATAACGTTATATAGTATTACGTTATAATGTATATCGTTATGTAGCATTACATTATAACGTATAAAGTTATAAACTATTACCTTATAACATATACCGTTATATACTATTAGCATGTAACTTATAACGGTATATCTTATTGCGTTATAACGTATGACGTTCTGTAGCACTACATTATAACGTATAACGATATGTAGCATTACGTTATAACGTATAACGTTGTATACTAATACGTTATAACGTATATCGTTATGTAGCATTACGTTATAACGTATAACGTTATATACTATTACCTTACATCTTATAACGGTACATCCTATTACGTTTATAACGTATAACGTTTTATAGTATTACGTTATAACGTATAACGTTATGTGGCATTACGTTATAACGTATAACGTTATATACTAATACCTTATAATTTGTAGCGCTATATAGTATATCGTTATAACGTACAACGTTATATCCTATTACGTTATAACGTATATCGTTATGTAGCATTACTTTATAACGTATAACGTTATAAACTATTACCTTATAACGTATAGCGCTATATGGTACTATTTAAAACGTAGAACGATATATACTATTACCTTATATCTTATAACGTCATATGGCATTACGTTATAACGTATAACGTTATGTAACATTACGTTATAACGTATAACGTTATGTAACATTACGTTATAACGTATAACGTTATATCCTATTACGTTATAACGTATGTCGTGATGTAGCATTACGTTATAACGTATAACGTTATATAGTATTACCTTATAATTTGTAGCGCTATAAAGTGTAACGTTATAACGTACAACGTTGTATCCTATTACGTTATAACGTATATCGTTATGTTGCATTACGTTATGACGTATAACGATATATCCTATTATGTCATAACGTATATCGTTATGTAGCATTACGTTATAACGTATAACGTTATATCCTATTACCTTATATCTTATAACGTTATATCCTATTACGCTATAACGTATAACGTTATATCCTATTACCTTATATCTTATAACGTTATGTAGCATTACCTTATAACGTATAGCGTTATGTAGTATTACGTTATTACGTATAACGTTATATACTATTACCTTATAACGTATAACGTTATGTAGCAATACGTTATAACGTATAACGTGGTATACTATTACCATGTAACGTATAACGTTATATCCCATTACGTCATAACGTATAACGTTATATAGTATCAGGTTATAATGTATATCCTTATAAAGTTTTACCTTATAACGTATAACGTCATGTGGGCTAACGTTATAACGTATATCGTTGTATATTATTACCTTACATCGTATAGCGCAATATACTATTACCTTATAACATATATCGTTATATACTGCTACCTTGTAAGGTATAACGTTATTTCCTATTACGTTATAACGTATATCGTTATGCTGCATTACGTTATGACGTATAACGTTATATCCTTTTACGTCATAACGTATAGCGTTATATAGTATTACGTTATAATGTATATCCTTATAAAGTTTTACCTTATAACGTATAACGTAATGTGGCATTACGTTATAACGTATAACGTTATATACTATTACTTTATAATTTGTAACGCTATATAGTATAACGTTATAACGTACTACGTTATATCCTATTACGTAATAACGTACATCGTTTTGTAGCATTACGTTATAACGTATAACGTTATATACTATTACCTTATAATTTGTAGCGCTATATAGTATATCGTTATAACGTACAACTTTATATCCTATTACGTTATAACATACATTGTTATGTAGCATTACGTTATAACGTATAACGTTATATCCTATTACGTTATAACGTATATCGTTATGTAGCATTACATTATATCGTATAACGCTATATACTATTACCTTATAACATATAACGTTATATACCATTACCATGTAACTTATAACGTTATATCTTATTGCGTTATAACGTATAACGTTATATCCTATTACGTTATAAGATATATCGTTTTGTAGCATTACGTTATAACGTATAACGTTATATCCTGTTACCATATATCTTATAACGTTATATCCTATTACGTTTATAACGTATAACGTTTTATAGTATTACGTTATAACGTATATCGTTATAAACTATTACCTTATAACGTATAAAGTTATGTGGCCTTACGTTGTAATGTATAACGTTATATACTATTACGTTATAAGATATATCGTTTTGTAGCATTACGTTATAACGTATAACGTTATGTCCTATTACCTTATATCTTATAACGTTTTATCCTATTACGTTATAACGTATATCGTTATGTAGCATTACGTTATAACGTATAACGTTATTTCCTATTACGTTATAACGTACATCGTCATGTAGCATTACGTTATAACGTATAACGATATATCCTATTACCTTATATCTTATAACGTTATATCTTATTGCGTTATAACGTAACGTTATATCACATTACGTCATAAGGTATAACGTTATATCCCATTACGTCATTAAGTATAACGTTATATAGTACTACGTTATAACGTATATCGTTATGTAGCATTACATTATATCGTATAACGCTATATACTATTACCTTATAACATATAACGTTATATACCATTACCATGTAACTTATAACGTTATATCTTATTGCGTTATAACGTATAACGTTATATCCTATTACGTTATAAGATATATCGTCTTGTAGCATTACGTTATAACGTATAACGTTATATCCTGTTACCATATATCTTATAACGTTATATCCTATTACGTTATAACGTATATCGTTATGTAGCATTACGTTATAACGTATAACGTTATACACTATTACGTTATAAGATATATCGTTTTGTAGCATTACGTTATAACGTATAACGTTATATCCTATTACCTTATATCTTGTAACGTTATATCCTATTACCTTATAACGTATAACGTTATGTCGCATTGCGTTATAACGTATAGCGTTATATAATATTACCTTATAATTTGTAGCGCTATATGGTATAACCATATAACGTACAACGTTATATCCTATTACGTTATAACGTATATCGTTATGTAGCAGTACGTTATAACGTATAACGTTATATAGTATTACCTTATAATTTGCAGCGCTATATAGTATATCGTTATAACGTATGACGTTATATCCTATTACGTTATAACGTATAACGTTATATCCTATTACGTTATAACGTATAACGTTATATCCTATTACGTTATAACGTATATCGTTATGTAGCAGTACGTTATAACGTATAACGTTATATAGTATTACCTTATAATTTGCAGCGCTATATAGTATATCGTTATAACGTATGACGTTATATCCTATTACGTTATAACGTATAACGTTATATCCTATTACGTTATAACGTATAACGTTATATCCTATTACGTTTATAACATATAGCGTGTTATAGTATTACGTTATAACGAATATCGTTATAAACCATTACCTTATAACGTATAACGTTATGTGGTATTACGTTATAACTTATAACGTTATATCCCATTACGTTAAAACGTATGACGTTATATAGTATTACGTTATAACGTATAACGTTTTATCCTATTACCTTTTATCTTATAACGTTATATCCTATTACGTTTATAACGTATATCGTTATGTAGCATTACGTTATAACGTATAACGTTATATCCTATTACGTTATAACGTATAACGTTATATCCTATTACGTTATAACGTATAACGTTATATCCTATTACGTTATAACGTATAACGTTACATCCTATTACGTTATAACGTATATCGTTATCTAGCATTACATTATATCGTATAACGCTATATACTATTACCTTATATCATATAACGTTATATACCATTACCATGTAACTTATAACGTTATATCCTATTGCGTTATAACGTATAAGGTTATATCCTATTACGTTATAACGTATATCGTTATGTAGCATTACGTTATAACGTATAACGTTATACACTATTACGTTATAAGATATATCGTTATGTAGCATTACGTTATAACGTATAACGTTATATCCTATTACCTTATATCTTATAACGTTATATCCTATTACGCTATAACGTATAACGTTATATCCTATTACCTTATATCTTATAGCGTTATGTAGCATTACCTTATAACGTATAGCGGTATGTAGTATTACGTTATTACGTATAACGTTATATCCTATTACGTTATAACATACATCGTTATGTAGCATTACGTTATAACGTATAACGTTATATCCTATTACGTTATAACGTATATCGTTATGTAGCATTACATTATATCGTATAACGCTATATACTATTACCTTATAACATATAACGTTATATACCATTACCATGTAACTTATAACGTTATATCCTATTGCGTTATAACGTATAACGTTATATCCTATTACGTTATAACGTATATCGTTATAAACTATTACCTTATAACGTATAGCGTTATGTAGCATTACGTTATAACGTATAACGTTATACACTATTACGTTATAAGATATATCGTTTTGTAGCATTACGTTATAACGTATAACGTTATATCCTATTACCTTATATCTTGTAACGTTATATCCTATTACCTTATAACGTATAACGTCATGTCGCATTGCGTTATAACGTATAACGTTACATGATATTACCTTATAATTTGTAGCGCTATATGGTATAACGTTATAACGTACAACGTTATATCCTATTACGTTATAACGTATATCGTTATGTTGCATTACCTTATATCTTACAACGTTATATCCTATTACGTTTATAACGTATAACGTTTTATAGTATTACGTTATAACGTATAACGTTATAAACTATTACCTTATAGCGCATAACGTTATGTGGCATTACGTTATAACGTATAACGTTATATCCTTTTACGTTATAACGTATATCGTTATGTAGCATTACGTTATAACGTATAACGTTATATCCTATTACGTTATAACGTATATCGTTATGTTGCATTACGTTATGACGTATAACGTTATATCCTTTTACGTCATAACGTATAGCGTTATATAGTATTACGTTATAATGTATATCCTTATAAAGTTTTACCTTATAACGTATAACGTTATGTGGCATTACGTTATAACGTATAACGTTATATACTATTACTTTATAATTTGTAACGCTATATAGTATAACGTTATTACGTACTACGTTATATCCTATTACGTAATAACGTACATCGTTTTGTAGCATTACGTTATAACGTATAACGTTATATACTATTACCTTATAATTTGTAGCGCTATATAGTATATCGTTATAACGTACAACTTTATATCCTATTACGTTATAACATACATCGTTATGTAGCATTACGTTATAACGTATAACGTTATATCCTATTACGTTATAACGTATATCGTTATGTAGCATTACATTATATCGTATAACGCTATATACTATTACCTTATAACATATAACGTTATATACCATTACCATGTAACTTATAACGTTATATCTTATTGCGTTATAACGTATAACGATATATCCTATTACGTTATAACGTATATCGTTATGTAGCATTACGTTATAACGTATAACGTTATACACTATTACGTTATAAGATATATCGTTTTGTAGCATTACGTTATAACGTATAACGTTATATCCTATTACCTTATATCTTGTAACGTTATATCCTATTACCTTATAACGTATAACGTTATGTCGCATTGCGTTATAACGTATAACGTTATATGATATTACCTTATAATTTGTAGCGCTATATGGTATAACGTTATAACGTACAACGTTATATCCTATTACGCTATAACGTATATCGTTATGTAGCATTACGTTATAACGTATAACGTTATACACTATTACGTTATAAGATATATCGTTTTGTAGCATTACGTTATAACGTATAACGTTATATCCAATTACCTTATATCTTATAACGTTATATCTTATTGCGTTATAACGTAACGTTATATCACATTCCGTCATAAGGTATAACGTTATGTCCCATTACGTCATTAAGTATAACGTTATATAGTACTACGTTATAACGTATATCGTTATGTAGCATTACTTTATAACGTATAACGTTATAAACCATTACGTTATAACGTATAGCGCTATATGGCACTATTTATAACGTAGAACGATATATACTATTACCTTATATCTTATAACGTCATATGGTATTACGTTATAACGTATAACGTTATGTAACATTAGGGTATAACGTATAACGTTATATCCTATTACGTTATAAATTATATCGTTATGTTGCATTACGTTATGACGTATAACGTTATATCCTATTACGTTATAACGTATATCGTTATGTAGCATTACGTTATAACGTATAACGTTATATACTATTACCTTATATCTTATAACGTCATATGGTATTACGTTATAACGTATGACGATATGTAGCATTACGTTATAACGTATAACGTTATATACTATTACCTTATATCTTATAACGTTATATCCTATTACGTTTATAACGTATATCGTTATGTAGCATTACGTTATAACGTATAACGTTATATCCTATTACGTTATAACGTATAACGTTATATCCTATTACGTTATAACGTATAACGTTATATCCTATTACGTTATAACGTATATCGTTATCTAGCAATACATTATATCGTATAACGCTATATACTATTACCTTATATAATATAACGTTATATACCATTACCATGTAACTTATAACGTTATATCCTATTGCGTTATAACGTATAAGGTTATATCCTATTACGTTATAACGTATATCGTTATGTAGCATTACGTTATAACGTATAACGTTATACACTATTACGTTATAAGATATATCGTTATGTAGCATTACGTTATAACGTATAACGTTATATCCAATTACCTTATACCTTATAACGTTATATCCTATTACGCTATAACGTATAACGTTATATCCTATTACCTTATATCTTATAGCGTTATGCAGCATTACCTTATAACGTATAGCGTTATGTAGTATTACGTTATTACGTATAACGTTATATACTATTACCTTATATCTTATAACGTTATATCCTATTACGGTTATAACGTATAACGTTATATAGTATTACGTTATAACGTATATCGTTATATACTATTACCTTATATCTTATAACGTCATATGGTATTACGTTATAACGTATAACGTTATGTAACATTAGGGTATAACGTATAACGTTATATCCTATTACGTTATAAATTATATCGTTATGTTGCATTACGTTATGACGTATAACGTTATATCCTATTACGTTATAACGTATATCGTTATGTAGCATTACGTTATAACGTATAACGTTATATACTATTACCTTATATCTTATAACGTCATATGGTATTACGTTATAACGTATAACGTTATGTAACATTAGGGTATAACGTATAACGTTATATCCTATTACGTTATAAATTATATCGTTATGTTGCATTACGTTATGACGTATAACGTTATATCCTATTACGCTATAACGTATAACGTTATATCCTATTACCTTATATCTTATAGCGTTATGTAGCATTACCTTATAACGTATAGCGTTATGTAGTATTACGTTATTACGTATAACGTTATATACTATTACCTTATATCTTATAACGTCATATGGTATTACGTTATAACGTATAACGTTATGTAACATTAGGGTATAACGTATAACGTTATATCCTATTACGTTATAAATTATATCGTTATGTTGCATTACGTTATGACGTATAACGTTATATCCTATTACGTTATAACGTATATCGTTATGTAGCATTACGTTATAACGTATAACGTTATATACTATTACCTTATATCTTATAACGTCATATGGTATTACGTTATAACGTATGACGATATGTAGCATTACGTTATAACGTATAACGTTATATACTATTACCTTATATCTTATAACGTTATATCCTATTACGGTTATAACGTATAACGTTATATAGTATTACGTTATAACGTATATCGTTATGTAGCATTACGTTATAGCGTATAACGTTATATACTATTACCTTATATCTTATAACGTTGTATCCTATTACGTTTATAACGTATAACGATATATAGTATTACGTTATAACGTATATCGTTATAAACTATTACCTTATAACGTATAGCGTTATGTGGCATTACGTTATAACGTATAACGGTATATAGTATTACCATATAATTTGTAGCGCGATATAGTATAACGTTATAACGTACAACGTTATATCCTATTACGTTATAACGTACATCGTTATGTAGCATTACGTTATAACGCATAACGTTATATCCTATTACGTTACAACGCATATCGTTATGTAGCATTACCTTATAACATATAACGTTATATACTATTACCATGTAACGTATAACGTTATATCCCATTACGTCATAACGTATAACGTCATATAGTATTAGGTTATAATGTATATCCTTATAAAGTTTTACCTTATAACGTATAACGTCATGTGGGCTAACGTTATAACGTATATCGTTGTATATTATTACCTTACATCGTATAGCGCAATATACTATTACCTTATAACATATATCGTTATATACTGCTACCTTGTAAGGTATAACGTTATTTCCTATTACGTTATAACGTATATCGTTATGTTGCATTACCTTATATCTTATAACGTTATATCCGATTACGTTTATAACGTATAACGTTTTATAGTATTACGTTATAACGTATAACGTTATACACTATTACGTTATAAGATATATCGTTTTGTAGCATTACGTTATAACGTATAACGTTATATCCTATTACCTTATATCTTGTAACGTTATATCCTATTACCTTATAACGTATAACGTTATGTCGCATTGCGTTATAACGTATAACGTTATATGATATTACCTTATAATTTGTAGCGCTATATGGTATAACGTTATAACGTACAACGTTATATCCTATTACGTTATAACGTATATCGTTATGTAGCATTACGTTATAACGTATAACGTTATACACTATTACGTTATAAGATATATCGTTTTGTAGCATTACGTTATAACGTATAACGTTATATCCAATTACCTTATATCTTATAACGTTATATCTTATTGCGTTATAACGTAACGTTATATCACATTCCGTCATAAGGTATAACGTTATGTCCCATTACGTCATTAAGTATAACGTTATATAGTACTACGTTATAACGTATATCGTTATGTAGCATTACTTTATAACGTATAACGTTATAAACCATTACGTTATAACGTATAGCGCTATATGGCACTATTTACAACGTAGAACGATATATACTATTACCTTATATCTTATAACGTCATATGGTATTACGTTATAACGTATAACGTTATGTAACATTAGGGTATAACGTATAACGTTATATCCTATTACGTTATAAATTATATCGTTATGTTGCATTACGTTATGACGTATAACGTTATATCCTATTACGTTATAACGTATATCGTTATGTAGCATTACGTTATAACGTATAACGTTATATACTATTACCTTATATCTTATAACGTCATATGGTATTACGTTATAACGTATGACGATATGTAGCATTACGTTATAACGTATAACGTTATATACTATTACCTTATATCTTATAACGTTATATCCTATTACGGTTATAACGTATAACGTTATATAGTATTACGTTATAACGTATATCGTTATGTAGCATTACGTTATAGCGTATAACGTTATATACTATTACCTTATATCTTATAACGTTGTATCCTATTACGTTTATAACGTATAACGATATATAGTATTACGTTATAACGTATATCGTTATAAACTATTACCTTATAACGTATAGCGTTATGTGGCATTACGTTATAACGTATAACGGTATATAGTATTACCATATAATTTGTAGCGCGATATAGTATAACGTTATAACGTACAACGTTATATCCTATTACGTTATAACGTACATCGTTATGTAGCATTACGTTATAACGCATAACGTTATATCCTATTACGTTACAACGCATATCGTTATGTAGCATTACCTTATAACATATAACGTTATATACTATTACCATGTAACGTATAACGTTATATCCCATTACGTCATAACGTATAACGTCATATAGTATTAGGTTATAATGTATATCCTTATAAAGTTTTACCTTATAACGTATAACGTCATGTGGGCTAACGTTATAACGTATATCGTTGTATATTATTACCTTACATCGTATAGCGCAATATACTATTACCTTATAACATATATCGTTATATACTGCTACCTTGTAAGGTATAACGTTATTTCCTATTACGTTATAACGTATATCGTTATGTTGCATTACCTTATATCTTATAACGTTATATCCGATTACGTTTATAACGTATAACGTTTTATAGTATTACGTTATAACGTATAACGTTATACACTATTACGTTATAAGATATATCGTTTTGTAGCATTACGTTATAACGTATAACGTTATATCCTATTACCTTATATCTTGTAACGTTATATCCTATTACCTTATAACGTATAACGTTATGTCGCATTGCGTTATAACGTATAACTTTATATGATATTACCTTATAATTTGTAGCGCTATATGGTATAACGTTATAACGTACAACGTTATATCCTATTACGTTATAACGTATATCGTTATGTAGCATTACGTTATAACGTATAACGTTATATACTATTACCTTATATCTTATAACGTCATATGGTATTACGTTATAACGTATGACGATATGTAGCATTACGTTATAACGTATAACGTTATATCCTATTACGTTATAACGTATATCGTTATGTAGCATTACATTATATCGCATAACGCTATATACTATTACCTTATAACATATAACGTTATATACCATTACCATGTAACTTATAACGTTATATCTTATTGCGTTATAACGTATAACGTTATATCCTATTACGTTATAACGTATATCGTTATGTAGCATTACGTTATAACGTATAACGTTATACACTATTACGTTATAAGATATATCGTTTTGTAGCACTACGTTATAACGTATAACGTTATATCCAATTACCTTATATCTTATAACGTTATATCTTATTGCGTTATAACGTAACGTTATATCACATTCCGTCATAAGGTATAACGTTATGTCCCATTACGTCATTAAGTATAACGTTATATAGTACTACGTTATAACGTATATCGTTATGTAGCATTACTTTATAACGTATAACGTTATAAACTATTACGTTATAACGTATAGCGCTATATGGTACTATTTATAACGTAGAACGATATATACTATTACCTTATATCTTATAACGTCATATGGTATTACGTTATAACGTATAACGTTATGTAACATTAGGGTATAACGTATAACGTTATATCCTATTACGTTATAAATTATATCGTTATGTTGCATTACGTTATGACGTATAACGTTATATCCTATTACGTTATAACGTATATCGTTATGTATTATTACGTTATAGCGTATAACGTTATATACTATTACCTTATATCTTATAACGTCATATGGTATTACGTTATAACGTATGACGATATGTAGCATTACGTTATAACGTATAACGTTATATACTATTACCTTATATCTTATAACGTTATATCCTATTACGGTTATAACGTATAACGTTATATAGTATTACGTTATAACGTATATCGTTATGTAGCATTACGTTATAGCGTATAACGTTATATACTATTACCTTATATCTTATAACGTTATATCCTATTACGTTTATAATGTATAACGATATATAGTATTACGTTATAACGTATATCGTTATAAACTATTACCTTATAACGTATAGCGTTATGTGGCATTACGTTATAACGTATAACGGTATATAGTATTACCATATAATTTGTAGCGCGATATAGTATAACGTTATAACGTACAACGTTATATCCTATTACGTATTAACGTACATCGTTATGTAGCATTACGTTATAACGCATAACGTTATATCCTATTACGTTACAACGCATATCGTTATGTAGCATTACCTTATAACATATAACGTTATATACTATTACCATGTAACGTATAACGTTATATCCCATTACGTCATAACGTATAACGTTATATAGTATTAGGTTATAATGTATATCCTTATAAAGTTTTACCTTATAACGTATAACGTCATGTGGGCTAACGTTATAACGTATATCGTTGTATATTATTACCTTACATCGTATAGCGCAATATACTATTACCTTATAACATATATCGTTATATACTGCTACCTTGTAAGGTATAACGTTATTTCCTATTACGTTATAACGTATATCGTTATGTTGCATTACCTTATATCTTATAACGTTATATCATATTACGTTTATAACGTATAACGTTTTATAGTATTACGTTATAACGTATAACGTTATACACTATTACGTTATAAGATATATCGTTTTGTAGCAGTACGTTATAACGTATAACGTTATATAGTATTACCTTATAATTTGCAGCGCTATATAGTATATCGTTATAACGTACAACTTTATATCCTATTACGTTATAACATACATCGTTATGTAGCATTACGTTATAACGTATAACGTTATATCCTATTACGTTATAACGTATATCGTTATGTAGCATTACATAATATCGCATAACGCTATATACTATTACCTTATAACATATAACGTTATATACCATTACCATGTAACTTATAACGTTATATCTTATTGCGTTATAACGTATAACGTTATATCCTATTACGTTATAACGTATATCGTTATGTAGCATTACGTTATAACGTATAACGTTATACACTATTACGTTATAAGATATATCGTTTTGTAGCATTACGTTATAACGTATAACGTTATATCCAATTACCTTATATCTTATAACGTTATATCTTATTGCGTTATAACGTAACGTTATATCACATTCCGTCATAAGGTATAACGTTATGTCCGAATACGTCATTAAGTATAACGTTATATAGTACTACGTTATAACGTATATCGTTATGTAGCATTACTTTATAACGTATAACGTTATAAACTATTACGTTATAACGTATAGCGCTATATGGTACTATTTATAACGTAGAACGATATATACTATTACCTTATATCTTATAACGTCATATGGTATTACGTTATAACGTATAACGTTATGTAACATTAGGGTATAACGTATAACGTTATATCCTATTACGTTATAAATTATATCGTTATGTTGCATTACGTTATGACGTATAACGTTATATCCTATTACGTTATAACGTATATCGTTATGTAGCATTACGTTATAACGTATAACGTTATATACTATTACCTTATATCTTATAACGTCATATGGTATTACGTCATAACGTATGACGATATGTAGCATTACGTTATAACGTATAACGTTATATACTATTACCTTATATCTTATAACGTTATATCCTATTACGGTTATAACGTATAATGTTATATAGTATTACGTTACAACGCATATCGTTATGTAGCATTACCTTATAACATATAACGTTATATACTATTACCATGTAACGTATAACGTTATATCCCATTACGTCATAACGTATAACGTTATATAGTATTGGGTTATAATGTATATCCTTATAAAGTTTTACCTTATAACGTATAACGTCATGTTGGCTAACGTTATAACGTATATCGTTGTATATTATTACCTTACATCGTATAGCGCAATATACTATTACCTTATAACATATATCGTTATATACTGCTACCTTGTAAGGTATAACGTTATTTCCTATTACGTTATAACGTATATCGTTATGTTGCATTACCTTACATCTTATAACGTTATATCCTATTACGTTTATAACGTATAACGTTTTATAGTATTACGTTATAACGTATAACGTTATAAACTATTACCTTATAGCGTATAACGTTATGTGGCATTACGTTATAACGTATAACGTTATATAGTATTACGTTATAATGTATATCGTTATGTAGCATTACTTTATAACGTATAAAGTTATAAACTATTACCTTATAACATACAACGTTATATACTATTAGCATGTAACTTATAACGGTATATCTTATTGCGTTATAACGTATAACGTTATATCCTATTACGTTATAACGTATATCGTTATGTAGCATTACATTATATCGTATAACGCTATATACTATTACCTTATAACGTATAACGTTATATACCATTACCATGTAACTTATAACGTTATATCTTATTGCGTTATAACGTATAACGTTATATCCTATTACGTTATAACGTATATCGTTATGTAGCATTACGTTATAACGTATAACGTTATACACTATTACGTTATAAGATATATCGTTTTGTAGCATTACGTTATAACGCATAACGTTATATCCTATTACCTTATATCTTGTAACGTTATATCCTATTACCTTATAACGTATAACGTTATGTCGCATTGCGTTATAACGTATAACGTTATATGATATTACCTTATAATTTGTAGCGCTATATGGTATAACGTTATAACGTACAACGTTATATCCTATTACGTTATAACGTATATCGTTATGTAGCAGTACGTTATAACGTATAACGTTATATAGTATTACCTTATAATTTGCAGCGCTATATAGTATATCGTTATAACGTATAACGTTATATCCTATTACCTTTTATCTTATAACGTTATATCCTATTACGTTTATAACATATAGCGTGTTATAGTATTACGTTATAACGAATATCGTTATAAACCATTACCTTATAACGTATAACGTTATGTGGTATTACGTTATAACTTATAACGTTGTATCCCATTACGTTAAAACGTATAACGTTATATAGTATTACGTTATAACCTATAACGTTATATCCTATTACCTTTTATCTTATAACGTTATATCCTATTACGTTTATAACGTATATCGTTATGTAGCATTACGTTATAACGTATAACGTTATATACTATTACCTTATAATTTGTAGCGCTATATAGTATATCGTTATAACGTACAACTTTATATCCTATTACGATATAACGTACATCGTTATGTAGCATTACGTTATAACGTATAACGTTATATACTATTGCCTTATAATTTGTAGCGCTATATAGTATATCGTTATAACGTACAACTTTATATCCTATTACGTTATAACGTACATCGCATTGTAGCATTACGTTATAACGTATAACGTTATATCCTATTACGTTATAATGTATATCGTTATGTAGCATTACATTATATCGTATAACGCTATATACTATTACCTTATAACATATAACGTTATATACTATTACCATGTAACTTATAACGTTATATCTTATTGCGTTATAACGTATAACGTTATATCCTATTACGTTATAACGTATATCGTTATGTAGCATTACGTTATAACGTATAACCTTATACACTATTACGTTAGAAGATATATCGTTTTGTAGCATTACGTTATAACGTATAACGTTATATCCTATTACCTTATATCTTGTAACGTTATATCCTATTACCTTATAACGTATAACGTTATGTCGAATTACGTTATAACGTATAACGTTATATGATATTACCTTATAATTTCTAGCGCTATATGGTATAACGTTATAACGTACAACGTTATATCCTATTACCTTATAACGTATAACGTTATGTCGCATTACGTTATAACGTATAACGTTATATACTATTACCTTATAATTTGTAGCGCTATATAGTATATCGTTATAACGTACAACTTTATATCCTATTACGTTATAACGTACATCGTTTTGTAGCATTACGTTATAACGTATAACGTTATATCCTATTACCTTTTATCTTGTAACGTTATATCCTATTACCTTATAACGTATAACGCTATGTCGCATTACGTTATAACGTATAACGTTACATGATATTACCTTATAATTTGTAGCGCTATATGGTATAACGTTATAACGTACAACGTTATATTCTGTTACGTTATAACGTATATCGTTATGTAGCAGTACGTTATAACGTATAACGTTATATCCTATTACCTTATATCTTGTAACGTTATATCCTATTACCTTGTAACGTATAACGTTATGTCGCATTACGTTATAACGTATAACGTTATATGATATTACCTCATAATTTGTAGCGCTATATGTTATTACGTTATAACGTAACGTTGTATCACATTACGTCATAAGGTATAACGTTATATCCCATTACGTCATTAAGTATAACGTTATATAGTACTAGGTTATAAGATGTATCGTTTTGTAGCATTACGTTATAACGTACAACGTTATATCCTATTACGTTATAACGTACATCGTTATGTAGCATTACGTTATAACGTATAACGTTATATCCTATTACGTTATAAGATATATCGTTTTGTAGCATTACGTTATAACGTATAACGTTATATCCTATTACCTTATATCTTGTAACGTTATATCCTATTACCTTATAACGTACATCGTTATGTAGCATTACGTTATAACGTATAACGTTATATACTATTACCTTATAATTTGTAACGCTATAAAGTATAACGTTATAACGTACAACGTTATATCCTATTACGTTATAACGTATATCGTTATGTTGCATTACGTTATAACGTATAACGTTATATCCTATTACGTTATAACGAATATCGTACTATTACCTTATAACGTATAACGTTATGTGGCATTACGTTATAACGTATAACGTTATATCCTATTACGTTACAACGCATATCGTTATGTAGCATTACCTTATAACATATAACGTTATATACTATTACCATGTAACGTATAACGTTATATCCCATTACGTCATAACGTATAACGTTATATAGTATTAGGTTATAATGTATATCCTTATAAAGTTTTACCTTATAACGTATAACGTCATGTGAGCTAACGTTATAACGTATATCGTTGTATATTATTACCTTACATCGTATAGCGCAATATACTATTACCTTATAACATATATCGTTATATACTGCTACCTTGTAAGGTATAACGTTATTTCCTATTACGTTATAACGTATATCGTTATGTAGCATTACTTTATAACGTATAAAGTTATAAACTATTACCTTATAACATACAACGTTATATACTATTAGCATGTAACTTATAACGGCATATCTTATTGCGTTATAACGTATAACGTTATATCCTTTTACGTTATAACGTATATCGTTATGTAGCATTACGTTATAACGTATAACGTTATATCCTATTACGTTATAACGTATATCGTTATGTAGCATTACTTTATAACGTATAAAGTTATAAACTATTACCTTATAACATACAACGTTATATACTATTAGCATGTAACTTATAACGGCATATCTTATTGCGTTATAACGTATAACGTTATATCCTATTACGTTATAACGTATATCGTCATGTAGCATTACGTTATAACGTATAACGTTATATACTATTACCTTATAATTTGTAGCGCTATATAGTATATCGTTATAACGTACAACTTTATATCCTATTACGTTATAACATACATCGTTATGTAGCATTACGTTATAACGTAGAACGTTATATCCTATTACGTTATAACGTATATCGTTATGTAGCATTACATTATATCGTATAACGCTATATACTATTGCCTTATAACATATAACGTCATATACCATTACCATGTAACTTATAACGTTATATCTTATTGCGTTATAACGTATAACGTTATATCCTATTACGTTATAACGTATATCGTTATGTAGCATTACGTTATAACGTATAACGTTATACACTATTACGTTATAAGATATATCGTTTTGTAGCATTACGTTATAACGTATAACGTTATATCCTATTACCTTATATCTTGTAACGTTATATCCTATTACCTTATAACGTATAACGTTATGTCGCATTGCGTTATAACGTATAACGTTATATGATATTACCTTATAATTTGTAGCGCTATATGGTATAACGTTATAACGTACAACGTTATATCCTATTACGTTATAACGTATATCGTTATGTAGCAGTACGTTATAACGTATAACGTTATATAGTATTACCTTATAATTTGCAGCGCTATATAGTATATCGTTATAACGTATAACGTTATATCCTATTACCTTTTATCTTATAACGTTATATCCTATTACGTTTATAACATATAGCGTGTTATAGTATTACGTTATAACGAATATCGTTATAAACCATTACCTTATAACGTATAACGTTATGTGGTATTACGTTATAACTTATAACGTTATATCCCATTACGTTAAAACGTATAACGTTATATAGTATTACGTTATAACGTATAACGTTATATCCTATTACCTTTTATCTTATAACGTTATATCCTATTACGTTTATAACGTATATCGTTATGTAGCATTACATTATATCGTATAACGCTATATACTATTACCTTATAACATATAACGTTATATACTATTACCATGTAACTTATAACGTTATATCTTATTGCGTTATAACGTATAACGTTATATCCTATTACGTTATAACGTATATCGTTATGTAGCATTACGTTATAACGTATATCGTTATGTTGCATTACCTTATATCTTATAACGTTATAACCTATTACGTTTATAACGTATAACGTTTTATAGTATTACGTTATAACGTATAACGTTATAAACTATTACCTTATAGCGTATAACGTTATGTGGCATTACGTTATAACGTATAACGTTATATCCTTTTACGTTATAACGTATATCGTTATGTAGCATTACGTTATAACGTATAACGTTATATCCTATTACGTTATAACGTATATCGTTATGTTGCATTACGTTATGACGTATAACGTTATATCCTTTTACGTCATAACGTATAGCGTTATATAGTATTACGTTATAATGTATATCCTTATAACGTTTTACCTTATAACGTATAACGTTATGTGGCATTACGTTATAACGTATAACGTTATATACTATTACTTTATAATTTGTAACGCCATATAGTATAACGTTATAACGTACTACGTTATATCCTATTACGTAATAACGTACATCGTTATGTAGCATTACGTTATTACGTATAACGTCGTATCCTATTACGTTACAACGTATATCGTTATGTAGCATTACCTTATAACATATAACGTTATATACTATTACCATGTAACGTATAACGATATATCCCATTACGTCATAACGTATAACGTTATATAGTATTACGTTATAATGTATATCGTTATGTAGCATTACTTTATAACGTATAAAGTTATAAACTATTACCTTATAACATACAACGTTATATACTATTAGCATGTAACTTATAACGGTATATCTTATTGCGTTATAACGTATAACGTTATATCCTATTATGTTATAACGTATGTCGTTATGTAGCATTACATTATATCGTATAACGCTATATACTATTACCTTATAACGTATAACGTTATATACCATTACCATGTAACTTATAACGTTATATCTTATTGCGTTATAACGTATAACGTTATATCCTATTACGTTATAACGTATATCGTTATGTAGCATTACGTTATAACGTATAACGTTATACACTATTACGTTATAAGATATATCGTTTTGTAGCATTACGTTATAACGCATAACGTTATATCCAATTACCTTATATCTTGTAACGTTATATCCTATTACCTTATAACGTATAACGTTATGTCGCATTGCGTTATAACGTATAACGTTATATGATATTACCTTATAATTTGTAGCACTATATGGTATAACGTTATAACGTACAACGTTATATCCTATTACGTTATAACGTATATCGTTATGTAGCAGTACGTTATAACGTATAACGTTATATAGTATTACCTTATAATTTGCAGCGCTATATAGTATATCGTTATAACGTATAACGTTATATCCTATTACCTTTTATCTTATAACGTTATATCCTATTACGTTTATAACATATAGCGTGTTATAGTATTACGTTATAACGAATATCGTTATAAACCATTACCTTATAACGTATAACGTTATGTGGTATGACGTTATAACTTATAACGTTGTAACCCATTACGTTAAAACGTATAACGTTATATAGTATTACGTTATAACGTATAACGTTATATCCTATTACCTTTTATCTTATAACGTTATATCCTATTACGTTTATAACGTATATCGTTATGTAGCATTACGTTATAACGTATAACGTTATATACTATTACCTTATAATTTGTAGCGCTATATAGTATATCGTTATAACGTACAACTTTATATCCTATTACGATATAACGTACATCGTTATGTAGCATTACGTTATAACGTATAACGTTATATACTATTGCCTTATAATTTGTAGCGCTATATAGTATATCGTTATAACGTACAACTTTATATCCTATTACGTTATAACGTACATCGCATTGTAGCATTACGTTATAACGTATAACGTTGTATCCTATTACGTTATAACGTATATCGTTATGTAGCATTACGTTATAACGTATAACCTCATACACTATTACGTTAAAAGATATATCGTTTTGTAGCATTACGTTATAACGTATAACGTTATATCCTATTACCTTATATCTTGTAACGTTATATCCTATTACCTTATAACGTATAACGTTATGTCGAATTACGTTATAACGTATAACGTTATATGATATTACCTTATAATTTCTAGCGCTATATGGTATAACGTTATAACGTACAACGTTATATCCTATTACCTTATAACGTATAACGTTATGTCGCATTACGTTATAACGTATAACGTTATATACTATTACCTTATAATTTGTAGCGCTATATAGTATATCGTTATAACGTACAACTTTATATCCTATTACGTTATAACGTACATCGTTTTGTAGCATTACGTTATAACGTATAACGTTATATCCTATTACCTTTTATCTTGTAACGTTATATCCTATTACCTTATAACGTATAACGTTATGTCGCATTACGTTATAACGTATAACGTTATATGATATTACCTTATAATTTGTAGCGCTATATGGTATAACGTTATAACGTACAACGTTATATCCTGTTACGTTATAACGTATATCGTTATGTAGCAGTACGTTATAACGTATAACGTTATATCCTATTACCTTATATCTTGTAACGTTATATCCTATTACCTTATAACGTATAACGTTATGTCGCATTACGTTATAACGTATAACGTTATATGATATTACCTCATAATTTGTAGCGCTATATGTTATTACGTTATAACGTAACGTTGTATCACATTACGTCATAAGGTATAACGTTATATCCCATTACGTCATTAAGTATAACGTTATATAGTACTACGTTATAAGATGTATCGTTTTGTAGCATTACGTTATAACGTACAACGTTATATCCTATTACGTTATAACGTACATCGTTATGTAGCATTACGTTATAACGTATAACGTTATATCCTATTACGTTATAAGATGTATCGTTTTGTAGCATTACGTTATAACGTATAACGTTATATCCTATTACCTTATATCTTGTAACGTTATATCCTATTACCTTATAACGTACATCGTTATGTAGCATTACGTTATAACGTATAACGTTATATACTATTACCTTATAATTTGTAACGCTATAAAGTATAACGTTATAACGTACAACGTTATATCCTATTACGTTATAACGTATATCGTTATGTTGCATTACGTTATAACGTATAACGTTATATCCTATTACGTTATAACGAATATCGTACTATTACCTTATAACGTATAACGTTATGTGGCATTACGTTATAACGTATAACGTTATATCCTATTACCTTATATCTTGTAACGTTATATCCTATTACCTTATAACGTATAACGTTATGTCGCATTACGTTATAACGTATAACGTTATATGATATTACCTCATAATTTGTAGCGCTATATGTTATTACGTTATAACGTAACGTTGTATCACATTACGTCATAAGGTATAACGTTATATCCCATTACGTCATTAAGTATAACGTTATATAGTACTACGTTATAAGATGTATCGTTATGTTGCATTACGTTATAACGTATAACGTTATATCCTATTACGTTATAACGAATATCGTACTATTACCTTATAACGTATAACGTTATGTGGCATTACGTTATAACGTATAACGTTATATCCTATTACGTTACAACGCATATCGTTATGTAGCATTACCTTATAACATATAACGTTATATACTATTACCATGTAACGTATAACGTTATATCCCATTACGTCATAACGTATAACGTTATATAGTATTAGGTTATAATGTATATCCTTATAACGTTTTACCTTATAACGTATAACGTCATGTGAGCTAACGTTATAACGTATATCGTTGTATATTATTACCTTACATCGTATAGCGCAATATACTATTACCTTATAACATATATCGTTATATACTGCTACCTTGTAAGGTATAACGTTATTTCCTATTACGTTATAACGTATATCGTTATGTAGCATTACTTTATAACGTATAAAGTTATAAACTATTACCTTATAACATACAACGTTATATACTATTAGCATGTAACTTATAACGGCATATCTTATTGCGTTATAACGTATAACGTTATATCCTTTTACGTTATAACGTATATCGTTATGTAGCATTACGTTATAACGTATAACGTTATATCCTATTACGTTATAACGTATATCGTTATGTTGCATTACGTTATGACGTATAACGTTATATCCTTTTACGTCATAACGTATAGCGTTATATAGTATTACGTTATAATGTATATCCTTATAAAGTTTTACCTTATAACGTATAACGTTATGTGGCATTACGTTATAACGTATAACGTTACATACTATTACTTTATAATTTGTAACGCTATATAGTATAACGTTATAACGTACTACGTTATATCCTATTACGTAATAACGTACATCGTTATGTAGCATTACGTTATTACGTATAACGTCGTATCCTATTATGTTACAACGTATATCGTTATGTAGCATTACCTAATAACATATAACGTTATATACTATTACCATGTATCGTATAACGATATATCCCATTACGTCATAACGTATAACGTTATATAGTATTACGTTATAATGTATATCGTTATGTAGCATTACTTTATAACGTATAAAGTTATAAACTATTACCTTATAACATACAACGTTATATACTATTAGCATGTAACTTATAACGGCATATCTTATTGCGTTATAACGTATAACGTTATATCCTATTACGTTATAACGTATATCGTCATGTAGCATTACGTTATAACGTATAACGTTATATACTATTACCTTATAATTTGTAGCGCTATATAGTATATCGTTATAACGTACAACTTTATATCCTATTACGTTATAACATACATCGTTATGTAGCATTACGTTATAACGTAGAACGTTATATCCTATTACGTTATAACGTATATCGTTATGTAGCATTACATTATATCGTATAACGCTATATACTATTGCCTTATAACATATAACGTCATATACCATTACCATGTAACTTATAACGTTATATCTTATTGCGTTATAACGTATAACGTTATATCCTATTACGTTATGACGTATATCGTTATGTAGCATTACGTTATAACGTATAACGTTATACACTATTACGTTATAAGATATATCGTTTTGTAGCATTACGTTATAACGTATAACGTTATATCCTATTACCTTATATCTTGTAACGTTATATCCTATTACCTTATAACGTATAACGTTATGTCGCATTGCGTTATAACGTATAACGTTATATGATATTACCTTATAATTTGTAGCGCTATATGGTATAACGTTATAACGTACAACGTTATATCCTATTACGTTATAACGTATATCGTTATGTAGCAGTACGTTATAACGTATAACGTTATATAGTATTACCTTATAATTTGCAGCGCTATATAGTATATCGTTATAACGTATAACGTTATATCCTATTACCTTTTATCTTATAACGTTATATCCTATTACGTTTATAACATATAGCGTGTTATAGTATTACGTTATAACGAATATCGTTATAAACCATTACCTTATAACGTATAACGTTATGTGGTATTACGTTATAACTTATAACGTTATATCCCATTACGTTAAAACGTATAACGTTATATAGTATTACGTTATAACGTATAACGTTATATCCTATTACCTTTTATCTTATAACGTTATATCCTATTACGTTTATAACGTATATCGTTATGTAGCATTACATTATATCGTATAACGCTATATACTATTACCTTATAACATATAACGTTATATACTATTACCATGTAACTTATAACGTTATATCTTATTGCGTTATAACGTATAACGTTATATCCTATTACGTTATAACGTATATCGTTATGTAGCATTACGTTATAACGTATAACCTTATACACTATGACGTTATAAGATATATCGTTTTGTAGCATTACGTTATAACGTATAACGTTATATAGTATTACCTTATAATTTGCAGCGCTGTATAGTATATCGTTATAACGTTCAACGTTATATCCTATTACGTTATAACGTACATCGTTTTGTAGCATTACGTTATAACGTATAACGTTATATCCTATTACCTTTTATCTTATAACGTTATATCCTATTACGTTTATAACGTATATCGTTATGTAGCATTACGTTATAACGTATAACGTTATATACTATTACCTTATAATTTGTAGCGCTATATAGTATATCGTTATAACGTACAACTTTATATCCTATTACGTTATAACGTACATCGTTTTGTAGCATTACGTTATAACGTATAACGTTATATCCTATTACCTTATATCTTGTAACGTTATATCCTATTACCTTATAACGTATAACGTTATGTCGCATTACGTTATAACGTATAACGTTATATGATATTACCTTATAATTTGTAGCGCTATATGGTATAACGTTATAACGTACAACGTTATATCCTGTTACGTTATAACGTATATCGTTATGTAGCAGTACGTTATAACGTATAACGTTATATCCTATTACCTTATATCTTGTAACGTTATATCCTATTACCTTTTAACGTATAACGTTATGTCGCATTACGTTATAACGTATAACGTTATATGATATTACCTCATAATTTGTAGCGCTATATGTTATTACGTTACAACGTAACGTTATATCACATTACGTCATAAGGTATAACGTTATATCCCATTACGTCATTAAGTATAACGTTATATAGTACTACGTTATAAGATATATCGTTTTGTAGCATTACGTTATAACGTACAACGTTATATCCTATTACGTTATAACGTACATCGTTATGTAGCATTACGTCATAACGTATAACGTTATATCCTATTACGTTATAAGATATATCGTTTTGTAGCATTACGTTATAACGTATAACGTTGTATCCTATTACCTTATATCTTGTAACGTTATACTCTATTACCTTATAACGTACATCGTTATGTAGCATTACGTCATAACGTATAACGTTATATACTATTACCTTATAATTTGTAACGCTATAAAGTATAACGTTATAACGTACAACGTTATATCCTATTACGTTATAACGTATATCGTTATGTTGCATTACGTTATAACGTATAACGTTATATCCTATTACGTTATAACGAATATCGTTATAAACTATTACCTTATAACGTATAACGTTATGTGGCATTACGTCATAACGTATAACGTTATATCCTATTACCTTATAATTTGTAGCGCTATATAGTATAACGTTATCACGTAGAACGTTATATCCTATTACGTTATAACGTACATCGTTATGTAGCATTACGTTATAACGTATAACATTATATCCTATTACGTTATAACGTACATGGTTATGTAGCATTACATTATAACGTATAACTTTAAATACTATTACCATGTTACGTATAACGTTATATCCTACTACGTTATGATGTATTACGCTACGTAGTATTACGTAGTAAAATATAACGTTATATACCATTACCTTATATCTTATAATGTCATATCCTATTACGTTATAACGTATAACGTTATATGGTATTACGTTATAACTTATAACGTTATATCCTATTATGTTATAACGTATAACGTTATATACTATTACCTTACATCTTATAACGTCATATGGTATTACGTTATAACGTATAACGTTATATACTATTACCTTCTAATTCGTAGCGCTATATACTATAACGTTATAACGTACAACGTTATATCCTATTACGTTATAACGTATATCGTTATGTAGCATTACTTTATAACGTATAACGTTATAACATATTTCCTTATAACGTATATCGTCATGTAGCATTACATTATAACGTATAACTTTAAATACTATTACCATGTTACGTATAACGTTATATCCTACTACGTTATGACGCATTACGTTATGTAGTATTACGTAGTAAAATATAACGTTATATACTATTACCTTACATCATATAGCGTCATATGGTATTACGTTATAACGTATAACGTTATATACTATTACCTTATAATTCGTAGCGCTATATACTATAACGTTATAACGAACAACGTTATGTAGCATTACGTTATAACGTATAACGTAATACAATATTACCTTATAACGTATAACGTTATATAGCATTACGTTATTACCTACAGTGTTAAACACTATTACCATGTAACGTATAACGCTATATCCTATTACGTCATAACGAATTACCTTATATATCACTACGTTGTAACTTATAACGTTGTATACTATTACCTTATAACATATAACGTGATATACTATTACCATGTAATGTATAACGTTATTCCCTGTTACGCTATAACGTATAACGTTAAATCCTATTACGTTATAACGTATAACGTTATACCCTATTACGTTATAATGTATAACGTTATATCCTATTACGTTATAACGTATATCGTTATATCCTATTACGTTATAACGTATAACGTTATATGCTATTACCATATAACATTTAACGTTACATACTATTACCATGTAACGTATATCGCTATATCCTATTACGTTATAACGTATAACGTTATATCCTATTACGTTATAACGTATAACGTTATATCCTATTACGTTATAAAGTATAACGTTATATGATATTACCATGTAACGTATAACGTTATGTAGCATTACGTTATAACGTATAACGTTATATACTATTACCTTATATCTTATAACGTCATATGCTATTACGTTATAACGTATAACGTTATTTAGTATTACTTTATAACTTATAACGTTATATACTATTACCTTATAATTTGTAGCGCTATATAGTATTACGTTATAACGTATATCGTTATGTAGCATTACATTATAACGTATAACGTTATATAATATTACCTTACATCTTATAACGTCATATGGTATTACGTTATAACGTATAACGTTATATACTATTACCTTATAATTCTTAGCGCTATATACTATAACGTTATAACGAACAACGTTATGTAGCATTACGTTATAACGTATAACGTAATATAATATCACCTTATAACGTATAACGTTATATAGCATTACGTTATTACCTACAGCGTTAAACACTATTACCATGTAACGTATAACGCTATATCCTATTACGTCATAACGAATTACCTTATATATCACTACGTTGTAACTTATAACGTTGTATACTATTACCTTATAACATATAACGTGATATACTATTACCATGTAACTTATAACGTTATATCCTATTACGTTATAATGAGATACCTTATATATCATTACGTTGTAACTTATAACGTTGTATACTATTACCTTATAACATATAACGTGATATACTATTACCATGTAATGTATAACGTTATTTCCAGTTACGCTATAACGTATAACGTTAAATCCTATTACGTTATAACGTATAACGTTATACCCTATTACGTTATAACGTATAACGTTATATCCTATTACGTTATAACGTATATCGTTATATCCTATTACGTTATAACGTATAACGTTATATGCTATTACCATATAACATATAACGTTACATACTATTCCCATGTAACGTATAACGTTATATCCTATTTCGTTATAACGAATTACCTTATATAGCATTCCGTAGTAACGTATAACGTTATATACTATTACCTTATAACATATAACGTTACATACTATTACCATTTAACGTATAACTTTATGTAGCATTACGTTATAACGTATAACGTTATATACTATTACCTTATATCTTATAACGTCATATGCTATTACGTTATGACGTATAACGTTATATACTATTACCTTATAATTTGTAGCGCTATATAGTATAACATTATAACGTACAACGTTATATCCTGTTACGTTATAACGTATAACGTGATATAGTATTACGTTATAACGTATAGCCTTATAAAGTATTACCTTATAACGTATAACGTCATATACAATTACCTTATATCATATTAAGTCTTATGGAAATACCTTATAAAGTATGACGTTATGTAGCATTACGTTATAACGTATAACGTTATATCCTATTACGTTATAACGTATATGGTTACGTAGCATCACGTTATAACGTATATCGTTATGTAGCATTACGTTATAACGTATAACGTTATATACTATTACCTTATAATTTGTAGCGCTATATACTATAACGTTATAACGTACAACGTTATATCCTATTACGTTATAACGTATATCGTTATGTAGCATTACTTTATAACGTATAACGTTATAACATATTTCCTTATAACGTATATCGTCATGTAGCATTACATTATAACGTATAACTTTAAATACTATTACCATGTTACGTATAACGTTATATCCTACTACGTTATGACGTATTACGTTATGTAGTATTACGTAGTAAAATATAACGTTATATACTATTACCTTACATCATATAACGTCATATGGTATTACGTTATAACGTATAACGTTATATACTATTACCTTATAATTCGTAGCGCTATATACTATAACGTTATAACGAACAACGTTATGTAGCATTACGTTATAACGTATAACGTAATATAATATTACCTTATAACGTATAACGTTATATAGCATTACGTTATTACCTACAGCGTTAAACACTATTACCATGTAACGTATAACCCTATATCCTATTACGTCATAACGAATTACCTTATATATCACTACGTTGTAACTTATAACGTTGTATACTATTACCTTATAACATATAACGTGATATACTATTACCATGTAACTTATAACGTTATATCCTATTACGTTATAATGAGATACCTTATATATCATTACGTTGTAACTTATAACGTTGTATACTATTACCTTATAACATATAACGTGATATACTATTACCATGTAATGTATAACGTTATTTCCTGTTACGCTATAACGTATAACGTTAAATCCTATTACGTTATAACGTATAACGTTATACCCTATTACGTTATAATGTATAACGTTATATCCTATTACGTTATAACGTATATCGTTATGTAGCATTACGTTATAACGTATAACGTTATATAATATTACCTTACATCTTATAACGTCATATGGTATTACGTTATAACGTATAACGTTATATACTATTACCTTATAGTTCGTAGCGCTATATACTATAACGTTATAACGTACAACGTTATGTAGCATTACGTTATAACGTATAACGTAATATAATATTACCTTATAACGTATAACGTTATATAGCATTACGTTATTACCTACAGCGTTAAACACTATTACCATGTAACGTATAACGCTATATCCTATTACGTCATAACGAATTACCTTATATATCACTACGTTGTAACTTATAACGTTGTATACTATTACCTTATAACATATAACGTGATATACTATTACCATGTAACTTATAACGTTATATCCTATTACGTTATAATGAGATACCTTATATATCATTACGTTGTAACTTATAACGTTGTATACTATTACCTTATAACATATAACGTGATATACTATTACCATGTAATGTATAACGTTATTTCCAGTTACGCTATAACGTATAACGTTAAATCCTATTACGTTATAACGTATAACGTTATACCCTATTACGTTATAACGTATAACGTTATATCCTATTACGTTATAACGTATATCGTTATATCCTATTACGTTATAACGTATAACGTTATATGCTATTACCATATAACATATAACGTTACATACTATTCCCATGTAACGTATAACGTTATATCCTATTTCGTTATAACGAATTACCTTATATAGCATTACGTAGTAACGTATAACGTTATATACTATTACCTTATAACATATAACGTTACATACTATTACCATGTAACGTATAACTTTATGTAGCATTACGTTATAACGTATAACGTTATATACTATTACCTTATATCTTATAACGTCATATGCTATTACGTTATGACGTATAACGTTATATACTATTACCTTATAATTTGTAGCGCGATATAGTATAACATTATAACGTACAACGTTATATCCTGTTACGTTATAACGTATAACGTGATATAGTATTACGTTATAACGTATATCGTTATGTAGCATTACATTATAACGTATAACGTTAAATACTAATACCATGTTACGTATAACGTTATATCCCATAACGTCATAACGTATAACGTTATATAGTATTACGTTATAACGTATAACGTTATATACCATTACCTTACATCTTATAACGTCATATGGTATTACGTTATAACGTATAACGTTATATACTATTACCTTATAAGTCGTAGCGCTATATACTATAACGTTATAACGTACAACGTTATATCCTAATACGTTATAACGTATATCGTTATGTAGCATTACTTTATAACGTATAACGTTATAAAATATTTTATTATAACGTATATCGTTATGTAGCATTACATTATAACGTATAACTTTAAAAACTATTACCATGTTACGTATAACGTTATATCCTACTACGTTATGACGTATTACGTTATGTAGTATTACGTAGTAAAATATAACGTTATATACTATTACCTTATATCTTATAACGTCATATGCTATTACGTTATAACGTATAACGTTATTTAGTATTACTTTATAACTTATAACGTTATATACTATTACCTTATAATTTGTAGCGCTATATAGTATTACGTTATAACGTATATCGTTATATACCATTACCTTCTAAGGTATAACGTTATTGCCTATTACGTTATAACGTATAACGTTATATCCTATTACGTTTATAACGTATAACGTTATATAGTATTATGTTATAAAGTATATCGTTATGTAGCATTACATTATAACGTATAACGTTAAATACTAATACCATGTTACGTATAACGTTATATCCCATAACGTCATAACCTATAACGTTATATAGTATTACGTTATAACGTATAACGTTATATACTATTACCTTATATCTTATAACGTCATACGGTATTACGTTATAACGTATAACGTTATATACTATTACCTATAATTCGTAGCGCTATATACTATAACGTTATAACGTACAACGTTATATCCAATTACGTTATAACGTATAACGTTATATGGTATTAAGTTATAACTTATAACTTCATATCCTATTACGTCATAACGTATAACTTTATATGCTATGACTCTAGAACATATAACGTTACATACTATTACCATGTAACGTATAACGATATATCCTATTACGTTATAACGTATAACGTTATATCCTATTACGTCTTAACGTATAACGTTATATAGTATTACGTTATAACGTATATCGTTATGTAGCATTACATTATAACGTATAACGTTATAAACTATTACCTCATAACGTATAGCGCTATATGGTACTATTTATAACGTAGAACGATATATATTATTACCTTATATCTTATAACGTCATGTGGTATTACGTTATAACGTATAACGTTATATGGTATTACGTTATAACTTATAACGTTATATCCTATTATGTTATAACGTCTAACGTTATATACTATTACCTTACATCTTATAACGTCATATGGTATTACGTTATAACGTATAACGTTATATACTATTACCTTATAATTCGTAGCGCTATATACTATAACGTTATAACGTACAACGTTATATCCTAATACGTTATAACGTATATCGTTATGTAGCATTACTTTATAACGTCTAACGTTATAAAATATTTTATTATAACGTATATCGTTATGTAGCATTACATTATAACGTATAACTTTAAATACTATTACCATGTTACGTATAACGTTATATCCTACTACGTTATGACGTATTACGTTATGTAGTATTACGTAGTAATATATAACGTTATATACTATTACCTTATATCTTATAACGTCATATCCTATTACGTTATAACGTATAACGTTATATGGTATTACGTTATAACTTATAACGTTATATCCTATTACGTTATAACGTATAACGTTATATACTATTACCTTACATCTTATAACGTCATATGGTATTACGTTATAACGTATAACGTTATATACTATTACCTTATAATTCGTAGCGCTATATACTATAACGTTATAACGTACAACGTTATGTACCATTACGTTATAACGTATAACGTAATATAATATTACCTTATAACGTATAACGTTATATAGCATTACGTTATTACCTACAGCGTTAAACACTATTACCATGTAACGTATAACGCTATATCCTATTACGTCATAACGAATTACCTTATATATCACTACGTTGTAACTTATAACGTTGTATACTATTACCTTATAACATATAACGTGAAATACTATTACCATGTAACTTATAACGTTATATCCTATTACGTTATAATGAGATACCTTATATATCATTACGTTGTAACTTATAACGTTGTATACTATTACCTTATAACATATAACGTGATATACTATTACCATGTAATGTATAACGTTATTTCCAGTTACGCTATAACGTATAACGTTAAATCCTATTACGTTATAACGTATAACGTTATACCCTATTACGTTATAACGTATAACGTTATATCCTATTACGTTATAACGTATATCGTTATATCCTATTACGTTATAACGTATAACGTTATATGCTATTACCATATAACATATAACGTTACATACTATTCCCATGTAACGTATAACGTTATATCCTATTTCGTTATAACGAATTACCTTATATAGCATTACGTAGTAACGTATAACGTTATATACTATTACCTTATAACATATAACGTTACATACTATTACCATGTAACGTATAACTTTATGTAGCATTACGTGATAACGTATAACGTTATATACTATTACCTTATATCTTATAACGTCATATGCTATTACGTTATGACGTATAACGTTATATACTATTACCTTATAATTTGTAGCGCGATATAGTATAACATTATAACGTACAACGTTATATCCTGTTACGTTATAACGTATAACGTGATATAGTATTACGTTATAACGTATATCCTTATAAAGTATTACCTTATAACGTATAACGTTATATACAATTACCTTATATCATATAACGTCTTGTGGAATTACCTTATAACGTATGACGTTATGTAGCATTACGTTATAACGTATAACGTTATATCCTATTACGTTATAACGTATATGGTTACGTAGCATCACGTTATACGTATATCGTTATGTAGCATTACGTTATAACGTATAACGTTATATACTATTACCTTATAATTTGTAGCGCTATATAGTATTACGTTATAACGTACAACGTTATATCCTCTTACGTTATAACGTATATCGTTATGTAGCATCACGTTATAACGTATAACGTTATATACTATTACCTTATAACATATAACGTTATATACTATTACCATGTAACGTATAACGTTATATCCCATTACGTCATAACGTATACCGTTATATAGTATTACGTTATAACGTGTATCCTTATAAAGTATAACCTTATAACGTATAACGTTATGTGGCTTTACGTTATAACGTATATCGTTGTATATTATTACCGTGTATCGTATTGCGCTATATACTATTACCTTATAACATATATCGTTATATACCATTACCTTCTAAGGTATAACGTTATTGCCTATTACGTTATAACGTATAACGTTATATCCTATTACGTTTATAACGTATAACGTTATATAGTATTACGTTATAACGTATATCGTTATGTAGCATTACATTATAACGTATAACGTTAAATACTAATACCATGTTACGTATAACGTTATATCCCATAACGTCATAACGTATAACGTTATATAGTATTACGTTATAACGTATAACGTTATATACTATTACCTTATATCTTATAACGTCATATGGTATTACGTTATAACGTGTAACGTTATATACTATTACCTTATAATTTGTAGCGCTATATAGTATTACGTTATAACGTACAACGTTATATCCTCTTACGTTATAACGTATATCGTTATGTAGCATCACGTTATAACGTATAACGTTATATACTATTACCTTATAACATATAACGTTATATACTATTACCATGTAACGTATAACGTTATATCCCATTACGTCATAACGTATACCGTTATATAGTATTACGTTATAACGTGTATCCTTATAAAGTATAACCTTATAACGTATAACGTTATGTGGCTTTACGTTATAACGTATATCGTTGTATATTATTACCGTGTATCGTATTGCGCTATATACTATTACCTTATAACATATATCGTTATATACCATTACCTTCTAAGGTATAACGTTATTGCCTATTACGTTATAACGTATAACGTTATATCCTATTACGTTTATAACGTATAACGTTATATAGTATTACGTTATAACGTATATCGTTATGTAGCATTACATTATAACGTATAACGTTAAATACTAATACCATGTTACGTATAACGTTATATCCCATAACGTCATAACGTATAACGTTATATAGTATTACGTTATAACGTATAACGTTATATACTATTACCTTATATCTTATAACGTCATATGGTATTACGTTATAACGTATAACGTTATATACTATTACCTTATAATTCGTAGCGCTATATACTATAACGTTATAACGTACAACGTTATATCCAATTACGTTATAACGTATAACGTTATATGGTATTAAGTTATAACTTATAACTTCATATCCTATTACGTCATAACGTATAACTTTATATGCTATGACTCTAGAACATATAACGTTACATACTATTACCATGTAACGTATAACGATATATCCTATTACGTTATAACGTATAACGTTATATCCTATTACGTCTTAACGTATAACGTTATATAGTATTACGTTATAACGTATATCGTTATGTAGCATTACATTATAACGTATAACGTTATAAACTATTACCTCATAACGTATAGCGCTATATGGTACTATTTATAACGTAGAACGATATATATTATTTCCTTATATCTTATAACGTCATATGGTATTACGTTATAACGTATAACGTTATATCCCATTACGTCGTAACGTATAACGTTATATAGTATTACGTTATAACGTATATCGTTATGTAGCATTACATTATAACGTATAACGTTAAATACTAATACCATGTTACGTATAACGTTATATCCCATAACGTCATAACGTATAACGTTATATAGTATTACGTTATAACGTATAACGTTATATACCATTACCTTACATCTTATAACGTCATATGGTATTACGTTATAACGTATAACGTTATATACTATTACCTTATAATTCGTAGCGCTATATACTATAACGTTATAACGTACAACGTTATATCCTAATACGTTAAAACGTATATCGTTATGTAGCATTACTTTATAACGTATAACGTTATAAAATATTTTATTATAACGTATATCGTTATGTAGCATTACATTATAACGTATAACTTTAAATACTATTACCATGTTACGTATAACGTTATATCCTACTACGTTATGACGTATTACGTTATGTAGTATTACGTAGTAAAATATAACGTTATATACTATTACCTTATATCTTATAACGTCATATCCTATTACGTTATAACGTATAACGTTATATGGTATTACGTTATAACTTATAACGTTATATCCTATTACGTTATAACGTATAACGTTATATACTATTACCTTACATCTTATAACGTCATATGGTATTACGTTATAACGTATAACGTTATATACTATTACCTTATAATTCGTAGCGCTATATACTATAACGTTATAACGTACAACGTTATGTAGCATTACGTTATAACGTATAACGTTATATACTATTACCTTATATCTTATAACGTCATATGCTATTACGTTATAACGTATAACGTTATTTAGTATTACTTTATAACTTATAACGTTATATACTATTACCTTATAATTTGTAGCGCTATATAGTATTACGTTATAACGTATATCGTTATGTAGCATTACGTTATAACGTATAACGTTATATAATATTACCTTACATCTTATAACGTCATATGGTATTACGTTATAACGTATAACGTTATATACTATTACCTTATAATTCGTAGCGCTATATACTATAACGTTATAACGTACGACGTTATGTAGCATTACGTTATAACGTATAACGTAATATAATATTACCTTATAACGTATAACGTTGTATAGCATTACGTTATTACCTACAGCGTTAAACACTATTACCATGTAACGTATAACGCTATATCCTATTACGTCATAACGAATTACCTTATATATCACTACGTTGTAACTTATAACGTTGTATACTACTACCTTATAACATATAACGTGATATACTATTACCATGTAACTTATAACGTTATATCCTATTACGTTATAATGAGATACCTTATATATCATTACGTTGTAACTTATAACGTTGTATACTATTACCTTATAACATATAACGTGATATACTATTACCATGTAATGTATAACGTTATTTCCAGTTACGCTATAACGTATAACGTTAAATCCTATTACGTTATAACGTATAACGTTATACCCTATTACGTTATAACGTATAACGTTATATCCTATTACGTTATAACGTATATCGTTATATCCTATTACGTTATAACGTATAACGTTATATGCTATTACCATATAACATATAACGTTACATACTATTCCCATGTAACGTATAACGTTATATCCTATTTCGTTATAACGAATTACCTTATATAGCATTACGTAGTAACGTATAACGTTATATACTATTACCTTATAACATATAGCGTTACATACTATTACCATGTAACGTATAACTTTATGTAGCATTACGTTATAACGTATAACGTTATATACTATTACCTTATATCTTATAACGTCATATGCTGTTACGTTATGACGTACAACGTTATATACTATTACCTTATAATTTGTAGCGCTATATAGTATAACATTATAACGTACAACGTTATATCCTGTTACGTTATAATGTATAACGTTATATAGTATTACGTTATAACGTATATCCTTATAAAGTATTACCTTATAACGTATAACGTTATATACAATATCCTTATATCATATAACGTCTTATGGAATTACCTTATAACGTATGACGTTATGTAGCATTACGTTATAACGTATAACGTTATATCCTATTACGTTATAACGTATATGGTTACGTAGCATCACGTTATAACGTATATCGTTATGTAGCATTACGTTATAACGTATAACGTTATATCCTATTACGTTTATAACGTATAACGTTATATAGTATTACGTTATAACGTATATCGTTATGTAGCATTACATTATAACGTATAACGTTAAATATTAATACCATGTTACGTATAACGTTATATCCCATAACGTCATAACCTATAACGTTATATAGTATTACGTTATAACGTATAACGTTATATACTATTACCTTATATCTTATAACGTCATATGGTATTACGTTATAACGTATAACGTTATATATTATTACCTTATAATTCGTAGCGCTATATACTATAACGTTATAACGTACAACGTTATATCCAATTACGTTATAACGTATAACGTTATATGGTATTAAGTTATAACTTATAACTTCATATCCTATTACGTCATAACGTATAACTTTATATGCTATGACTCTAGAACATATAACGTTACATACTATTACCATGTAACGTATAACGATATATCCTATTACGTTATAACGTATAACGTTATATCCTATTACGTCTTAACGTATAACGTTATATAGTATTACGTTATAACGTATATCGTTATGTAGCATTACATTATAACGTATAACGTTATAAACTATTACCTCATAACGTATAGCGCTATATGGTACTATTTATAACGTAGAACGATATATATTATTACCTTATATCTTATAACGTCATATGGTATTACGCTATAACGTATAACGTTATATGGTATTACGTTATAACTTATAACGTTATATCCTATTATGTGATAACGTATAACGTTATATACTATTACCTTACATCTTATAACGTCATATGGTATTACGTTATAACGTATAACGTTATATACTATTACCTTATAATTCGTAGCGCTATATACTATAACGTTATAACGTACAACGTTATATCCTAATACGTTATAACGTATATCGTTATGTAGCATTACTTTATAACGTCTAACGTTATAAAATATTTTATTATAACGTATATCGTTATGTAGCATTACATTATAACGTATAACTTTAAATACTATTACCATGTTACGTATAACGTTATATCCTACTACGTTATGACGTATTACGTTATGTAGTATTACGTAGTAAAATATAACGTTATATACTATTACCTTATATCTTATAACGTCATATCCTATTACGTTATAACGTATAACGTTATATACTATTACCTTACATCTTATAACGTCATATGGTATTACGTTATAACGTATAACGTTATATACTATTACCTTATAATTCGTAGCGCTATATACTATAACGTTATAACGTACAACGTTATGTACCATTACGTTATAACGTATAACGTAATATAATATTACCTTATAACGTATAACGTTATATAGCATTACGTTATTACCTACAGCGTTAAACACTATTACCAGGTAACGTATAACGCTATATCCTATTACGTCATAACGAATTACCTTATATATCACTACGTTGTAACTTATAACGTTGTATACTATTACCTTATAACATATAACGTGATATACTATTACCATGTAACTTATAACGTTATATCCTATTACGTTATAATGAGATACCTTATATATCATTACGTTGTAACTTATAACGTTGTATACTATTACCTTATAACATATAACGTGATATACTATTACCATGTAATGTATAACGTTATTTCCAGTTACGCTATAACGTATAACGTTAAATCCTATTACGTTATAACGTATAACGTTATATGGTATTACGTTATAACTTATAACGTTATATCCTATTACGTTATAACGTATAACGTTATATACTATTACCTTACATCTTATAACGTCATATGGTATTACGTTATAACGTATAACGTTATATACTATTACCTTATAATTCGTAGCGCTATATACTATAACGTTATAACGTACAACGTTATGTAGCATTACGTTATAACGTATAACGTTATATACTATTACCTTATATCTTATAACGTCATATGCTATTACGTTATAACGTATAACGTTATTTAGTATTACTTTATAACTTATAACGTTATATACTATTACCTTATAATTTGTAGCGCTATATAGTATTACGTTATAACGTATATCGTTATGTAGCATTACGTTATAACGTATAACGTTATATAATATTACCTTACATCTTATAACGTCATATGGTATTACGTTATAACGTATAACGTTATATACTATTACCTTATAATTCGTAGCGCTATATACTATAACGTTATAACGTACGACGTTATGTAGCATTACGTTATAACGTATAACGTAATATAATATTACCTTATAACGTATAACGTTGTATAGCATTACGTTATTACCTACAGCGTTAAACACTATTACCATGTAACGTATAACGCTATATCCTATTACGTCATAACGAATTACCTTATATATCACTACGTTGTAACTTATAACGTTGTATACTACTACCTTATAACATATAACGTGATATACTATTACCATGTAACTTATAACGTTATATCCTATTACGTTATAATGAGATACCTTATATATCATTACGTTGTAACTTATAACGTTGTATACTATTACCTTATAACATATAACGTGATATACTATTACCATGTAATGTATAACGTTATTTCCAGTTACGCTATAACGTATAACGTTAAATCCTATTACGTTATAACGTATAACGTTATACCCTATTACGTTATAACGTATAACGTTATATCCTATTACGTTATAACGTATATCGTTATATCCTATTACGTTATAACGTATAACGTTATATGCTATTACCATATAACATATAACGTTACATACTATTCCCATGTAACGTATAACGTTATATCCTATTTCGTTATAACGAATTACCTTATATAGCATTACGTAGTAACGTATAACGTTATATACTATTACCTTATAACATATAGCGTTACATACTATTACCATGTAACGTATAACTTTATGTAGCATTACGTTATAACGTATAACGTTATATACTATTACCTTATATCTTATAACGTCATATGCTGTTACGTTATGACGTACAACGTTATATACTATTACCTTATAATTTGTAGCGCTATATAGTATAACATTATAACGTACAACGTTATATCCTGTTACGTTATAATGTATAACGTTATATAGTATTACGTTATAACGTATATCCTTATAAAGTATTACCTTATAACGTATAACGTTATATACAATATCCTTATATCATATAACGTCTTATGGAATTACCTTATAACGTATGACGTTATGTAGCATTACGTTATAACGTATAACGTTATATCCTATTACGTTATAACGTATATGGTTACGTAGCATCACGTTATAACGTATATCGTTATGTAGCATTACGTTATAACGTATAACGTTATATCCTATTACGTTTATAACGTATAACGTTATATAGTATTACGTTATAACGTATATCGTTATGTAGCATTACATTATAACGTATAACGTTAAATATTAATACCATGTTACGTATAACGTTATATCCCATAACGTCATAACCTATAACGTTATATAGTATTACGTTATAACGTATAACGTTATATACTATTACCTTATATCTTATAACGTCATATGGTATTACGTTATAACGTATAACGTTATATATTATTACCTTATAATTCGTAGCGCTATATACTATAACGTTATAACGTACAACGTTATATCCAATTACGTTATAACGTATAACGTTATATGGTATTAAGTTATAACTTATAACTTCATATCCTATTACGTCATAACGTATAACTTTATATGCTATGACTCTAGAACATATAACGTTACATACTATTACCATGTAACGTATAACGATATATCCTATTACGTTATAACGTATAACGTTATATCCTATTACGTCTTAACGTATAACGTTATATAGTATTACGTTATAACGTATATCGTTATGTAGCATTACATTATAACGTATAACGTTATAAACTATTACCTCATAACGTATAGCGCTATATGGTACTATTTATAACGTAGAACGATATATATTATTACCTTATATCTTATAACGTCATATGGTATTACGCTATAACGTATAACGTTATATGGTATTACGTTATAACTTATAACGTTATATCCTATTATGTTATAACGTATAACGTTATATACTATTACCTTACATCTTATAACGTCATATGGTATTACGTTATAACGTATAACGTTATATACTATTACCTTATAATTCGTAGCGCTATATACTATAACGTTATAACGTACAACGTTATATCCTAATACGTTATAACGTATATCGTTATGTAGCATTACGTCATAACGTATAACGTTAAATACCATTACCTTATAACATATAACGTTATATACTATTACCATGTAACGTATAACGTTATATCCCATTACGTTATAACGTATAACGTTATATAGTATTACGTTCTAACGTATATCGTTATGGACTATTACCTTAAAACGTATAACGTTATGTGGCATTACGTTATAACGTATAACGTTATATACTATTACCTTATAATTTGTAGCGCTATAAAGTATAACGTTATAACGTATAACGTTATATCCTATTACGTTATAACGTATATCGTTATGTGGCATACGTTATAACGTATAACGTTATATACTATTACCATATATCTTATAACACTATATGGTATTACGTTATAACGTATAACGTTATATCCCATTACGTTATAACGTATAACGTTATATAGTATTACGTTATAACGTATATCCTTATAAAGTATTACCTTATAACGTATAACGTTATGTGGCTTTACGTTATAACGTATATCGTTGTATATTATTACCTTAAATCCTATAGCGCTATATACTATTACCTTATAACATATATCGTTTTATACTATTACCTTGTAAGGTATAACGTCATTTGCTATTACGTTATAACGTATAACGTTATATCCTATTACGTTTATAACGTATAACGTTATATCCTATTACGTTATAACGTATATCGTCATGTAGCATTACGTTATAACGTATAACGTTATATACTATTACCTTACAATTTGTAGCGCTATAAAGTATAACGTTATAACGTACAACGTTATATCCTATTACGTTATAACGTATATCGTTATGTTGCATTACGTTATAACGTATAACGTTATATCCTATTACGTTATAACGTATGACGTTATGTAGCATTACGTTATAACGTGTAATGTTATATACTATTACCTTACATCTTATAACGTGATATGGTATTACGTTATAACGTATGACGTTATGTAGCATTACGTTATAACGTATAACGTTATATCCTATTACGTTATAACGTATATCGTTATGTAGCATTACCTTATATCGTATAACGTTATATACGATTACCTTATAACATATAACGCTATATACCATTACCATGTAACTTATAACGTTATATCATATTGCGTTATAACGTATAACGTTATATACTATTACCTGATAATTTGTAGCGCTATATAGTATAGCGGTATAACGAACAACGTAATATCCTATTACGTTATAACGTATATCGTTATGTAGCATTACGTTATAACGTATAACGTTATACACTATTATCTTATAATTTGTAGCGCTATATAGTATAACGTTATAACGTGCAACGTTATATCCTATTACGCTATAACGTATATCGCTATGTAGCATTACGTTATAACGTATAACGTTATATACTATTACCTTATAACATATGTTACGTCGCGTGAGTCAGTACCTGCGACGTCCCTCATGGTCAGGCCTCCGAGGCCCGCACCTCGTCACACTGACCTGCAATAAACCCAAGGGACCACCATAGCCCACATCTTTAGCAATAAAATTGTATTCTTTATACATATTTGGTCTATGAGTGGTCCCAAAAAAGGGATCCTTGGGTTTATTGCCTATTCATACTCATTACGGAGAAAGCGGAGGTTGCCCAGCGAGATAGCGGGTTTTTCCCAAAGACATAAACACCCGTGAGTCATATTTGCCGATGACTGTTCCCTCGTATTTGATTTATTAACATTGGTAATATCCAATGGGTATCGCGGATCGTTACCCTCACTTTTCTACCGAAAAGCGTAAATAACGAATCCGCGTTCCTGGTTCAGACGGGCACACCCTCACCGAGCTTTCCTCCACAAGGGATATGCGACATAAGTCAGTCAGGTTCTTGCCTCTCTAACAACCACGTCTAGCAACCTTCGGGTTCATCATCACGCTTTCCAAACACGGTCTGTAATCCAGTATAAATAAATATATATATAATATAACTGTGAAGTCCAGTTATATTCCAACTCAATTACCCTTTATTCTCCCACAAGAAATAAGGGGATCGTCTAATTCGTGGTGTCGATTTGTGCAATCGTAGCGGGAATTTACGACTCTCGTTGACGCGCTATAACGCGACTGTCTCCCCGCGACTGGACAAAAATACATTTTCCTTCGAGCCGGATTACAAACCAGTGAAAACGGATTACGTGCCAGTGGAAAGATCACTTATCAGTGAACACAGTACCACGTGAAAACAACTCCATCACACGAGTGACCGTCGGAAGAAGAGCGCCTTCCTCGCTGATCACACGCGTGATCTCACGCCGCCCAGCGCCGAGCAGCTATTCACACCAGCGTCCATTGCATATCAACCAGGTGAGCTCACGCAATGGATTCAGACTCCACCATGTCTCAATCCGAACGTATCACTAAGTTGCACCGAAGACGAGGCGTCTTACTCGGCCGATTGAAAAACGTGGATCGTCAGATCGATGAACGACAGCAAGCGGACGCCATCGATCAAGGCTTCGTCACGATCTGTCATCAAACTATCGACGACCTCTGGAACAGGATAACTAATATCCAAGATGAACTAGATGAACTAGAGGATCCAGAGACTGAACGTGCCGAAGCTACACAACGCGAATGTATTCAAATTCGTGGACGAATTGCGGCACTCGTGAAGCACTCACAGTCCGCAACTCATCCGACACCAGCAAAACACGACTCAGAAACCAATTCAGAGCTAATCAACATCAAACTGCCAGAGATCCATTTGCCCAGGTTCGACGGCACCATCGAAGAATGGAATTCCTTTCACGACACATTTGTATCCACCATAGATCGCAATGAGAAACTGACACCGGTTCAGAAATATCACTATCTGCGATCGTCCGTGACTGGCAAAGCAGCAAGAAGCTTACAATCGCTGGATATCACCGAGTCCAACTATGCCATCGCACTTAACACGCTTCGAGAAAAATTTGATTGCCACCGTCGGGTATGCCTGCGTCATTGGCATCTGATCCGTGACTATCCCAAGATATCGAAGGAAACACCAGATGCCATAGAGGATTTGCTTGAGACGGTACAAATTAATCTCAAGGCCTTAGAAAAATTAGGAGAGCCGGTCGCGTCGAATGTCGTATTGATCGATCTGATCACAATGAAGTTACCTTCTTCCACTGTAAGTAAGTGGCACCATACATTACCCGACAAAAAGATGCCCTCGTATAAGCATCTAATAGAGTTTCTAACCGCACGGGCAAACGGTGACCAACCTAGTAATAAACCAAAGAAAATAAAAGAGTCGTCTTATCAACGCCCCAGACATCAATACGACTCGTCCCGAGGACAAACTTTTACCACCACCAAGAGGACGGGGACGTGTCGCATATGTCGAGGACCTCATGACATAAAGAACTGTCAACTCTTCAAGGCAAAACCCGCAAAGACACGCGTTGCACTGATAAAAGGAGCATCATTATGCACAAATTGTCTAGGCAAGGGACACACCATTACCCAATGCTCCGCCGGATCATGCCGTATATGTCGACGACGACACCATACTCTTCTCCACAGAGATGACATTCAAGTCAGTGGTAAGGTTGCAAACTCGCGATCATCTTGCAGTAGGTCACCGATCGACCGATCCTTAAGTGAACGATCATCAAGTAGTAGATCACCGAGCGATCGAAGCTTAAGCGAACGATCATCAAGCAGTCGATCGTCGAGCGATCGATCCTCTAGCAATCATTCATCGAACGGACGGTCCAATAAAGGCCGATCTCCAAATGGGTCACCGACACCTCGCTCTACCCACCGTTCAAAACGTACTATCGAGCCAAAGCGAAAATCTTCTCATCGCCACAAGACACGCTCGTCACGACCCAACTCCATCGAATCGCACGGTTCAGCCAAAGAACAGCGATCCAAGAGGAAGTGACTAAAAACAGCAATAGGAACAGCGAACGAGGCACTAGACATATCTCCAAAGGCCCCCCAAAATCATGATCTGTTGGTTACCGCCCAGATCAACATCTTGAATCACAGGGCACATCATATCCGAGCTAGAGCGTTACTGGACACCGGCTCTAGCATGAATTTCATGACTGAAGAATTCGCCCGCTCACTTTACCTCAAACAAACGAGATGTTCGGTGCCAATCGGAACCCTGGATAATTTGACTACCATTGCGAAGCGACAAATCACGGCCACCCTTACTTCTGTAGATGGCACATACTCAAGCACAATGAGATTTTTAGTAATACCTACTATATCGCCAGCAATTCCGGACCAATCCATCGATCGATCGCTAATCAAAATACCTCGAAATCTAAGATTAGCTGATCCGGAATTCCATAAGTCACGCCCGATCGAAGTATTATTGAGCGCCGGACCAACTTTAGCATCACTATGTATCGGGCAAATCAAGCTAGGTCAAGCAAATCACTCCGAGTTATGTTTACAAAAAACTCGATTTGGTTGGGTCATCGGGGGGAGCCCAACCGCACAAGTGGCTACCTGCTCCTTTCATGCTAATACCACTGATTTGCAAGCAGATCTAGCACGTTTCTGGGAACTCGATGAAGGACCCCCCATCACTCATTTGTCGGAATCAGAAAAAACATGTGAGGAGCATTTCCGTAATCATGTCCGACGCACAAAGGAAGGGCGATACGTCGTCGCCCTACCATTCAATGAGAGACTCGCTTCACTAGGAACATCGAAAGCCGTAGCCATGAATCGACTTACCTCGCTGCATCGTCGATTCCAGCGCGATAAGCAATACGAAATAGCTTATCGCTCAGTCATCCGAGAGTATCTGGACCTGGGACACATGAGCAAGGTCAAGGTTTACGTCGCCATCTTCATATGTCTAGCCACCAAAGCTGTACATATCGAATTGGTAAGTGACCTCACCACCGACGCTTTCCTAGCCGCTTTACGGCGGTTTATATCCCGGCGAGGACATTGCGCGACAATATTCTCGAACAACGGCACCAACTTCGTCGGAGCTAACAGAGAATTGAAAGATCTCCAGGCCCTCTTCCAGTCAACCAAGCACCAAGAGGAGACACAGAAATTTCTAACTGATAGACAAATACAATGGCGTTTTAATCCGCCCAACTCACCACACTTCGGGGGTTTGTGGGAAGCTGCGGTAAAATCATTCAAACGCCATCTCATCCGCGTCGTCGGCACAGATATCTTAACGTACGAACATCTCAACACACTGGTCATTGAGATAGAGGCCATTCTGAACTCGCGTCCCATCACCCCAATTTCTTCCGATCCTAATGACCCACCTGTCATCACTCCTGGTCATTTTCTGATAGGAGAAGCCCTAACCACTCTAGGCGAAAGAGATTTAAAAGACGCTCCACCAAACCAATTATCCAGCTGGCAGCGGATCGTCCAGCTAAAACAACATTTTTGAAGCCGATGGCATCGCGAATACATCACTGAGTTGACCAAACGCAACAAATGGACCAAAGGCACTCATAGTATTCGCGAAGGCACCATCGTCCTAATCAGAGAGGACAACATTCCTTCGATGCAGTGGCCCTTAGGCCGCGTAATCAAGACACATCCCGGAGCAGATGGGATAATCCGCACAGTCACAATTAAGACAGCCAACAACACCCTGGACCGCGGCGTCAAACGATTGGTTCCCCTGCCTTGTCAACCAGATACATAATCTTCAAGAATCTTGATCAGTATCCGATCAACGGGGGGAGTATGTTACGTCGCGTGAGTCAGTACCTGCGACGTCCCTCATGGTCAGGCCTCCGAGGCCCGCACCTCGTCACACTGACCTGCAATAAGCCCAAGGGACCACCATAGCCCACATCTGTTAGCAATAAAATTGTATTCTTTATACATATTTGGTCTATGAGTGGTCCCAAAAAAGGGATCCTTGGGTTTATTGCCTGCTCATACTCATTACGGAGAAAGCGGAGGTTGCCCAGCGAGATAGCGGGTTTTTCCCAAAGACATAAACACCCGTGAGTCATATTTGCCGATGACTGTTCCCTCGTATTTGATTTATTAACATTGGTAATATCCAATGGGTATCGCGGATCGTTACCCTCACTTTTCTACCGAAAAGCGTAAATAACGAATCCGCGTTCCTGGTTCAGACGGGCACACCCTCACCGAGCTTTCCTCCACAAGGGATATGCGACATAAGTCAGTCAGGTTCTTGCCTCTCTAACAACCACGTCTAGCAACCTTCGGGTTCATCATCACGCTTTCCAAACACGGTCTGTAATCCAGTATAAATAAATATATATATAATATAACTGTGAAGTCCAGTTATATTCCAACTCAATTACCCTTTATTCTCCCACAAGAAATAAGGGGATCGTCTAATTCGTGGTGTCGATTCGTGCAATCGTAGCGGGAATTTACGACTCTCGTTGACGCGCTATAACGCGACTGTCTCCCCGCGACTGGACGAAAATACAACATATAACGTTATATACTATTACCATGTAACGTATAACGTTATATCCCATTACCTCATAACGTATATCGTTATATAGTATTACGTTATAACGTATATCCTCATAAAGTATTACCTTATAACGTATAACGTTATGTGGCTTTACGTTATAACGTATATCGTTGTATATTATTAAATTATATCGTATAGCGCTATATACTATTACCTTATAACATATATCGTTATATACTATTACCTTGTAAGGTATAACGACATTTCCTATTACGTTATAACGTATAACGTTATATCCTATTACGTTATAACGTATATCGTTATGTTGCATTACGTTATAACGTATAACGTTATATCCTATTACGTTATAACGTATATCGTTATGTGTCATACATTATAACGTATAACGTTACATACTCTTACCTTATATCTTATAACGTCATATGGTATTACGTTATAACGTACGACGTTATGTAGCATTACGTTATAACGTATTACGTTATATACTATTACCTTAAATCTTATAACGTTATATCCTATTGCGTTTATAACGTATAACGTTATATAGTATTACGTTATAACGTATATCGTTATGAACTATTACCTTATAACGTATAACGTTATGTGGCATTACGTTATAACGTATAACGTTATATACTATTACCTTATAATTTGTAGCGCTATAAAGTATAACGTTATAACGTATAACGTTATATCCTATTACGTTATAACGTATATTGTTATGTAGCATACGTTATAACGTATAACGTTATATACTATTACCTTATATCTTATAACGTCATATGGTATTACGTTATAACGTATGACATTATGTAGCATTACGTTATAACGTATTACGTTATATACTATTACCTTATATCTTATAACGTTATATCCTATTACGTTTATAACGTATAACGTTATATAGTATTACGTTATAACGTATATCGTTATAAACTATTACCTTATAACGTATATCGTTATGTAGGATTACGTTATAACGTATAACGTTATATACTATTACCTTATAATTTGTAGCGCTATATAGTATAACGTTATAACGTACAACGTAATATCCTACTACGTTATAACGTATAACGTTATATAGTATTACGTTATAACGTATATCGTTATATACTATTACCTTATACCTAATAACGTCATATGGTATTACGTTATAACGTATAACGTTATATACTATTACCTTATAATTTGTAGCGCTATACAGTAAAACGTTATAACGTACAACGTTGTATCCTATTACGTTATAACGTATATAGTTATGTTGCATTACGTTATAACGTATTACGTTATATACTATTACCTTATATCTTATAACGTTATATCCTATTACGTTTATAACGTTTAACGTTATATAGTATTACGGTACAACGTATATCGTTATAAACTATTACCTTATATCTTATAACGTTATATCCTATTACGTTTATAACGTATAACGTTATATAGTATTACGTTATAACGTATATCGTTATAAACTATTACCTTATAACGTATATCGTTATGTAGGATTACGTTATAACGTATAACGTTATATACTATTACCTTATAATTTGTAGCGCTATATAGTATAACGTTATAACGTACAACGTAATATCCTACTACGTTATAACGTATAACGTTATATAGTATTACGTTATAACGTATATCGTTATATACTATTACCTTATACCTAATAACGTCATATGGTATTACGTTATAACGTATAACGTTATATACTATTACCTTATAATTTGTAGCGCTATAAAGTAAAACGTTATAACGTACAACGTTGTATCCTATTACGTTATAACGTATATAGTTATGTTGCATTACGTTATAACGTATTACGTTATATACTATTACCTTATATCTTATAACGTTATATCCTATTACGTTTATAACGTTTAACGTTATATAGTATTACGGTACAACGTATATCGTTATAAACTATTACCTTATAACGTATAACGTTATGTGGCATTGCGTTATAACGTTTATCGTTGTATATTATTACCTTATATCGTATAACGTTAGATACTATAACCCTGTAAGGTATAACGTTATTTCCTATGACGTTATAACGTATAACGTTATATCCTATTACGTTATAACGTATAACGTTATATCCTATTACGTTATAACGTATATCGTTATGCAGGATTACGTTATAACGTACAACGTTATATCCTATTACGTTATAACGTACATCGTTATGTAGCATTACGTTATAACGTATAACGTTATATCCTATTACGTTATAACGTACAACGTTATATCCTATTACGTTATGACGTATAACGTTATATCCTATTACGTTATAACGTATATCGTTATGCAGGATTACGTTATAACGTACAACGTTATATCCTATTACGTTATAACGTATAACGTTATATCCTATTACGTTATAACGTATATCGTTATGTAGCATTACCTTATATGCTATAACGTTATATACTATTACCTTATAACATATAGCGTTATATACCATTACCATGTAACTTATAACGTTATATCTTATTGCGTTATAACGTATAACGTTATATCACATTACGTTATAGGGTATAACGTTATATCCCAATACGTCATAACGTATAACGTTATATAGTATTACGTTATAACGTATATCGTTATGTAGCATTACATTATAACGTATAACGTTAAATACTATTACCATGTTACGTATAACGTTATATCCTATTACGTTATGACGTATTACGTTATGTAGCATTACGTAGTAAAGTATAACGATATATACTAATACCTTATAACATATAACGTTATATACTATTACCATGTAGCGTATAACGTTGTATCATATTACGTTATAACTTATAACGTCATATCCTATTACGTCATGACGTATAACGTTATATGCTATTACCCTAGAACATATAACGTTACATACTATTACCATGTAATGTATAACGATATATCCTATTACGGTATAACGTATATCGTTATAAACTATTACCTTATAACGTATAACGTTACGTGCCATTACGTTATAACGTATATCGTTGTATATTATTACCTTATACCTTATAACGTCAGATGGTATTACGTTATATCGTATGACGTTATGCAGCATTACGTTATAACGTATAACGTTATATACTATTACCTTGTGTCTTGTAACGTTATATCCTATTACGTCTATAACGTATAACGTTATATAGTATTACGTTATAGCGTCTATCCTTATAAAGTATTACCTTATCACGTATAACGTCATGTGGCATTACGTTATAACGTATATCGTTATGTAGCATTACCTTATATCGTATAACGTTATATACTATTACCTTCTAACATGTAACGTTATATACCATTACCATGTAACTTATAACGTTATATCTTATTGTGTTATAACGTATAACGTTATATCACATTACGTTATAGGGTATAACGTTCTATCCCATTACGTCATAACGTATAACGTTATATAGTAATACGTTGTAACGTATATCGTTATGTAGCATTACTTCATAACGTATAACGTTGTATACTGTTACCTTATAACGTATAGCGTTATATGGTATTACGTTATAAAGTATATTGTTATGTAGCATTACCTTATAACGTATAACGTTATATCCTATTACGTTATATCGTATAACGTAATATCCTATTACGTTATAATGTATAAAGCGATATAGTGTTACGTTATAACGTATATCGTTATGCAGCATTACGTTATAACGTATAACGTTATCTAGCATTACGATATAACATATAACGTTATATACTATCACAATGTAACGTATAAGGCTATATCCTGTTACGGTATAACGTATAGCATTATACACTATTACTTTATAACGTATAGCGCTATATGGTATTACGTTATAACGTGTAACGTTATCTAGCATTACGATATAACGTATAACTCTATATACTATTATCTTATAACGTTTAACGTTATCTAGTATTACGTTATAATATATAACGTTATATACTATCACCATGTAACCTATAAGGTTATATCCTGTTACGGTATAACGTATAACATTATACACTATTGCTTTATAACCTATAGCGCTATATGGTATTACGTTATAACGTATAACGTTATATACTATTACCATATGACGTATAGCGCTATATGGTATTACGTTATAACGTATAACGTTATCAACTTCTACCTCATAAAATATAACGTTACGTAGCATTAGGTTATGACGTATCACGATATATACTGTTACCTTATGACGTATAACGTTATATGCTATTACCATGTAACGTATAGCGCTATATGGTATTACGCTATAACTCATAACGTTATGTAGCATTACGTTATAACGTATAACGTTATATACTATTACCTTATCGCGTATAGCGCTATATGGTATTACGTTATAACGTATAACGTTATCAACTATTATCTCATAACGTATAACGTTATGTAGCATTTCCTTATAATATATAACGTTAAATACTATTACCATGTACGTATAGCGCTTTATGGTATTACGTTATAACGTATAACGTTGTATACTATTACCTTATAACGCATAACGTCATATACTATTACCATGTTACGTATAACGTTATATCCTACTACGTTATAACGTATAACGTTATAACCTATTACCTTATAACGTACAACGTAATGTAGCATTACGTTATAACGTATAACGTTATATAATATTTCCTTGTAACGTATAGTGCTTTATGGTATTACGTTATAACGTATAACGTTATGTAGCATTACGTTATAACGCATCACGCTATATACTATTACCTTATAACGTATAGCGCTATGTGGTATTACGTTATAACCTATAACGTTACCAACTATTATCTCATAACATATAACGTTATGTAGCTTTAGGTTATGACGTATCACGTTATATACTATTACCTTATGACGTATAACGTTATATACTGTTACCATGTAACGTATAACGTTATATCCTATTACGTTATAACGCATATCGTTATGTAGCATTACTTTATAACGTATAACGTTATATACTGTTACCTTATAACGTATAGCGCTATATAGTATTACGTTATAACGTATACCGTAATGCAGCATTACGTTATAACCTATAACGTTATATACTATTACCATGTAACGTATAACGTTATAACCTATTACCTTATAACGTATAACGTTATGTAGCATTACCTTATAACATATAACGTTAAATACTATTACCATGTAACGTATAGCGCTATATGGTATTACGGTATAACGTATAACGTTATGTAGCATTCCGTTATAACGTATAACGTTATATAGTATTACCTTGTAATGTATAGCGCTATACGTTATTACGATATAACGTATAACGTTATCAACTATTATCTCATAACATATAACGTAACGTAGCATTAGGTTATGACGTATCACGTTAAATGCTATTACCTTATGACGTATACCGTTATATACTATTACCATATGACGTATACCGTTATATCCTATTACGTTATAACGTATATCGTTATGTAGCATTCCTTTATAAAGTATAATGCTATATACTATTACCTTATAACGTATAGCGCTATATGGTACTATATATAACGTATAACGTTATATACTACTACCTTATATCGTATAGCGCTATATGGTATTATGTTAGAACGTATATCGTTATGTAGCATTACTTTGTAAAGTATAACCTTATATACGATTTCCTTATAACGTACAGCGCTATATGCTATTACGTTATAACGTATAACGTTAGCAACTATTATCTCATAACATGTAACGTTATGTAGCATTAGGTTAAGACGTATCACGTTATATGCTATTGCCTTATGACGTATAACGTTATATGCTATTACCATATGACGTATACCGTTGTATCCTACTACGTTATAACGTATATCGTCATGTAGCATTACTTTGTAAAGTATAACCTTATATACTGTTACCTTATAACGTATAGCGCTATATGGTACTATTTATAACGTATATCGTTATATACTATTACCTTATATCGTATAGCGCTATATGGTATTACGTTACAACGTATAACGTTATGTAGCATTACTTTGTAAGGTATAACCTTATATACGATTACCGTATAACGTATAGCGCTATATAATATTACGTTATAACGTATATCGTTATGTAGCATTACGTTATAACGTATAACGCTATATCATATTACCTTGTAACGTATAGCGCTATATGGTATTACGTTATAACGTATAACGTTATCTAGCATTACGTTATAACGCATAACGCTATATACTATTATCTTATAACGTATAACGTTATGTAGTATTACGTTATAACATATAACGTTACATACTATCACCATTTAACGTATCAGGTTATATCCTATTACGGTATAACGTATAACGTTAAATACTATTGCCATGTAACGTATATGGCTATATGGTATTACGGTATAACGTATAACGTTATGTAGCATTACGTTATTACGCATCACGTTATATACTATTACCTTATAACATATAGCGCTATATGGTATTACGTTATAACCTATAACGTTATCGACTATTATCTCATAACATATAACGTCATGTAGCTTTAGGTTATGACGTATCACGTTATATGCTATTACCTTATGACGTATAACGTTATATACTATTACCATGTAACGTATTACGTTATATCCTACTACGTTAAGACGTACATCGTTATGTAGCATTACGTTATAACGCATCACGTTATATACTGTTACCTTATAACGTATAGCGCTATATAGTATAACGTTATAACGTATATCGTAATGCAGCATTACGTTACAACCTATAACGTTATATACTCTTACCATGTTACGTATAACGTTATAACCTATTACCCTATATCGCATAACGTTATGTAGCATTACGTTATAATATATAATGTTATATACTTTTACCATGTAACGTATAAGTTTACATCCTATCACATTATAACGTATAACATTATATACTAGTACCTTACAACTTATAACGTTATATGGTACTACGATATGACATATAACGTTATATACTATTACGTTATAACGTATAACGCAAAATACTATTACCTTATAACGTATAGTGCTATATAGTATTACGTTATAACTTATATCGTTATGCAGCATTACGTTATGACCTGTAACGTTATATACTATTACCATGTAGCGTATAACGTTATAACCTATTACCTTATATCGTATAGCGTTATGTAGCATTACCATATAATATGTAACGTTATATACTGTAACCATGTAACGTATAACGTATATCGTTATGTAGCATTACTTTGTAAAGTATAACCTTATATACGATTTCCTTATAACGTATGGCGCTATATAATATTACGTTATAACGTATATCGTAATGTATAACCTTATATACGATTACCGTATAACGTATAGCGCTATATAATATTAAGTTATAACGTATATCGTTATGTAGCATTACGTTGTAACGCATCACGTTATATACTATTATCTTATAACGCATAGCGCTATATGGTATTACGTTATGACATTTAACGTTATATACTATTACTTTATAACGTATAACGCTAAATACTATTACCTTATAACGTATAGTGCTATATAGTATTACGTTATAACGTATATCGTTATGCAGCATTACGTTATAACGTATAACATTATATACTATTACCTTATAACTTATAGCGCTATATGGCATTACGTTATAACGTATATCGTTATGTAGCATTACGTTGTAACGCATCACGTTATATACTATTATCTTATAACGCATAGCGCTATATGGTATTACGTTATGACATTTAACGTTATATACTATTACTTTATAACGTATAACGCTAAATACTATTACCTTATAACGTATAGTGCTATATAGTATTACGTTATAACGTATATCGTTATGCAGCATTACGTTATAACGTATAACATTATATACTATTACCTTATAACTTATAGCGCTATATGGCATTACGTTATAACGTATATCGTTATGTAGCATTACGTTATAACGCATCACGTTATATACTATTATCTTATAACGCATAGCGCTATATGGTATTACGTTATAACGGAAATCGTTATGTAGCATTACGTTATAACGCATCACGTTATATACTATTACCTTATAACGTGTAGCGCTATAACCTATTACCGTAAAACGTATCATGTTATGTAGCATTACCTTATAACATATAACGTTAAATACTTTTACCATGTAACGTATAGCGCTATATGGTATTACGTTATGACATTTAACGTTATATACTATTACTTTATAACGTATAACGCTAAATACTATTACCTTATAACGTATAGTGCTATATAGTATTACGTTATAACGTATATCGTTATGCAGCATTACGTTATAACGTATAACATTATATACTATTACCTTCTAACTTATAGCGCTATATATTATTACGTTATAACATATATCGTTATGTAGCATTACGCTATAACGTATAACGTTATATAATATTACCTTGTAACGTATAACGCTATATACAATTATCTTATAACGTATAACGTTATATACTATTACCTTATAACTTACAGCGCTATATCATATTACGTTATAACGTATATCGTTATGTAGCACTACTTTATAAAGTATAACGATATATACTATTACTGTACAACGTATAACGTTATATGGTACTACGTTATGACATATAACGTTATATACTATTACGTTACATCGTCTAGCGCTATATGGTATTACGTTATAACGTATATCGTTGTGTAGCATTACGTTATAACGTATAACGTTATATACAATTACCATATGACGTATAGCGCTATATGGTATTACGTTATAACGTATAACGTTATCTAGCATTACGTTATAACGTATAACGATATATAATATTACCTTGTAACGTATGGCGCTTTACGGTATTACGTTATAACGTACAACGTTATCAACTATTACCTCATAACATATAACGTAACGTAGCATTAGGTTATGCCGTGTCACGTTATGTGCTATTACCTTATGACGTATAACGTTATATGCTATTGCCATGTAACGTATTGCATTATATGGTATTACGATATAACGTATAACGTTATCTAGCATTACGTTATAACGTATAACGATATATAATATTACCTTGTAACGTATAGCGCTTTACGGTATTACGTTATAACGTACAACGTTATCAACTATTACCTCATAACATATAACGTAACGTACCATTAGGTTATGCCGTGTCACGTTACGTGCTATTACCTTATGACGTATAACGTTATATGCTATTGCCATGTAACGTATTGCATTATATGGTATTACGTTATAACGTCTAACGTTATGTAGCATTACGTTATACCGTATAACGTTATATACTATTACCTTATAGCGTATAGCGCTATATGGTATTACGTTATAACGTATAACGTTATCAACTATTATCTCATAACGTCTAACGTTATGTAGCATTACGTTATACCGTATAACGTTATATACTATTACCTTATAGCGTATAGCGCTATATGGTATTACGTTATAACGTATAACGTTATCAACTATTATCTCATAACGTATAACGTCATGTAGCATTACGTTATAACGTATATCGTTATGTAGCATAACGTTATAACGTATAACGTTATATAATATTACCTTGTAACGTATAGCGCTATATGGTATTACGTTATAACGTATATCGTTATGAAGCATTACGTTATAACGTATAACGTTATATAATATTACCTTGTAACGTATAGCGCTATATGGTATTACGTTATAACGTATAACGTTATGTAGCATTACTTTGTAAAGTATAACCTTATATATGATTACTGTATAACGTATAGAGCCATATAATATTACGTTATAACGTATAACGCTATATACTATTATCTTATAACGTATAACGTTATGTAGTATTACGATATAACATATAACTTTATATACTATCACCATGTAACGTATAAGTTTACATCCTATTACATTATAACGTATAACATTATATACTAGTACCTTACAACGTATAACGTTATATGGTATTACGTTATGACATATAACGTTATATTCTATTACGTTATGACGTATAACGCTAAATACTATTACCCTATAACGTATAGTGCTATATAGTATTACGTTATAACGTATATCGTTATGCAGCATTACTTTATAACGTATAACGTTGTATACTATTACCTTATAACGCGTAACGTTATATACTATTACCTTATAACGTATAGTGCTATATAGTATTACGTTATAACATATATCGTTATGCAGCATTACGTTATAACGTATAACGTTATATACTATTACCATGTAACGTATAAGTTTACATCCTATTACATTATAACGTATAACATTATATACTAGTACCTTACAACGTATAACGTTATATGGTACTACGTTATGACATATAACGTTATATACTATTACGTTGTAACGTATAACGCTAAATACTATTACGTTGTAACGTATAGTGCTATATAGTATTACGTTATAACGTATATCGTTATGCAGCATTACTTTATAAAGTATAACGATATATACTATTACCTTATAACGTATAGCGCTATATCCTATTACGTTATAACGTATAGCGCTATATCCTATTACGTTATAACGTATAACGTTATATAACATTACCTTGTAACGTATAGCGCTTTATGGTATTACGTTATAACGTATAACATTATCTAGCATTACGTTATAACGTATAACGTTATATACTATTACCATGTTACGTTTAATGTTATAACCTATTACCATATAACGTATAACGTTATGTAGCATTACGTTATAACATATTACGTTATGTACTATTACCATGTAACGTATAAGTTTACATCCTATTACATTATAACGTATAACATTATATACTTGTACCTTACAACGTATAACGTTATAGGGTACTACGTTATGACATATAACGTTATATACTATTACGTTGTAACGTATAACGCTAAATACTATTACGTTGTAACGTATAGTGCTATATAGTATTACGTTATAACGTATATCGTTATGCAGCATTACTTTATAAAGTATAACGATATATACTATTACCTTATAAGGTATAGCGCTATATCCTATTACGTTATAACGTATAACGTTATATAACATCACCTTGTAACGTATAGCGCTTTATGGTATTACGTTATAACGTATAACGTTATAAACTATTATCTTATAATGTACAACGTTATGTAGCATTACGCTATAACATATCACGTTATATACTATTACCTTATGACGTATAACGTTATATACTATTACCATGTAACGTATAACGTTATATCCTATTACGTTATAACGTATATCGTTATGTAGCATTACTTTATAAAGTATGACGAATTATTCTATTACCTTATAACGTTTAGCGCTATATCCTATTACGTTATAACGTATATCGTTATGTAGCATTACTTTATAACGTATTACGCTATATTCTATTATCTTATAACGTACGACGTTATGTAGTATTACGTTATAACATATAACGTTATATACTATCACCTTGTAACGTATAAAGTTATATCCTATTACGGTATAACGTATAACGTTCTATACTGTTACCTTATAACGTATAGTGCTATATAGTATTACGTTATAACGTATATCGTTATGCAGCATTACGTTATAACGTATAACGTTGTATACTATTACCTTATAACGCGTAACGATATATACTATTACCATGTTACGTATAACGATATATCCTACTACGATATAACGTATAACGTTATAACCTATTATCTTATAACGTGTAACCATATGTAGCATTACGTTATAACGTACAACGTTATATACTATTATCTTATAACGTATAGCGTTATTTGGTATTACGATATAACGTATATCGTTATGTAGCATTACGTTATAACGTATAACGCTATATACTATTACCTTATAGCGTATAGCGCTATATGGTATTACGTTATAACGTATAACGTTATCAACTATTATCTCATAACGTACAACGTCATGTAGCATTAGGTTATAACGTATAACGTTATATAATATTGCCTTGTCACGTTTAGTGTCACGTCGGAGGCACAAAAGATCGCGAAATTAACAAATCGCAGGCGATGTCCTCGCGGGGAGCATGAGGCGGGCATGGGTTTTCGGGCCGTAGGACCACGTCCCGGGAAACCCCGATAGATCTGATGCTCTCTTACAGTCGGGTGGCAGCTGGTCGGTGCCTCTGGCGCCCGGCAATTTTGCCGATCCGATGCGGAGAGTTTCGGAGAAGTTGGTGGGCCCATGCCTGTCAAGACCACTCACCTCACCTTCTTGTGGGGCTCTCCGACACCCTGCACCGGCTTTGACCGGTGCAGGGTGCGAAAGAATGAGTGGCACCAGGACGGACTTTGTTGATGACCGCGGCGACAACAAATTACATTTTACTATGGATTGCGACCACAAAAGAAAAACGGTTTACGGTACAGGGGAGGGATACCCCAGTACCGGCGCAGCGGTGGGTAGTCAAGTGGGCTCACCTGCGTCGTCATCTCACGACCACGGCCGTTCGGGGGTGGACCGCCAGGCCCCCGGATGTGTTTTCACGTCTGGTGAGGCGGGATGCAGTAGTACGGAGATTCACAAGGAACCTCCGAGAAGAATAACAAGAGCATCGCGGAGAACGACGGGCGGGGCGGACGGCGTCTTCCTCGCACCGGGCGCGGTAACGGGCCTCGCGCCGGTAAGGGAGCTACGAGCGCGGATGGGGTCCGATGACGGGGATTCGGTCGCCTCTTTCGCGTCGCGGTCATCCCTGGGATCGACCGTCTCCGGGGGGAGGAGAAGGCGCATTATGACGCTGACCCCGGAGATTTCTGTGGATTTGGCGCTGGACATACGGATGAGCTCGGCGGCCGACGTGAGCGCCGAGTTCACCAGGCAGGTGTCTAAGATCTTGCGGGTGGCGGCGGTATCGTCGAACCTGAAGGGAGCAAGCATCAAGGACCTAAAGGACGCGGCGACCTACGTCGCCGCCGCATGGAGGGAGCTTAACCTGCAGAGGGCTGAGGTGGTCCACAGCGGTAGCTCCACGGCCGCCAGGCTCGCGGAAGCAAGGCTGACCGCGTTGGAGGAGGAAAACGCGGCCTTGCGTAAAGAGATAACGAGGCTGGCCGCTCGCACCCACGAGTGCCCGCGGTGCAACGGTCGGGCTATTGAGCCCGGCCACCCTCCGCGGGAGGGGAAACAAGAAGGCGCGCGTCTGGACGCCCTAGGAAAAAGATGGACGAACTCGGTCCCTCCATCATGAGGGCCATCGAGGAACGGTTCGGGGGCCGAAGACCGCGCAGCCCCGAACCTCGGCGCAAGGCGGACCAACCCGCTGTCCCACGCGTCACCCAAGCCACAATGCTCCCGAGGGAGCAGGAGGGTGGCGAATGGAGGGTGGTGGAAAGACGGCAGCGGAAGAAAAGGGTCGCAAGGAAGGAGGAGAAAAAAGAGGGAATGCCTGCTGCTCCTTCGTCACGAGTAATGGGCGTACGGAAGACGGGCGCCGCACTAGTGACTAAAAAAGGAACGGCGCAGGCGACAAAAACGGCCGGGCTCCCCCGCGCACCGCGTACGTCCGCGGTGACGTTGACTATCAACGAGGGGGTTAAGACTTCGTACGCCGATGTTCTCGCGACGGCGCGACAGAAGGTCCCGCTTGCGGAGATCGGCGTCGAGTCCCTCGGAATGAGGAAATCGATGACCGGGGGTATAATTATCCGGCTCCCCGGCGACAGAGACAGAGGAAAGGCGTCGCGATTGGCGACGCGTCTGGCCGAGGTGCTGGATCCGGCCGCGGTGAGAGTAGCGGCCCCGAACAGGACGGCGGAGTTGAGGGTGGCCGGGATAGACATCTCGGTCGCTAAGGAGGAGCTGCGGCAGGCGCTGGCCTCAGCGGCGGGATGCGGCAGTGCGGAGGTGCAGGTCGGAGAGATCCGCACCACCAGATACGGCCTTGGGACTGCATGGGTAAGGTGCCCAGTGGCTGGAGTCCGGAAATTAGCCCAGGACGGGAAAGTAGCTCTGGGCTGGTCCACGGCGAGGGTCACGGCTATCCCGAAGAGACCCTTGCAGTGTTTTAAATGCCTGGAGCTGGGGCACGTGCGGGTAACCTGCACGTCCAACGTGGATCGCGGGCACCTGTGCTACAGGTGTGGCGGTGGCGGGCATCGTGCCAGGGGGTGTCCCGCCTCCGCGCCCAAGTGCCCGTTGTGCGAGTCGCTGGGGGCGCCAGCCAACCACAGGATGTGCGGGGCGGCATGTGCTCCGCCGAGAACTAAGAGGAAGCCACCGATCCGCGAACCGACCGCGGAGGTAACGCAAGAGGGGAGCACCGTCGAACATCCAGCGGTAGATGGCCGGGAGGAGGCCATGGAGGTGATTGAGTGATTTTAACCGTCTCCTCCAATGCAACTTGGGCAGATCGAGAAGGGCGCATGACCTGCTCCTCCAGACTATCCGGGAGGGAGAGGTCGCCCTCGCGACAGTGGCCGAGCCGTATCGCATCCCTGACGCTCCCAACTGGATCGGGGATTTGGACGGACTGACGGCCGTAACTTGGACGCCGACCCTGGGCGCCTTTGGCACCCTGCTTGACCGTGGCAGCGGCTACGTCGCGGTCGAATGGGCAGGAATAGCGGTGGTGGCGGTTTACGTCTCCCCCAACAGCGGCCTGGCCGCGTTCGGGGACTTTCTGGACGATGTCGGTGAATGCGTCAAAAGGTGCTTTCCCCGCCAGGTGCTGGTCCTCGGGGACTTCAATGCTCACTCGAAGCAGTGGGGGAACTTCGCGACGAACGCCAGAGGAAGATGGCTGACAGACTGGGCTGCGGGACTCGGACTCCTGCTGGTAAACAAGGGTACGGCGAGCACCTGCGTGGCGTGGAGGGGGTCCTCCGTGGTCGACATCACGTGGGCCACCTCGGAGCTGTACCCGAGGATCCGTGACTGGAGAGTGGCCGAGGAAGTCGAGACCTTGTCCGATCACCTCTGCATATTTATGGAGCTGGTCTCGGAGGACGTGGACGAAAATAACAACCAAGTCGCCCGAGGTGGTGCGAGCCGCTCCGGCCCACAACCACCCAGATGGCGCCTGAAGGAGCGGGACAGGGAGATGTTGCGGGCGGCAGCCATCGTCTCGGCGTGGAGCTGGGACGCCCAAGGGACGACCAGTCTGGGAAGCGTCGACGAGGAGGCGGAGATCCTCCAAGGATACATGAGCGCGGCGTGCGACGCCTCGATGCCGCGCTCCGTCCCGGGCGGTAGACGCAACCGCTGCGTTCACTGGTGGACGCCGGAGATCGCGGAGCTGCGGGCGAGCTGCGTACGGGCACGCAGAAGATTCCTGAGGGCCCGTCGCCGTAGAAGGACGCGCGACGAGGAGGAGATCTCCCGCTGCTACGGGGTCTACAGAGAGGCGAGACGAACTCTGCAGCGGGAGATCAAGATCGCGAAGGCTCGGTCTTGGAAGGAGCTGATCGAGGCGGTTGAGTCAGACCCGTGGGGGTGGCCGTACAAGGTGGTAACGAGGAAGTTGCGACCCACGGCCCCCCCGCTGACCGCCAACATGGATCCGGTACTGCTGGCCAAGGTCATCGGGACGCTGTTTCCGCGTCAGGACAGCGACGCGGGGCGGTCGGGATCGTCCCTCTCCTCCGGCGGGGGCGAGACGTCGTCAACAGCAACGGCGGCGACGGCGTCGACGGAGCGGAGCGAGGAGCTGCAGGTCACTCAGGAGGAGCTTCTCGCGGCGACTAAGAAGATGGCGTCCCGGGACGTGGCACCGGGTCCGGACGGAGTTCCGGGCCGAGTCTGGGCGGAGACGATGGAGGTGGTGGCCCCTCGCGTGCGGCATCTGTTTACCCGATGCCTGAGGGAGGGCATCTACCCGCGGATGTGGCGGACGGCGAGATTGGTCCTGCTGCGAAAGGAGGGTCGTCCGCCGGAATCGCCGTCGGCGTACAGGCCGATATGCCTGCTGGACGAGATCGGGAAGCTCCTCGAGAGGGTGATCGCCGCCCGTCTGGAGGCCCATATCTCGGGGCGGGTCCCCGGATGGCACGACAGTCAGTACGGCTTTCGCCGGGGTCGCTCCACGGTGGATGCTGTGAAGCGGGTGAGGCGCATGGCGGAGGACATGGTTTCCCGCTACGGAACGGCGGTAGCGGTCTCCCTGGACGTCAGCAACGCCTTCAACTCTATCCCCTGGGCGAGGATAATGGAGGCTCTGCGACACTTCGAGGTGCCGGCGTACCTGGTTGAGGTCATCGGAGCCTACCTAAACGATAGGTGGATCACCTTCACTGGGAGGAACGGGGAAGAGAGAAGACGTGTGGAGCGCGGCGTCCCGCAGGGTTCGGTGTTAGGACCGATCTTGTGGATCACGGCCTACGACTCCGTCCTTCGATGCCCGATGCCCCCGGGCACGGGCTTGGTTTGTTACGCCGACGATACCTTGGTGCTAGCCGGGGGACGGTGGTGGAGTGAGACCGTGATTCTCACGGAAGACGCTGTGGCATGCGCGGTGCACGCTATTCAGCGACTGGGATTGAGCGTGTCGCCGGCCAAGTCGGAGGCCCTATGGTTCTTCGACCGCCGCCGCAGGGGATCCCCTCCCGATGGTTTGTCCGTGGCCATAAATGGCGAAGCGGTGCCGGTGAAGTGTCGTATGAGGTACCTGGGCCTCACCATCGACAGTCGGTGGACGTTCGGACCACATTACGAGCTCCTGGTCCCGAAGGTGACGGCCGCAGCCAACGCCTTGTGCGGCCTTCTTCCGAATATAGGCGGAGCAGGGTCGGGAGTCCGCCGACTCTACGAGGGAGTGATCCGGTCCCGGGTCCCCTATGGGGCACCGGTGTGGGCCCAAGATCTGATGGCCAACCGTCGCAGTCGTACCCTGGTGAGGAGACTGCAAAGGACGATCGCTATCCGAATAGCCAGAGGATATCGAACAATATCCTACGAGTCGGCGACAGTGCTGGCGGCGTCCCCCCCCGTTTGAGCTGCGGGCCCTTGAGCTCTGTCGGGTGTATGAACACCTGAGGGCACCGCCTTCGACGGCGGCGCTGTCGCTGGACGGCCTCTTGGCCTCGAACGTCCGGGAAGAGGCAAAGCTGGAGATCTGGGAGCGGTGGCGCTCCCAGCTGATGGAGGAGGACGCCAGGCGGCCACACCGAGCCGTCCGCGCCGTGCTTCCCAATTGGGAGGCTTGGAGAGATCAAGGCGGGGTTCCGCTCACCTTCAGGACGACACAGATGCTCGCCGGACACGGGGTCTTCGGTGAGTACCTGCTGAAGATCGGGCGGGAGGTGACGTCCACCTGTCACCACTGCGGGGAAGAGGAGGACACGGCACAGCACACGCTGGAGTTCTGTCCAGCGTGGGCGGAACCGCGGCGCGTCCTGCAGCTCGACATCGGCGAGAGGTTGGCTCCGGAAGCGGTCGTTGAGGCCACGCTCCGAGGGCCCCGGGAGTTTAACGCTGTCCGCGCCTATTGCGAGGAGGTTATGCAGAGAAAGGAGCGGGCAGAGAGGGACCGGAAGAGAAGAGCCGATCCCAGTAGATCGTCGCATCAACGTCGCAGGGGCTCCGTACGACGCAGGGGCGCGGCGCCGCCGTCGCTGCCCCGGGTGCGTCAGATTAGGGGACGTGGCGCTAGGAGGAGTGGTTCCCCCTAGCTTTCCAACTCAAGCCGGGACGCCTCCCTAGACAACTACAACGGCAGGGCGATAGACGACGAGGTTGCACTCGGTAGTGATTCGCAAGAGACCCCGGGTGCACCTCTGAACGCCGGGATGACCACCGTGGGGTTTTAGTCGGTAAGAGTCCGACACTACACGGTCGTTGCTACGCAGCGCCGAGTGTCCATGAGGATTTCCCCACGATAAAAAAAAAAAGAAAAAAAAAATGATTCTTTCACAAATAGGGTGAAGGGAAATAGAATTTGATACGCAAAGATCAAATTTATTATAGAAAATCCAACTGAGTGACGGTTACAACAGATAGATTCGAAATATCACAATAGACTGTATTTACGCTCGTTTGGGAAGGTCGCTCTACCGAGGATCTAGTCCCTTTGGAGGGGGTCTCGTTAGTCTATTGTTTCAACAGATGTGGTATTCAGAGTGTTCGGTCTATTTATTTACTAATCAGATGATTTCCTTGAGTGTGTGACAATAGCGCTATATCGTATTACGTTATAACGTACAACGTTATCTAGCATTACGTTATAACGTATAACGCTATATACTATTATCTTATAACGTATAACGTTATGTAGTATTACGTTATAACATATAACGTTATATACTATCACCATGTAACGTATAAGGTTATATCCTATTACGGTATAAGGTATAACGTTATATACTGTTACCTTATATCGTATAGCGCTATATGGTATTACGTTATAACGTATAACGTTATCTAGCATTACGTTATAACGTATAACGTTATATAATATTACCTTGTAACCTATGGCGCTTTATGGTATTACGTTATAACGTACAACGTTATGAAGCACTACGTTATAACGTATCACGTTATATACTATTACCTTATGACGTATAACGTTATATACTATTACCATGTAACGTATAACGTTATATCCTATTACGTTATAACGTATATCGGTATGTAGCATTACTTTTTAAAGTATAACCTTAAATACGATTACCGTATAACGTATAGCGCTATTTAATATTACGTTATAACGTATATCGTTATGTAGCATTACGTTATAACGTATAACGTTATATAATATTACGTTGTAACGTATAGCGCTATACGGTATTACGATATAAGGTATAACGTTATGTAGTATTACGTTATAACATATAACGTTATATACTATCACCATGTAACGTATAAGGTTATATCCTATTGCGGTATAACGTATAACATTATATATTATTACCTTATAACGTACAAAGTTATATACTATTACCTTATGACTTAGAACGTTATATGGCATTACGTTATAACGTATATCGTTATACACTATTACCTTATAACGCTTAACGTTATACGCTATTACGTTATAACGTATAACGTTATATAGTATTGCGTTATAACTGATAACGTTATTTACTATTACCTTATAACGTATAACGTTATATGGTATCACCTTATAGCGTATATCGTAATATACTAATACGTTATAACGTATTACGTTATGTAGCTTTACGTTATACAATATTACCTTATACCGTATAACGTTATATAGTATTACTTTAAAACGTATGTCGTTATGTAGCATTACGTTACAACGAATAAGGTTATATACTATTGCGTTATAACAGATAACGGTATATACTATTACCTCATAACGTACAACATTATGTAGCTTTACGTTATACAGTGTAGCGTTACATACTATTACCTTATAACGTATAACGTATACTACATAACGTATAACGTTATGTAGTATTACCTTATATCGTATAACGTTATGCAGCAGTACGTTATAACGTATGACGTTATATACTGTTACGTTTTAACGTATATCTTTATATAGCATTACGTTGTAACGCATAGTGTTATGTTGCATTACGTTATAGCGTATAACGTTATGTGGTATTATCCTATACTTTATTATGTTATATATTACAACGTTATAACGTATTACGTTATATAGTGTTACGTTATAACGTAATACATTTTAGCGTTGTACTATATAACATGATACTGCAGAGTGTAGTGCGTTATTACGATGTTCCCTATAACGTTACACTGCATAAGGTAATTCGTTTGAACGCAATACCACGTAAAGTTATACTATATCACGAATTATTTTATAACGTAATTCCATATAACGTTGTACTATATAACATAATATGTTATAACGTATTACCATATATCATTATAGTCGAATACTTCATGCTGTATAGCGTTGTACGTTAGAACGTAATACCATATAACGTTATACTATATAACGGAATAGTTTGTAACAATACCATATGTCGGTTTACTATATAACGTAAAACTTTATAACGTTAAACTTTATAACGTAATACTATATAACGTAATGTGTTATAACGTTGTACTATATAACATAATACCTTTTAGCGTAATACTGTATAACGTAATACTTCATATCGTAATACTACATAACGTGATACGTGATAATCTCTTACCATTTAACGTAATACTATTTAACGTAATATAGTGTAACGTAATACTATATAGCGGAATGTAGTATAACGTAATAATATATAATGCAATACATTAAATCATAATGCAGTAGATCGGCATACTATATAATTTGATACATTATAACAGATTATAATATGATGTAATGTGTTGTAACGTTATACATTATAACGTAGTACTTTATATCGTATTACTATTTAAGGTAATGCATTACAGCGTAATGCAATATAACGTTATACTATATAACGTAATTGATTGCAACGTATATCAGTATAACGTAATATAATATATCGTAATACTATATAATGTAATACATTATAACGTATTATATAATAACGTAATGCTATATAACATTATACATTATAACGTAATATAATGTAACGTGTTATGATATAATATAATGTAATATAATATAGCAAGATATGATATAGCGTGTTATGTTATAGTGGCTACATGAAATTAACGAGAAAAATGCGATGACAACAGGCGGGTTTCTGGAGGCCAATGTGGGTGATGTCAAGATGTAGGCGAAAACGGTGGATATATGAGTAGACAAGAACAGAGTGGTGAAGAAAGAGGAGGAGAACGATGAAGAAGTGGAAAGAGTAGAAGAATAAGTGGACGGGTGCTTGCGGCGCAGCGTCGCGACCACTGACGTTTTCTTTCGTTCGTTGGAAGCTTCCGTTTTTCCTCAAGAACTTTCTCGTGCGAGTTCTTTGTTCGTTCTTCGCCCGTTCACGCTGCACGTCCATCCAGCCCCGTCGTAAAAAGCTCATTTCACCAACGTCACATCGAGCATCGTGTCGCAAATATCTCGTTCGCTGTTTTCCTCTTCACTGTCCTAACGTTTTCTTTGTCTTTTTTCTTCCGAGGCAGTTTTTTCTCTTTGCGAGTCGTTCCCCGATATTGGGGTGGGAGAAGCAGAGCGAGAAGTATCGAGAAGAAGGAAGAGTTTTCGCGTTTAGAAGGAAATTAAAGCTGAGTTGCCAGTCTCGTCTCTGTTTAACTAAACTTAAAAAATATTGTTACATATTACATGAACGCATTAGAGATATTTAAATATTTTTGGCATCAATAATTATTGATGTCTTTGTCTTCCATAAAACTTTGTCATTTTGCACATTTTTAAACGACATCCGTCGATTTAATAGATTATCTTCGTTATGAATGATGTCGCATTAAAATTCGTTTATTTAATCACAAAATAACTATTTAAATACGAAATTCCTCCCGTTGTCTCCGATTATTTATTATACATAATAAATGCATTGACTCTAGTAGTTATACTTTCTAATATAAAATTACACAGAATTTTTCATAATTTAGATTGTTAATCGGGCTATACGGAAATAAAAAAGGGGACAATTCCATTCAAAATTAAATAGTCGTCACGTATTCTGCTAGAACGGTGAAATTTCCAGTAAATGAAATTATTCATTTTAATTCTTGATTGGCTCGATTGTATTAGAAAATCTTTCCTTGTTATCAAATCATGTCATACAATACTCGAATTTGTCTAACAGATATTATTATCGTTTATTCCGGCATTCAGACAAGAATTATTAACGTTATACAGTTTCTGCTTTCTATTCGTTACTTGCAAATGGATGTTTTATTGCGATCAGCAGACCGCGGCACAAAGAGACGAAGGCGCAGATAATTGCGCTACAGGAAGTGGGTCAATTTTCGCTTCGATTGACAAACACATGGTCGCGATTCGACTGTTTACCATGGGAGTACCCGTAACACGTGAACTCAATAATTCAACTATAGTAAATCATCGTTATTAATCGCGCTTTGTCGTCTATAAAAGAGATTTGGAAACAGTGATGAACACGGAGAGAAACGATCATACAGATTCACATTTTACTACATACCTTTAATTTCTTTTCATTGTAAAATGGTATAAAACGTTATTTCACGTACATATACTCGTTATCTTTCCAGAATAATGATTATAAAATAATTCTAATTTGCGATATAGTTTGACACCTTTTTGGAACGATGATTACGGGACGATTTCTGTTTGCAATTTAGCTCAATATTTTTCTTCATTTATATTGACGTGTATAAAGATTTGATGAATGTATTCGACTTAAATTCCAGCTACAGAAACGTTACTTTGAAAAGAATTCGACCGTATCTCAACTTTATCGCACATCTCTCTGTAAAATCATAGTTGCCTGTTTATCACAGGTATTAAATTTTTAATCATATTTTTCTTGACCGAAGAAAACAGGGTGATTCGAAGGAACATTTTCGAACAGAGTCAAACAGAATTAATTGTTAGAGAATAAAGAGACACGAAACGAAAAGAGACAGGAAAGACAGGTTTGCAGAGTCGCCTCGTAAAGTCACTGCCACGTACGAATAAGGTATTAGGGAAACCATTAATCCAGGTGCAATTAATCCCAGGCCGTGGGATCAAGGACAACTGAAATTCCAGCAGCGTTATTCGCATTGGTACAATGTGGTTATTCAAGGAGACGAGGTTTAACATTTTCGTAATCATTGGTTCACAGCTTCGTTTGATCTTGGATTTCCCAGGCGAGACGATTTATCTCGACGAAAAGCCCGGAAAATCGGTCGTAAATACATAACTGTTTCGCCAACGAATAAACGTTAACGCAGTTAATTAATCTAACGCGAAACGAAGAAACGAGGACTGTCAAAGATTTCCCTTCGAAGTACTGCAATTACGCGTAATCGTTGTTTCTACACGTTGCAAGGAATAATTTCAATCAAACATGTGTATTTCAAGAATACGATCGAATTGAAATTTAACCGCTTGCATAAATTCGAAAAGGGGGTCAAACGATGAGTCGGATGACAGGCAGGCAGAAACAACAATAACAACGGTGTATAACAATCGCATTGTTTCATACTTATTCAGTGCCTTGGCGGGTACACGACCACTATCCTCGGAATCGAGATCCTAAACCAGTCGAAAGTTCACCTCGGTTTCAGCTGCGGAATGTTATTGGCTTTCTGCCCAATTACAAACAATTGTACCGCGCTTCTGCACGTGGCAGTGCACGTACGCGAGGTCCTTCGTTTCAAAAGTTTCGCAAAACCATCGTTCAACTACCCGTACTCTGCTGTTCCATGCGCGTGTGCACACGAATCGTGCGCTTTCACAATTCCAAACCTTTCTCCTATCTGCTTGATATACGCTCGGAGACGTTTCGTTTTTAGAAACCGAACGAACGTGCTACGCTTTCAATCGACAGAAACAGAACTCTTAATGTCTAGAATTTGTGTATGTGTTTTTGTGTATGTATATGTGGGTATAAACTAGGCCACTTCATACACTTCGTTCATGTTTCGATGAATTATCACGGTTCGCTTATCTTTTTTATCTTTTTACGTCACAAGATACATACGATATTCCGTACAAAAAAGATTCGTAACTCGTCGACGCAATGATCGACAAAAGCATTAATATCTGGAATTTATGCGTATAAACAAGAACGCTTTATATTCTTCTTGAAGCTTAAATTATCAAGGACTACTAATCTTTTTGTCTTTCAACATCAAAGAGTCTACGCAATACACGATACAAAGAAGGTTTCGTAATTTATCAGCACAACGAACAGTTTTACTACCATGAATCAAACGAACGTTCTATCTTTCACAATACCGAGCGGTATTTTTGTAGCATCAGCAGTCGTCGAGTTTTCAACGAGGAGAAGCACAATAGCGCGGCGATATTTCGCGTGAAATGCAAACGACAGAGCTGGACGTATTGAATATATAAAACAGGGAATCGTGGCTGGACAAACGTATCAGGTCGTAGCTTCGCAACAACAATCCTGACTCTAATTTAGAGAGGCCAGAGAAAAATTGCAGCTTAGTCTGGCTAAATTCACGCTAAACCATGTTCCTCGCGAGCGCAACTTCAGCTGCGGCTGTCACAGACCGTGGTGACGCGATGACAAGATGTCAGAGATACGCAATGATTTCTGACAGGTCGAGCAAACCAAGGGGACTTTACGAGGGACTGCCGCTGGATATTTTTCGTTAAATCCTATACAAGCGTGAACGCGTTCAACGTCGTCATTTCTGCTTGGTATCCCGGCCTAGCGTGGAAACCGGCCGGTTTCTCGTGGAAAAGTCGCTCCACGTGGCGAAATAAATTGTTTTTATAGAGAGAGGAGGAGCATCGTTTCTGGGTTGATCGTAAAATTTTGTAGGTTAAACGCTCGTGGTTCCGGCTGGATCCTGTAATACGTTTCGGCTATGTTTCATGAGAATTGAACTTGACAGAGAACCGAATTGAAGATTTAACAAAATGGAGGCGCAGCTGTTAAAATAACATCGATGTTCGATATAGCTTTATTTATAGATAGGATTTTTTTATGTTTTCGTTCAATCAATGATTCCAAAAGATACGGAGATATAATGCGCATTATTTAATCGAATAATTGCAAGTAATCCTCCGATGTATCGTCTGTCCGGTTTAATATGTATAAATAAAACAATATTCTCCTTCTGCACGCTTTCATAAATTGATCTTAAAAAGATCAAGGACAAATTTTAAACTAAGAATTCAGTTACGACTAATGATAATCCATACTATTTCCTTGTGATACGATAATTGATATCAGTTATTAAAATACAGTCGATTAACAATCAATAGGATTTCTGAACAAACGACAAATATCAAGTTTCTGTTTCGCCAAACAATTTCACGAGGAATACGAAAACGTTCAATACGCGTATACGTTATAAAATTTCAGAGTCTCAGGCGAGAAAAATGGTATACGTTCAAAAATTTCGACTTTCGTGACTAGACGACAGATTTTTCGCGTCTCTCGCTGTATTATAGGTTGCCTTCGGCACAATATCTGTCATAATATCATTGGTATCGTGTCTGACATCGTCCGCGACGTTTCTTTGATTCAACGATCGATTGCGCGTGTCTCTGCGTGCAACACGATTCACCTTTGAATTTCAAACGCGCATTACTCCCCCTATTCTCCGTGTCACGTTCCCCTCGATCCGATTCACCGGAAATCGGTGTCGCGACGCGTCGTTCCGTGAAAGAATCCATTCGATAGAGAGGCAAGATTCGCAAGAATTCGAATACAACGTTCCAGGTCATTTTAACCAACAATTTACGATTACAGTTCGAATAATCCTTGGTATCTTAACCATCAATTGGTATTGACACTTCATTTTATTTTATTTAATTTCAAACGTAAGTTAATTTTGATCATAATAATTCTTTAATTTGTTTCATTTACATCTTATATCGTCTTCCGTATATCTACTTCTAATGTACATCCGATTTTAGAGTTAAATAAGTATATATATCCACAGGTAGCAATCAAAGGGTAAGTTATTTGGCATTTCATTTGGGTGGACGTTTATCAAGCAGCACGAAGTAGAAGAATTAGATAAATTCCACGTTCGTTCCCGTTGCTTCTTTACTTGAAATCGTTTCTCAGTTCAGCGTGAAACTTACTAAATTGGAGCTCTTGGCAAATGTACATTCCACTCTTCTTGCGGGTAATAAAATTAAATAATAGAGAAAGACCGTGAAGAAGTTAATGCAACCGTCGGTTCCTCGACGTATATCGTGTAATATTATGCCGCTAGTATTTAATTACGAATTTAATGGAATTAATCGTTGATGATCAAATGAAATGTTTACAATATTGACTGGAACTATTCAAGAACACGTTCCATTGTGTATCAATCGTTCGATTACCATTCATCGTGTTGAAAACGCTAAGTTGTAGTTCCCATGACAGGTGTGCAATAAATTCATCGAAGTTCGCCATGTCTCATTAATATTTATTGCACTCGAATCTAATTCCAGATCGTGAGCAGCCATCATTTCACCGCAAACCACAATAGATTCTTTCCTGAAGGAGTTTTTCCTGCTGTTGCAAGCCATCGTGTAAACGAACATTTGCATAAGCGAGAATAATACTATGAATAATGTCGACGCCTTTTTTCATTATTCAGCAAGACCACTTAGTCGCGATCGTAATATCGAATGTCATCTGTCAAACATTCCTCGATAAATGTAGAGCTTGGTGCACAAATTCTACGAAAGAAAAGTATTTGCTTTTAAATGAAAGGAATATAGGAAGCGACAAGTAACATCGGTATTTATTAATTTGCATAATTTATGAATTCATAGATAATAAGAGATCAATAGACTGTGAATAATACTAACGTTTTTTTCTTTTTTTGACATTTACTCAGACCACTTTACGTGAATGTAAAAAGCGGGAGATAATCTTTATATTTAAGTCGTTCGGAAACTACGTTAATCAACTGAGTAAATCCTAAGGTAAATTTAAACTACAATTTATACCATATCATGCGAAAAATGAACTTGCAGAAGTAAGTCGTTTGTTTCTTGAGAACTGATCATAAATCGTAATGAAAGTAGGAATTAACAGTAAATGAAATTGATCAATTCAGCCCCCGAGAAGTTCATTTCTCGATTTGAATAATTTACAAAAAATAAACGACAGTGATACCCTGAATTTTATTATTTTATTTTATTAATATTTTAGCATTTTAACATTTGTGAAAACTGTCTTGTATCAACGAATCAAAAAAATGAAGACTCCTGAAACGAAGCTGTCACAGGTTTATCACGATTGCATATTCGAAATAGATTATGTGTATAAAAATTATTCTGGTAGAGCGGACAATGCGCCTAGCCTGTCCCAAATGCAAAATTTCAATTTTCCGACAACTTGGAGTTACTCCACGACTTTTCCCTCCAATTTCACCGCGAAAATGTTTTTCCCTTTGGTAAACCATCCTGTGTCCGTTGTTTTACAAGCATAAATCTAGAATCCATCGCTAAACGACACTTTGCCAAGTCATCTTCCGTCGCGTTTCGTTCTTGGAAAGTAAAGGCTGACCATTTGCACGCATAAATCATGCACATTCCCATCACGCGCCCGCAACGAAACGGACTAATCTTTATTATTTACGCCGAGCCCCCCGATAAACAACGATTTTAATTGCATAAATATTCATCATAGCCCGGCGTGTCCTACGTATAATATGTAATTCATGGAACGTTAAAAATGCATAGGATTCTGTTCCATCCACGCGATTCGTCAGCTGCAACTGTATCGTGGAACTCGTTCGTGACAATTTTTGCGCGGATTTGCACCACGCCGTCATTTATACAGGACGGCGCGTGATGATCACAGCCTATCCTCCGCGAATGATGCTTCCAGCCATTTCCGGTTCTGCGATAACGCCAAAATTCGAGACTAAAACTGCATCATTACGTTGATTGTTTAGCGATCCCGAACGCGCGCCGTCGTATACTCTCTCGTTCATAAGTATCTGTAGGCGCGGATATACCTTGATGCTAATGGCACTATAAGCGTTAGGTCCTGAAACGCTACGGGGGCTCCGAAAATGCTTACCAAAGGGATTAACAAACGATTATCAGAATTGCGTAAAATGCATGTGTTAGTGTGCAAAGCCAGGGATAAAAATTTTAGTTTGGCTGAAACGATGTTTGTTGGATCAACATGTATAGTTGTTCGAGACTCGGTTCGAGCGCATAGTGAACTCATTCTGAAATGTTCGGGAACACTCTTGCGTTTTCTAGAATGCAAAAACCATTGAATGCTCTAACGAGACTCCTTTTACTATAAGAGTTTTGAAAGCAGTTTTGGACCATCGCGTAGTGCGTATTTCAATTACTACACATGAAGTTAATATTCAACGTCTAAGTCGTAAGTTATATTCTGACAGATTAGGCAAAGGATCTCTGAAGGTATATATCAATTTCCTATTAATTTTCCTATATATAATTAACAAACATCGATTTAGCTAGGCTGAACTGTTTCTAAATGAGACTAAACTAAACTAAACTAAACTGAAACTAAATTTGCTTCAACTTAGGGATCGCAAAATGATTAGTAGCTTTAGGCTCCTAAAGGATTAAATCTGTCGCTGAGCATTGGGCTTTTCTCTGGTTTCATCTGAAGGTACACAGGAGCGCACAAAAGGCATAAGATGAACAATTTGGAAACTTCGGCTGTGAAACTTTTACGAAGATTATTTCATATATTTATGATACTTCCGGTTTCAATCGTGTTTTTTAGGTTTTCCCTGAAAAAGTGAATTGGAATGTTCACGATACGTCAAAACAAAGCCCGAGGAACTAATAAAACACAGTTGGAACCTAAAGAACCATAACTATATCAATTCTAAAATTCCATTCCTCATGTTAAAATATCGAAATTGCCCTTTTGAATTGGTCGTGGGATTAAGTACATAATTTGCATCTTATGGATCATTAACTAGTTAACTGCGTTCGAGGTATATACATGTCAATCCAAAACTTTATTTTGATGCGGTTGACGTGTATACTCATCGTGTAAAATAAAAAATTGCCATTTCCTATAAAAACTCAAAATTTTAGTAAAAACTAATATAAATGGCATTTAGTGGTATGTTTCCTTTATACTTTCAGTAAAGCTATTACGTATTTTATAAAACAAAAAGAAAATGAAGAAAGAAAGTTTGATTATTTGATTATTCTCTTCGGTTATGCTGCACGTAATCAAACATAACATTTTTGTAAATTGGGTTGATTATTTTCCCCAACACATCGGCTATTCATCGAATTATTTTGTGTACTTTACTGCGTATATCGGCTATTGCTCGAATTATTTTGTATATTTTACTTTATTATTTTTTGACAATTTTTAAGTTTTTATAAACAATAGCTTTTTTCGACAATGGATTGTTCATTTTTTATCGAATGAAAATGTAATCCATCCTCGTTTTGCTTTACTTTTTTCGTAAAATTTATAATAGATTTTTAAAACTAAACTCCTTAGTTAACAGCTTAAAAGAAGTCAATCACAAGAAGTCAAGAATTTAAAATGAGGAAATCGACAAAATTGTACTTATCGCAGGTACTTTGCCCTCTTAACCTGGAACTTTTTAATAAATTCCTAACCATTAATAAATTCAACTAATAAATTCCTAATTATTTCTGAGGTTAAACTTACTTTCTGTAAGTGTCTCAATACCTGCGAACATAAGTGTAAGTGGTCGCAACGCTTCATTGTTTCCATAAAAGTAGGGGAGGACTTAACGCGTCATAATGGCTGTAGGTAACAAACCACCGTATTTTCTTTGATTAAATATATGAGTAACGCCGGAACGTTTTGAGTAGTTGGAAACACAATGAAAACGGCTGATTGCTGCAACCGCGATATTAGCACGCGATATTTGCATTCCGTGGACAGATCATTGTTTAGTAAGAAGTTGAGCCGAGAGAGATGAAGAGAAATAGAAAGAGAGAGTGAGGAGTGGAAGGGCGAATTATAATTTTCGAAGTATGACACCGTCGAGCTCCGACACGTACCAGCCAGAATTTGTAAGTTCGCCAGGTCGCGACAGTACACGCCACCCCATAAATAAGACTCCGCAACTCTGCCAAACCATCAACCCTTATAATAGATACGGTGACTCCATATGAAACAGTGGTTTAGTAACTAAGTCAGTTTCTTCGATCGCGTAGCTACTTCCTTTGTCATTTCCAAAATCCGGATCAATCACGTCATTTGCACATTGGTTATATAGAACAAAATATCTTGTTAATTCAAGATAAGAAACAGGAACATAGAATTTGGAATAATTTGATTTCAAAATTCTGTTGATGATCTTATAAATTACTTTATTGAATTCACGTTATAAATTAGCTTACAACTAATTATTAAAACCAAATTTCAAGGAAATTTATGTATTCACTCACGCAGTTCGTTTTTGTAAATTAACTTGGGTATAGATAGAATTACATATGTAACGTTAATCAACGTTAACGAATTTTTCTCCTATAGAGAATAAGCAACAGAAATGAAAAATTCGTTATCAACGATATCCCAGCCGGCAAACGTAACACAGAAGCTGTTTAATTGAGTATCGCTTTGGGATTTTAAGCGATATTTTCTGTTTAGCAATGCAGTTGAAACAAGCTATGTATGAGGAATGGTTGTAGATTGTTGGCTGAAAAGAACGGTGTACTAACGAGATTCCATGAGTCTCATTGACAGCTACGACGATACGCATTGTCTGTTCTCTGGCACTACGCTGGTATATACATCGGACCGGAATGTCTCCCGAGGTGCGTATGCGGCCGGTGTTGTTATCGTTTACCAGGAGAATATCGCGCACGTCCCATGTAACCAGCGAATCTATGGCTGCAAGCACAGACGTAATTCTCGTAACCGAGAAAATGGAAAAATATGTATGCGTGAACTCGAGGAAAGAGAGAGGTTTTTATAAATGTTATCTCGAATCAGTAGCGCCAAGCTGCTTTCAGAAATGAGTGGAAAAATACTAAACTTTTAATGGATCAGAAACGGTTGGAGATCGATGGGATTTCCTGAGGGTTTGGAAGCGTCGAAACTTCCGCAAAGTTTCAAACTGCTCGAACATTACAGAACACTCAAGGAGGTTCCTCGACTTCAAACGTTACACGGTACATTCCGAGTGTCCTCAAAGATTTAAAGGTTCCAGGAAAATCCGAATGTTTCAGAAAGTTCAAGCGTTGCAAATTATTTCCAAAAAGTTTGAATATTCGGAGAGTTCAACGAATTGCTGGGAAGTTCGATAGTCCAGCGAGTTTGAAGACTCGAAAAAGTTTTAAGATGGTTCAGGAAGGTTGTAGTTGAAGGTTGAAATTTTCGGAGAACTTGAAGGAATCGGAGAGTTCCGAGCGGGGAAAGTTTCAGGGAACTCAATGAAAAGGAGAATATCGAATATTCTGATAAACACAAAGAATTCTTGTAGGACTCCAAGACAGCACACAGAGAGAGGAGATTTCAAAAGTTCTAAACAATTTCGAGATACCAAAATTCCCCCTAAACTCACGTTGGAAATTTGTTATTACAATCAAAGCTGCTCAGAACCTTCATCCCTGTAAATACGAAACATAAACGCAAAACATACCATATACGAAGGGTTAGTGTCACACGAACTTCGGAATTGAATTCACCAATGCCTCGTTACGTTTACAGATCATCCATTTAACTGAAACTTTAGCTTCGATATCGTGTTTTCATAGTAATATCTTACTGGTAATTCATACTTCGCATATTGCAACGTGTTTTAAACGCTTAACTCTCTGCCCTGTTCACTAATATTCTGTGCGACTCTGTGCCAAACAAAATTTACGTTCATAAATTTCACATCATCCATGGTTGTACAATAAACCTATAATTACAGGTGTCGAGCAATCTTCTAAAAGATGAATTTATTCAACGGTGCATTCGCGACTTCCTAATAAATGGAATATACCGTTTTTCAATGTCACTGTTACGATATGGCGAGAATTTACGTAATATTTCTCCAGATTTATTGTTAGTTCTGACATAGAGTTGCGGTCATTTTTCATAGTTACGAATGCACCTTCTTTTCCAACCTCCGTACGATTCTTCGCCGTTGTACCATTCCTCGTATCAATCGCTCGAAAATGTTCGATTACTTTTGAATACTTCTTTCCCATCCTTTCTCTTCTTTTCACTGTATTTATATTTATATTTATAAATATATATATATATATATACTGATATATACTTAAAACTACTACTACTATACTATAATACTAACTAAAGTACACACTACTATATACTAAATACTATATATATATATATATATTATTTATATAACTTCCTTTCTTATCTCGATTAAAGATAAAAGATAAAGTACTGTAACAAGCTATTGTCGAGATTTATAGTACGATAATTCACGAAAACCTGCTGTAAGATTCACGAACAGCTAGCATTAGCGCCTAGTCAGCGAAATTAATATTTTAGCCGTATTAATTATTACGATATTCGCTGAGATTCGTTTTGTGTGTACTTAGGTGCTGTACGAGAGAAACAATGCTTCTTCGGTCAAAATTGTTATTAACTGAAACACACACGCGCACACACTAATCTCGATGTTGCCACCGAAAGCGATTAAGACGATGATTCATCATCCGTAATTACCCTTCACGCGGCAATTCGTCATATTTCCAAAGGTAATGAGCTGGTCAGCTACAACGTATTTCGCGTGGCCATAACCAGGTCTCCGCGATAATCGAACGTAATTCTCTTTTCTTTTACTCGCAATCAGAACAATTAAGGTTTAACGTTGGTGCAACGGAACTGTGACGTGTAAATATGTACGTTATATTATATATAGATAACCACAATTATAGTTAATATATGTAAGCAAAAATTAGATATACAAATTTATTAGGTTACTATACATGAAATGTCGTTTTCCCAAACAAAATTTGAATCGTGTTCTCTGTGAAACATCGTATATTTGATCAAAGTAATATCCATATCAGTGACTAATTATATTGTAATTCCACGTTTGAACAATTATCGATTTTAAAATGTAAAAAATTCGTAAAATAGCTGTTGCAAATTTATAGTTTGATTTGTATCAAACTCGAGCAATGATCGTGTTAGTCAAGTCTCGTAATAGTGGTAATGAAATTTCAAGATGTATCGTGTAGCACACGTAATATATTCATAAAATGTGTCCACAGGTATATTCGAATACTTGCGTGTATTTACATTTTCACTCTGAAATTGACTTGTCTCTGTTAATTTTTAATTTCGTAATTAACCCTTTCTGCCTAAAAGATGACCAAGCCAGCGGGTTAATATCGCAGCAGCCTGTATCTCGGAAATTAAAAGTCGGCTTAATGCATTTCGATTCAAGCACGCGGAATTTACGATCCGGATACGCTATGGAACCAACGATTTTGTAGTCGAGAGAGTTAATCGCGGGAAAGCACGTGTCCCGGTTTCCTCTAGTCAAAGTTCGACCCGAATTCGTCAAGAATTCCACGTGGGAAGGCGAATTTTCTTGAGAAACGGGACATAACAGCTGGGACGTTTGTCGACGATGCTGCTGCTCCTTAATAACCTCCATTCACCACAGCTTCTTCCAAAGTTTTTCATAGAATCAGACCATTCCAAAAGTTCGTCGGTGGCTGTTCGACTCGCGTTGAATCGTTCGAGATCTCGATAGACTTTCTAACTATGCTTGTTTGTCTTCTTTTCTTTCCTGGATAAACTGTGCCCGCTCTTCGATCTTTCATGTTGCCACGAGTTTTTTACAATTTTCCTCTTCTTAATATGCTTCCTGAAATTTTTGTACGTGATAGAAACGATACGCCTCGTTTCAATTCACTTTGATTTTTTCAAAGTGAAACTCTTACTTCGTTGTTTATCAATCTTTGAGGGGATTTAACATTATCCGTAATGTTAATCACTTTGATTTTGCGCGAATATAACTGTTAATTTTTAACAGACCTTAATGTTAAGTACTCTTTCATAAAGCCATATTTAATTATTCTTCCTGTTACTTCCATGGTAAATTCGTTATCCGGTAACGAATGTGTCGGCATGTACTATGTAAATGTGAAGAATGAATAATCAATCGTCCTGTACATAATTTTCAAAAGACGCTTCCGTTCAAAACTTCACGCATAATGAGCTAATTTCAAATTACAGAGAAATAATGAATTTAGATGTCTACAAAGAGAATTTATTACTTCGCATAATTTTGGAAAATCGTATTTTATTTAAAATTCTATGCATAATAAACTCATATTAGGTTATAACGCAATAATGATTTTAAGCGGTTGCAAAGAGAATTTTCCTGCTATACTTCACCCAAATTACAATTCAAGAAAGAATAGACATAACGGTAAAATTTTATGCACAAATTTTAGTGAAACGTTATATACACAGCACCAGTTCAAACAAAACAAAAACGTGCTCATCTAGCATTGAAATTCTAATTGTAAGACATAATAATTATTCTGTCAAAGCAATGAGATAAGCAGGAATAAAAGGCAGAATAGTCATCGCGATAACCACATTCCAATGTTAATCTACTCGGCATAGTTACTTCTCAGCATGTGCAAGAAGAAAATATACTAAACCTTAAAGCAACACGACAACGGAGAAAATTTGCAAGCGAATAGAATTCGATGAGGCAAATTGTTTGTCGTAACGCCACGGCGATAGTTTTGTTCCTGGCACCATACCCAAGAGTCTCTAAATTTTTAGTTCCGCGTTTATTTGACGCCGATGCAACGTAAATAGTTCGCTTCGCGTGTTTCGTTTCGACATTCCACGGTTCCAAATAAAATTACACCGAATCCTGGCGTTCTAGGCGGGAGTGTGATTTTGACGGGCCGTTTTCTACTGAAATTATATTCCCGTGCAGCGTATTACCACATTTCGAGTATTTTCGTTCCATTCGCCGCGTGACCAAACTCACGTTCGCTATTTTTTCCTCCTATTTTTACCGCACATCACACATGTTTTCTTTCTTCATGCACGTAGACAAACACGTAGACGTTGATTTTAACGAAACACACGGACACACGAGGAAAGATCTATTATGTTATAAAATACGACAAAACTTATTGTTTGGACAGTCTCCATCGTTTCTCGTTAGGGGAAAGAGAAATTACTAAAAAACTTAATCCGCGAGGTTTTCCAGGGAGTTTCATTCCGTTCGACAAATCACGTTCCACCGCTATCACCACCTCTTTCCTCCGGCCATTGATTCAAATTTAATTAATGTTATTGCGAATAATTAAGAGGAGAACTAGTTTCGCATTCTGCTCGCTTCTGTCTGGAAATTAGAATCGCGAACGAGCCGTCGTTCGACCGCTATTCATTAAAATTTAACGTCACGTCAAACGTCTGAATGCTTTATTTGAAACCGGCGGGTATTGTTTCACGATGCGAAAATATTCGTCTGTTCAAACATTTGTTTATTCAAACAATGCGCTAAATAGCTCTTTCTTGACTGGTCAAAGGGTAGCTGCGAAACTAGTCGCTTTTCGTATATTCTTTGTATACACTATTCATACCGATTCTTTGATTCAATAGAAGATTGAATAATCAGGCGTGAATATATTAATTTTTGAACCACGTAATTAATTTCGTCGCATATCTTCAGCGTGTATTAATTTACAAAAAAGGGGGGGAGTAAAGGAAAATGATAGAAAGAGAAAAATTCTTTAGTTCTTCTTCCCGTTGCATTTTCTATGTTACTAAGTAAAAGGAAGATTAAAGTTGAATACCGTAATGTACGAGTATGTAGCGAATTTTCCAATATAAATATGAAATTAAAAACTCTCTTTGAAATTTACCATCGTCAAACGTCTGCGATGAATGTCTTTGAATCATGCTGCAGTGTAATTCGCAAAATTGGGTTAGACATCACCAAGTATCGTCGTGTAACAATTTTCTAATATATCTATCTGACATTCGATTTCGATTGACTCAAATTTTCTCTAAATTTCATTCGACTCCATTAAACTTTTCAAAAAATTATCAACATAAGATTCAGGAAACGAAATTCTATACAAAATAAATTTCAAAATTTTACAAAATAAAATCGGACACAAAATCTCGTCCTTCTACTCGTCGGTTTCATCGCTCGAGCTTGTAGTATCGGGACAAGAAGCATCATTTTTCGACAAAGTCCTTGGAAAAATAGACGCGATCCTTAACGACCACTACAACGCTAACTGAGACGGTATCGCTCTGACGTGCAAGAAGAATTTTTGTAACGATCACACGTGTACCTTCAAACGTTAACTCTCAACTTCACCGGTTTTTACGAAACTTGTCGATTAGATAGTGGATCAAGTATTGCTTCTTCGAGACGAGAATTTCCTCACTTCACCTTCTGATTTGTTTAGAAAAATGTTCTTTCACTTCTTCACTAGGTTACTCTTTAGTAAAATGTTTTCGTAATCATAAAATTAAGAGCTAATAGAAATAAATCAATTTCAAATAAATCCATTTTAATTCATTAATTTTATTATATTTCCAGGAGGCATTTTCAAATAACAATGAAACAATTTGGGATCCAGAGATGAAGAAACTATTATGTCGTTAGTAGGTTAATGTAATAAAATTTGGAATCTAGGTTTATTCTATAAGGTTATCAAATCAACGTGATCCTCTGAGTATAATGTTATTTTAAGATTATATCCCTCATCATAAATGATTCAAGTGAGTGACGAACAATTTCGAGTGTATGCAAACTCGTATAACGATAAATTGAACGTGAAAGAGACGAACTCGTTTTCTGCTGGAAATTATCGTCGTTTCTACCGGTTGGCTCTCTTTCTCTTTCTCTCTTTTGTTGAAAGTTCGTGTTTTTAAAAAAAATTACTTTTATTTACCCAACCTCTTTAATAGACCCGCTATTAATCCTGTTGACGTTGAAATAATAGTGAAATGTAAATGCAGGAATACCGGAAATGAAGCAAATCCTTTTTGCACCGACCCGCGTTCTTTTCTTGCTCCATGGGCCACTTTTTGTATGCATGAGTTACGATTTAAGTTTCACCGCGGGGAAGATATGCTATTGAGGTGAAACCAAGAGAAACAAAGAGTGGCGATACAGCAAATGTTTAAAAAAACAACACAAACGAACAAGTTTTATTTTCTATCACCTGATAAAATGGTTCGTAAAAGGCAATAAATTTTTCGATGGGATAAAGATCATAAAATGCTTTCTGTAGTTTCCTTTCCAAACCGAGAATAAATTTATTCTACACCTCAACAATTATTTCGGCAAAATTCGACATTCATAAAAGAGTTATTGTTCGTATCGAATTACTCGTTTCAATGTATTTTTTATTTTCAATTCTTTTCTTTTTTTACTTGGATTCTGTGCTAGGCGAGGAATTCTTTATCGATAAAATTTCCAGCTACGGCAGAGGCGAGATAAAAAGACGGCAAAAAGAGGGTCGAGCGCGGAAAGGGACACGGGCAAGTGATCACATAAAAATTGAAGTGAGATCTTGCAAAGGTGATCGAATAAAAACACATGTCATGTTTAACCCTCTCCTCTTTTTTTCTGCTTTTACCTCCGGGTATCTCGTTTTTTTTTTCTCCCTAAAGTGCTTCGATTTTTGTCGATATTTGAGTCGCAACATAAACACGCGAAAATTCAAAATTCAACAGTCTTCCTCTTTTTTTTTTCTTTTCTTTTTTGTTTTTTAGTTGGAGTTCGATTATATGTTACCTCTTTCTCGAGTGGATTTTTTCGTTCTGTTCGAATGACATGTCATATGTCAGAGAGAAGTTTCCGATGAATTATGAAAAAAGGAGAAAACACGTGAATGTTGTCGCATACATAACAAGGAAAAGTATAGCCAAAGAAAAAGTCTTCATCAAAGTCGCGATAACAATTTTTTTCATCCTTCCCCTCACACTTTTCACTTTGGTGTTCAAAAATTTTACGGCAGCGTGAAAATTATTTCTTAAGAAGAAAAAAATATATAAATTAAGAATTATGACGTTAGAAAGTTTCTAGAAGAAAAGAAATAAAGGGAAAGTGGAATGGAAAAAAATTGGCGTGCTTCACTCCGGGTAATTGAACAGCATCGCTTGTTGTTTCAAGGAAATCGCAATGCAAATGTGGCCATAGTCAAAATTAAAGGAAATCCTTTTCCTGGCCGTGTAAGCGGGTATTCCGAAGGAAACGAACGCAATCGAGTAAATTCTCCAAGTTTCGTTCAAAATAAACATTCATTGGGTCTCGCGAAGCTTAACATAACACGATTCTCTTTTAAACGCTTTTCCCTATATAAAGTTGCAAAAGTTTTCCTGAGCATTCAACTATATCATTATAACGAATGCTTGTGATTTATTACAAAACATGTATTCAATAGAATACTTTATATCTTTCAATCTAATTTAAAATTATTCTCCCGCATAATATATTATATGTACTGTTAATATCATTTTATATGTATATATTTATTTCTACCGAATATGATCAATTTATTAATTACATTTCTTTTTAATTTCCCTATATACTCAATTACATACAACAATTTAAATAACATATTATAATATTATATATAGGAATCGATAAATATGATACTATATGTACTATATATACATTATTCTATAATACATTAGTATATATTATACAATGCAATCACGATAGCTGTACTTTTAAATAGGTTTCCAAACTTGGGAAACATAACTCCCGTGAATAGTACACAGCAATATCTGATGAAGCAAATTTCCCTAAAGCCTCGCGAGTATTAGTGGAAGGGAGAAGAGAAATGGAAAGGGAGGGGTATTCATCTTTCGATGCAACGTTCTCATTAACTCATTCACCAAGTCATACGTCTGATCTAGAGTCGTCATTGGGATTATGATTACGCTGTGTATAGGTCTCGTTTTCACTGGTGATTTTCCGATACATTCCTCCTCTATCCTTCAAAGCGCGTTTCGCCAACGATATTTCGAGCTACTGCATTTATTTGCAAGAACTGGCAAAGGTGAAATTTAAAAGTACCTTAAAATACTATAATACTAAAATAATTGTTGTACAGGTATTACTGGCGTCACTAAAACATTATTATGAAAACATAAATTATTGTTTTGAAAGGATATTAAAAACATGTATTAGAGTAATAGATACACTGTAAAAGCCCACAAATTGGAGGAATAAAAAGGAGTTCTATAATTTGAAAAAAAAGTTTATTGCAGCGCAATAAAATATACTTCGATTCCACCAAATTTTATAAGATTGTTGAAAAAATTTTTGGATTCGTACTGTGGATTCAATGGAAATAAATAATATGAACTAACTAAAAAGAAATTATAAATGAAACGTTGCGTTAACGCATCGTTGGCCTTTACCGAATTAGAAAGAGACGAACAAGGACGAGGAAACGAGGCGAAAATGATGAAAATAGTAAGAAGGACGGGGAAAGTAGACGCTGAAAATCAGTAGTCGTGTTAAACACCGTAAAACGTGACCAGGAAGTCGAGGAGTTGTCTCAGAGCAACAAGAGCGAAAGGGTGCGAGCGTACACAGCGACGTTAAAGCAAATTTCGAAGGTATTTTTCCAGCATTGTTTCGAATAATTTATAGAGAACCCATTCTTATGGAGGAAAAATAAAGGGGACAGCGAAAGGAAGAAAAAGGAAAGAGGAAGAGATAACGATGGACAAAAATGATAAAATGACCAGACAGAGAGAAAGTATCGTCAAAGCAACGAAGAAAAAGAGGACGAAGTGACCATGAGGTCTGAACGAAAGCATAAAACCGTGTACTACGACGAAACTGAGCATACGACCAGTTAACAGGGGTGCGAAAGAGAAACGTGGATGAACCAAAACGGGGTCCTGCTATAATTAAACACGTTTGTTTATGTTTTTTTTTTTTACCTGGGGAGATTGCAAGCTATCTCTGGTTCATCAAATCCTATTTTCCTTGTATCAGTAATTTTTCTCTCTCCTTCTCTTTTCTCATTCTTTTTTTCTCACCGATACACGCTTGTCCACGTCCTCTCTCCGGATCTCTCTATTTTCTCTTCCGATAAGTTTCGCAACGACGACAGAAAAAATTTAGAACGAAGAAAGGAGGAAAAAGAACAGTCGACCAAAAGAAAGGCAAAGAGAACTTCCGCGAAGAAAATTTAAGACGAGAGCCACGGCAAAGCGGGTCGAAGCCCGCGGATGGATTAAGCAAACTAATTTAGAAGAAAAAAAGCAGGAAACGAAGAGGGTTGGGGAAGGAAGCCGGAAACTGGGTAAAAATACGATTAACGTAGCAAAGAGGCCACCAGAGAATCGGGCCTGAAGGAAAAGAACCTGTGACCAGTTACGAAGGAGCACCGAAATCACAAGGAAATGACTGAATTTGTTTCTTTGTGTAATTAAACACTGTCAACTGTGTCTCTATCTAACATTGCACCAGAAAAGCAGAGCAGTAAGTTAGAAGAGGTCTGGACATCTATATCTGGAATTAATATAAACGCAAACCTTTGTCATTTCTATTCATGACTCTTCAATATCTTCTCGTCTCTCTGAAAATTTTTGCATTCCAGCGCGAGCACCGGTACAAAGACCCGGCTTCTGTACCGCGATAAAGGAAAAGGAAGGGCGATGGCTGGTTCGACGGGGGTTACAGGGCAAGATAAGGGCAAGAGAACGGGCGAGAGTGGAAAAAAGGCGAAAGTATGCAAAGGGGAATGGAAACAAGCACGCCTGGACGACGATGGAACGAGGACGTTCGTAGTTGTTAAAAAAAAAGAACTGACAGAAGAAGGAGAAGAAAAAAAAAAGAAGGAACAACACCGGAGAAACACGAAGGAATTTGTATTCAATTCCCAATATAATTAACCAATTCGATTCACACTTCTATTCGAACATTACAGAGAAAAATGTCGCTTTATTTGGAATTAACAGGAATTCCGTCTTGGAGAGGCACATTGCCCGTTCTGTAACTCACCCTTTCAAACCCACCCCTGTTTCCTCGCCGATCCATGTTTTCCGGTTCACATTCTTACAAGTGCGCGTGCAGTAGCCTTGTTGCAGAAACTTCTTCCATCAGTCTCGAACGAATTTAGTCAGGGAACCAGAAGACGAAGGAGAAGGCGGAAAGGAAAACGACTGCCCAGAGAGAATGACGAAAAGGACCGAGACAGAGAAGAATGTCGGAAGGGGGATGATGATGGACGAGAATATTGATTAAAGAAACACGACAAAAGGAAGCGAAAGACGCAGTTTATGCGATTAGCGCCATTAGCGAGTCCATTACGTGGCCATTACAAACCACAAACGCACGTATTATTGAAATTAATAGTATCTATATATACGTTATAGAACTATGACCTAAATCGTGGAAATCAATAGTAATTCTCTTGTGTAACGAATTATCCTTCTTTTTTATAGATACATATCTGATATTCGAGTAACAAAGAGGATCAACCTCGTTACACAACCCTTGACAGATCATGAATGAATCATTCGAAGCTAATAGTACCCAACAAATATTCTTGTATGTTAAAAAATCTACGTATACAAGGAATCCATTCGGTCCTACCTCCTTTGTTAGATACTATGCAATCGTCACGCAGTAAAGAAACAGAACCAAAAGTGAGAATAGAGAATACACGTAAAGGAACAAAGAACATGAGGCTAAAAAAAAACGGGGAAAGAGGGCGCAGTTCCGGTTCCGCTCGATTCCCTCTACAATCAACTAGCGTCGCGCCTAACTTATATTCAAATCGTGCCGCGGTGCGTTACTCGAAATTAACATAAATTCCTCTCTTCATTCATCTCCATTCACGGGTGCCGCCTTTCTTTTTCCAAGAGACTTTCTCGGCTAGTCTTGATACGCGATACTGCGCGAGTAGAGAGGAGAGAAGCAAGCGAAAGAGCGAAAGACGAGCGGAGAGTGCGAATGAGATAGCCCTATCAACGAGACTATGCAACCGAGAAAGTGAGAGAAACCGTGCGTTCAATACGCATGCGAGGTAAAGCATGTGCGCGGGCGCGTACAACGCAGGCTCTTTTCGATCGACGTAGTACCACGACTGTGGCAACGACGTCGCGGAGCAGGAGGACGACGTAGACGACGGCAGCAACGGCGACGATCCACGACGTCGACGTCGGCAGCTGGCTTCGCTATAGTGGTGGTGGTACTAGTGTCATAGCGAGCTGGCTGATTCCATGGTAGGGGTAGCGCGCAGATGTGGGGCGCGAGTGGCGGTGGAAAGGGAAGCTGGAGTAGTGGTGGCAGGCAGAGCGACAGTGGCGACGCTAACGTCGGCCGTGGCAGCTTAGCGTAGCGGTGTGCACCGCACGGCCCGGTGTTGCTGATACAGTGTGGAACAGCGAAATCTCGCCGAGTGCGAGTGGCGCGCATTACATCGTTCCCGATCGACAGTCGAAATCATATCTATCGAACGTGAATTTTCATCGGGAACGTGTCGCGTACATCTACGTATAATAGCATAAACGGAATAATTCGCGCGGAAAAGTTGGAAAGTTGAGAGTTAATTAATGTTAAAGATGTTATAAAGTAGTGTGATATGAAATCGAAAGAAAGACCGGGAGAGAAACGTGTCGAACAATCGCGTGCGATCGTTGCACCGTGAGTGATGTTACTATCGTTTCGACAGTGATCACGCGTGTTCTAACCGCTTGCGTGGCTTCTTAACCCGTCACGAAACCTCTACGTAGTTGCATCTGACGGAGTTTAAAGTGATTTTTCTAGTGTGCTTCTTTGCTATTCTGCGTCGCGTTTTCGTGTTCGATTGCGATCTATCATTAGTGTCGATTAATTTCGATCGTCGTGTCGGTTAATTGTTACTCCATGTTACACTGAAGAAGATGTGGGAACAGTGTGTGAAAGACACGCAGGACGAGGATACAGGAAGACAGTTCCTGTGAAGGCGAGTCAAGGCAGAGATCCTTCGATCTCGATTAATTCGAAGAAACATACGGTGTCGGTGGAATTGGTGGATGATGATGCTTGACAATCGGTTGCTATGATCGAGCCGCGGAGAGTTCACGTGGAACGATCATGATTTACCTTAGGCTGCACGTCGGGAGGAGTCTACGGTGCAACACGAACGCAAGACACTGGAACGTGTTCATCGTGCCACTCTTCCCACTCTGGATTATCGGCGCCTTTTGTGTGAAGGACAGTGAGTACAATACATAAATATCTCGATATTGAATGTTATGTTTCGTTTGTGAATTGTGACGCATTCCCGAGACAAGTCGATGTTTACTAATCGCTCTCGGAATACGAAAGTCGTGTTTATATACGTGAGCTACTCAAAATTTATATTGATCAACTTCGTAAACAGAAAGTACGAAAAAGTGATGTTCGTTACAAATACTGTTTCTTTCTTTTTTTTTTTTTAATTTACCTTACGATTTATGTTATCCTTATGTGACGAATAAATCTTATGGAAGTTTATCGCCTGTTTTTGAGAATTGGATATGAATTATCTACTTATTTAAGGAAATTAGGAAATTAATAAGAAGTGCGGAGTGTTGATCAGTTTGGCCTTTGAGTGGCTGATGTTCGTTTATCCTTGAATTTCAAATGTAGCATGTACTTACTTACGTTTAAGCAGATGTCATTTTATAAGGGAACATTCCATTATGTGATTTACCAAATATCTGAATAAATGATAGAACTTTAAAAGGAAATATGAGAAGGAAAAAGGTCATTCGTCATTCTACATTGGATTTCGCATAATGAATAACAAATATACGCCTTATGCAGGTTGTGTGAAAGGTATATCGATATGCAATTTATAGATGCCACTTTTATATTAAGATAGAAAGAAGATACATTGAACGTCCTTCACAAACGTGAAAACAAATTTCCGCGTTTTTCAGCGGAATGATTGATTTGAACTATTTTGTGAATATCGTAACTTCACAAAATATCAAAGCCATTTTTACCGATGTTCTGTGTATTCGAACAACTCAGAACGCGTGTTGTATCGCTAGAAGCATAAATACTCATGTTTCATACTCGCATTGCCTTCTGTCTCGAACGTAATGGTCTATGTCCTTAATGCTATAGGTTATCTTCCTTCTCCGCTCGAGTAACTTCTCGATACAAGTACTTCGAGATCCACCATACTCTCTACCTCACGCGAAGCGTCCAATAGTTCGATCATTAAACTCTTAGCGCGATAAAACCAAAAAGACATCATTAAATACATTGAATTAAATACATTAAATTAAATACATTAAATTAAATACATTAATTAAATTAATGGAATTAAATATATACAGCGATGAAGGGAAGTATTGGCACAGACCAGATTTTTATGTAAATCCTGTATAAATTTACGATACTTTATCTAATTTACTTGTAAAATATCGCTTTCCAGTTTGAAGCTTAAGTATAACACAAGAATTGATCATCGTTAAGCAGCTCCACGATGAAGCTAAATAATACGAGATATACAATGGACTGTTTTTAGCAACATATAAAATTTGAGTTATTTCAAATTTGATGCGGGAGTCTATTCTAGAACAAGTTTATAAGTTAAAAATAATAACGTTAATAATAATCGTTAACAATAATAGTAATAATGAGTTTAGATACAGGACTTCACCTATAGATAGATAAAGAAAAGATGTAGAATATACGACTGTATATAAGATACATTCTTAATTTAGAAAAATTCCACCTGCTCATAACAATTATTCGGAATGACGCGTATTTGTTTCAGAAGCCGAGATCTATGTTATAACCATTTACTTTTAACGCTCAGAAATGATGTTCTTGAGAAAAATTAAATAAAGATCGCGTCTTTTTGCAAACTTACACAGTGTTTTACAAAAAAATAAGCTAGTCTGTGTCCATACTGTTGTCCATTAATGTATATTTGTAAGATTCCAATATTTTGACACAAACGAATTAAAGGGGAAGCATCGTTCTTTTCCAAAAGATTGTCGTTCCAAAAGAAAGCATTATTTCCTGTCGAGGGATAGGGATGTATCTGCGGGAAATCTTCCAAGGGATGAATTCGATTGTTGCTTCTTACTTGATATTCCGGAAGCATCGTCCGATAATCTCGTCGTTGTCGCATCGGACTTCATTTGGTAGGTGAGACGCCAGGGTAACGTCGTTATTTGAAATTGCTCGTCGAAAGAAAAGACCATTCTCTGCAGCTTCGATTTTGCATAGAGTGGGATTCACCCTATAGGTAATGGGATCGCGACAACCCAATTCCCTACAAAATTTCGACGTTCGTTCGATACGTGAAACTTCTCGCGCTTTGATACACGAGCCCGGGTGATAAAATGCCAAGAAAATTGCCAAGTAAACTTCAGGCTCGCATTAACTCATCTATAAGATGCCATGGTACAGTAATATACTTTCACTGTATAATCCGATCGCATATAACTGGTCCATTTCGTTAACCTTTCGTTCTTCTAACACGACAGAGCAATTAACGGAATGCTCGTCAAAATTCAACAGCAACTAAATGGAACTGTCCATCGAATGTTTATTGCGGGTTCAGATATATACTAGAACCGTAACACGATACGTCACAGTGCTTTTTTGTTGTTTCAGAACTTGATCTATACTACATATTAAATAATAAATGATAGACTATATAAGATATAAAAGATAATAGAACTTCGTTTTATATGAACTTGTCGGGAAATAAATAGTTTACACGCACGTATAATTAGAGTTCGTATAAGTAGAGTCAATTTACATTTTCCAATACCTATGGATTTTTTGTTCATATAGTAGGAATTTACGTTTACAGTTAGGTAACTGGATTGTAGATGGACCAGTAGAATTTCATTTAATCCGATAACAACCCAAATTTCGTTCAGAATAAATGGGATTCACATAAACGAAGTTCCGTTCTATTGTTATATAAAACAAAGCTGCAGTGAATAAAGTAACAGTAATATTTTAGCTGCACAACTCTTAATCTCGGTGGTTTGAAGTTTAAAACATTCGATTTGTCTTTTAACTGCATTGCTGACCTTTGGCTATTACTTGAATTTTCATTGATTCATGCACTTCTCACAGCTGTACATGTGCTCTCGCATATACACACATTTACCTTTTCTATTTCCTGTCTCTCTTTTTTTTTTTAATTCACCCCCTGATTTTTTAATAATTGTAGACCTCGAAAAGTTTTTATGTGCATTCTTCGCTTAAATTATTCTCCAGGCGAGTTCAATAACCTATCTAGTCCAAGGTAAACAAGTTTCCCTGAACGTCGCTTCAAAAGAAGTAGCCAAACTCACTTTGACTCGACCCGTCCGTTCAGGGTTAATTAAGATCCCGCGAATCGATCAGTGTTTTCCGCTTTAATCGGCGTCGAACGATCCAGCGGAAGTTCTGCCGCGCGTTACATATTCATCGTAACGCCAGTGGTGGACGCAGTTGGACGCACGTCCGCTCAAAGACAACTTTCCGCTTTGACTCGGTTCACAGCGTCGTATTAAGCCGTGCATCGGTTCTGGCTGACTTCTAACCGGAAACAAGACGAACGTCGCACGATTGCCTTCATCTTAGTTTGATATTCAGCTTGTTTCTTGACGTCGACGATATATAAGCTATATACACACGTATAGCAAGTTTCCAAACTGTGCCTTGGGTTGAACAGAGAGTAATAAAGAATGTTGAAAAGAACATGTTTCTTATTTAATGTACGTATGATTTTATCCTTTTTAATAAAATTTAGAAGATTCTGGTTTGGTACGCCTATAGATATGCAACCTGCTTGCAACGGTCGTCTATGTGGAACTTTTCTTAAGTTTTGAATAGAAAATTTATATGATCGAGATACGAAACGAAGTAACATAGTGCTGAGTATTACCGAATTCAGAGATTACGTTACTGTGATTTTACGTTTTAATGGTTTTTATTTATTCCGATATCATCATAGAAATGGTGCGTGTTGAAAGGATTGCTCTTAGGTAGGCGTTTGTCAATTCACATTAGTAAATTCTATTAAAATCAAACTATGAATATAAAAAATAAATCCAAAAAGAGAGGCTCTTATAGTGATAAATTCTAATGGGAAAAATAATGTTTGTAATATCATCACTTTTATTTACCTATCAATTTATAGGATTGATGTGGCTTCTGAACAGCTCATATCTTATTGGTCAGAAAATGTTGCTTTTTCGCTTTTCTCTTTGTTACGTTATATTTCATTTAATCCACAATATCTAAACACCCTATACTAAACGAACTCTGATTTATCTATGGAAATACGAATTCGATCCTGTCGTCGCAATTTGTTTCGTTCATGTCGACCAATAGAGGGTCTCCGAAAGGGACGAACAATTTGCTAGTCTTGGAAATCGCAAGAGCACTGGGACGCGTTTCCAGCGAAGATTTAACGCTCCGTGGAGCCTGTGCAAAAAATAGAGACGCATGGAAATTGCCAGGTCACAAAACTTCGCGGACGTTGTATACGTACGAATTGCGTTTCTCTTGTCGCCCGATGAAGTTATAGAAGTTGGATGCAACTAAGTCTGTCGGGGAAAGTTTTTCCAGAGCCAAGCTCGTCGTACGTTTTGGAGGCTCGCGTCGGAAATATGTGTCGGGTCGATTCGTAGCCTGAATTTCGACGCCGGAATCGATGGAACGGAACCGCTAGCGGTCCTCAATATCTTCCCCCGCTGGGGATATTGCTTTTTAAGGTTTCGAGATTACGCAGCTATTTATTATACGTTCCGCGACGGAACAAGCCATTTACGAGACACAGCCATAAACAGCAGAGATTAAGCACAAGGCAAAGCTTCGAGACGCAGATCAAGTCAAGTATTACTATGTTCTCTGTTGAAAGTAATGGTTATACTTAGCGTGTATCGCCAATATTCGCCGCGATATCTCAGGGATGATCATTTTAGCTTGTTGAAGGAATAACAATAATACAAGGATGTAGTGCATTAGCGAACACTATATAGTCGGATATAGTATTATATCTACGTCGTGAAATTTCCTAACGCATCGTGTTAAAATGGAGAGATGATGGAAAGGAAAAAGAATGAGAAAGCAAAGGAAAGGGAAACAGTTCAGTGTTGGATAGTGGATTCGTTGATAGGGCTTCCCAATAAGCTCATGCCTTAGACGAAAGGATAGTAGAGGTTGACTCGCAGGATGTACTTATGTGAACGGCATGATTAAAGAGGATTTTCTAGGATATTATGTCCGTGTAAATTCTTGGCGAGAATCTCTTAATTAAACATTATGGTTCATTTGTCCAAATGTGAGAGATTCGTATTTGAGAAATATCAAATTCGTTGGTGATTGATGACAAAGCTTTGAAAATTTTCTTTGAAAGAATTTGAGGAACGTGTCTTTCTTAATCTATAGTCTACGTTATTTTAGAAATTAGTACGATAATTGTTATAAGTTGAATATAACGCAGTAAATATGTTAGTACATAACCGTTATTAATCGAATTGTTACATTTTATCATTAATTAGTGTTGTCAATGTCAATATTCAATATATCCATTTTGTAAACTAAACTGCATCATAAATATGTATGTACATTGTAGCCTTCACAATATATCTATAGTTCGAGGTATTTGCGAGGTAAGTTGGACTCTATACGAAGAGCTGTCTATACTATAAAACGCCTTAAGAAGTGCCATATCATACCTAATTACCTATCAACCCGTTTCTCATGTTTTCTTACGATCAGCTCGTTGAGCTCGACACGAGGTTCATTTTCTCCGAAGCCTGTTGAACCTCCGTCCTATTCTTCTTCCTAAAACTTCACCAGTTTCAATCGCTTTCGTACGATATTTCCCACACAATGGTTATTTATTCAGGGGCGCGGTTTCACCAGGCAGCTCAAAGTTCGGAGGACAGCTTCTGTCGACTCTATCATAAGTCAAAAAGTTGTGACATCGTTTACGCGTTCATCATTCTACATCTCGCAACTCATCACGTGGACAGATCGCGCGTCACTTCGTTGCACCCCTCTTCACGCTCATGTTTCATCCCCACGGCAAACAGATACCAATCTGTCCTCGGAATTTTGAGCCGAGCTTACCTCGAGCAAAGCGTTCTTCTGCTAATCGCGCTGCAAATTTACCAGTTAAAGCAGATTGCTCTATTCGCTGTTTGCTTTGGGATTTTGGTGCTTGAAATATAGAATTTTGATCGGTGGCGAACTCTCCATCAATCGAGCCAGGCCTAAAATAGCGAATATTTTTGTGATATTTAAGTTTCGCGAAATCTTATACTGGATTCCTAACATATATTGTAGCATCTTATTCTAGTCATTTTAATTACCTATGGAACAATATAATAAATAACATATATGCTATATACAATAAAACTATTTAGAGTGTGAAACATTTTTATGTTCATACATAAAGTCTGGAAGAATGAATATATTGGTCAAAGAATAAGTTACTTCCTTTGTGGGGTTGATTTAACCCTTCACTAAAAATGTCAATATCTTCGATACTAGGATCACAATCTCATGAATTATCTGATAATTTTAGTCGTACTAAATCACTGTCTTACAACAACGAACCTAGTATAACTATTTTGTTCAATGGAGTATATATTTACTTGATAAGAGTCTTTATAATTGAAGATCTTCAAATGTTAAATTTTTCGAAATTCTCTGTTAGATTGTAATAGTTAAATAAAAATTCGAATTTCTTTTAGAGACGAGTGGTCTATAATTGAGAGTCAAAGTTGAAAGAAAAGTTTAAAGGACAGATTGGTCAATTTAGGGAATGATAGATACAAGGAATACATTGGGCAATTTTGGAAATAACAGACAAGATAAAATAAGGGAATAAGATACAAAGAACATTTCGAAAATTTTAACATCGACAAATAATCTCCCGAAATCAGTAATCATCGTATGGATAAATCGTTTGTCAAATATATTACTATCGAATTACTCTGGTAATTCTCGTTTTATTTATTCCGTTGCTTACCAATCCTTCACCATAGACGACGTATTGCAGCCGAGTAACAGAAACTTTCAAGCAACGTGAAACATTCCATAAAATATAAAACGTCTGTCCCCGTTTCTCTCGCGTTTCTCCAGAGAAACGACGGGAAACGTAGCCAGCCAGCGATTACCCGGATATTCTGTCACGAAAAGCAACTTACCGGTGACGCGTTTCGCCAGAGTCGTACACGACAACGAGTCGTCGTTTCGTCCCCATAACGCGGATATCTCCAACATGTAGAAACGTTCGCAGTCATCTTATTATCGCATTATTAGAGTAACACGAATTCCAATTGCGGCCTTCACGCGCGTGTTTCACCGTAGGATACGTTCGCGATATTATTCGGACAATTCGCGCGCGATGTAGATGTTCATCGTTTTGGAAATTCCTTTGCGTGCCCTTCTGATAACCGAATTACGGATGTTCACCGAATCTCGTTACACAAGGCCATCGAAATCGCTGGAGAGATCTCCGCGCTCGTTACCAAATATCTCACGTAATATCGCGCGTGTAGAACGATTGATTTTCGTGATTCGCACTACCCTCGTTCCATCTATCTTCTCGCTTCCTTTCCCCGTTTATATCGGTCGAGAGTAATTAGGACAATTTTCATGAGCTACGATATACGGGAAATCATTGGAGAAATATTCCGTCCTTCTTGTTTAAGCGTCCTATTTAACATTTCGGAATATTCGAGGAAAATTATCATTGAAACGAAAGGCTGGAGAAGATAATTAATGTTATGAACAATAGGGTTTCTATTAAAGGAATATCGAATAACGTACACGTTCTAGAGTTAAGGAGATATACAATTAGATAGAATTATGACATTTTGTATAATGCTGAACTGAGTTAAGATTCGTATATTTTGACACTATTTGACCTTTATCCTCTTCAAACATAAATTCTCACACGAAAATGGAGATTCTTTTTTGACATCAACTCAAGCCCATCCTATAAGTGGGCATGCTATAAACGTTTTATTAACTTCTACACCTAATATGTACGAGAAATTCAATACTGTAGATTTAGCAAGAAGTAACCAATTACTCTTTTTACGAAAAGAACTTTTGTGAACCGTTTAAAAGCCGTTTAAAGAGTATCAGAGGTTCGATAATGACCCGAAGTCGCGTGACTCGTCACGTGTGTAAAAGTTGCAGGTCAATTAATCGACGTCGGGGCTCGCTCACGCTCGATGAAAAAGCTGTAAAGCGAAAACATCGGTTTCCCGGGTCGCGCGTCGCCTGAAAGGAGTTCAATTGCTCACGTTCGAGCGCGTGAGATTGCACCGGCGCGTAATTATTCAAATTGACCGGCCGCCGTCATTGTTATCGATTTACGCGGGCAAAAAGCGAAGAATTATCTCGACCTTTCACAAAGTTCAACCAGAATGTTACGTGCGTGCGAACGAAACCATAATCGTCCTTGTAAATCCGCGCACATTAATTATTTGATTTAATTGTAAGGATAATTAATGCAAAAAAATTTTTCTTTTCTGCTTCTGTTCTCATGGAGTTTGGTAATTGGAAATGTTTATAGCTGAAAATTACAGAGAAGTAAAGCAGCGATTGTTGGCCACGTTTGTGATTTAATAGCAGCAATTGCTCGATCATGGGATTACACGAGACTTTATTGCCATACCGACGTCCAGTTTGTATTTTAGCTCGTTCTAACAAACGACGATTATTAATTCTATAAAATGTTGATCGAGCTTTTTATGTCTTTTTATGTCTATGAACATCTATAAGCTTTTTATAAGTCGATGAAGGATTTTAGTTAGTTTATTCGATCGATCAATATTCGTTTAATTGTTTTCTTTAATCATTCCGATATTCCATTTTCTGTATTCTTTTCAATATGATTGTAAATACACGTATCTCAGTTTCTCATAAGAAAATATTCTCTACTAAATAGCATAATATTAAATTTTTATGCACATAACAATATGATCCTGTTCTGAATTCTACGATTGTAAGAGATAAAATCTATCTTTAGTATATTCTACTATAATATAGTAGCATACATTTCACACCTTAAATATCTGCATACATAACACGATTATTAACATTCATTTCCTACGCTAAATGCGTTTTTCTGTAAAGTATCTTTCAGTCAAAATTTTTGTTCTATCTGATACCAGAAATTATTTCCAAATAATTCATCCTACATTTTTCCTCACTTTACTACGTTCTTGAAGGATAAATGACATTCCAAACGAACTTTATATCCCTTTGAACCGACGTACTTGAAACTAATAGCCGACAATAGGATTCATCCTGTTTATCATTCCTCTTTTCACAGACCCACACGAGTTAGAGTCGCTAAACATCCTAGAAGTACGTCTTCTCAACACGAATGCCAACTTACTAGAGACCAACCAACTTAGAAAGGTCCCTTCGCCAAAGTTTGGCAGTTTCTCCTCTGAATTACCGTGGGGACTCACAGATTGAACGAATCTCGCGCCCGGAGTGTAACGTTTCTGAAGTCCTGGAGGCAGCCAACCCTAGACGCAATGTTTCCGCGTGTTACGCGTCGATTCAGCGTATCTGGCGCATAAGTCGCGATCAAAGGAAAGCCCTATTGGCAATTCTCGCGGCTATGATCGCCGTCCTGCCATTGTGTCTCCTCGGGACGTTAATTTGCACCGTGACAATGGACACGTGGTTTTTCTTTGTTCGATATTAGGTGAATTTCAAAGGGTCGATAAAAGGATGGAGATAAAGAAAACGACAGGGAAAAAAGGAAATGAAGGACCGATGAGAAACAAAGAAGAGGTAGCGAAATTACCGAGATGAGAGCCACATGAGACAGAGTGGAAGCATAGAAACGAAGGAAAGGAATAAACAAAGAAGAAGGGAAAAGCAGGAAAGACGTAACGAACCATCGTGGTCCTGAAGTACGATCGCTACACCGTATACGGAATGTTCCGTGTTCGCTTTTACGAGGCTCTCTAGCGACGATAACGTGCAGTTTCGGGATCGAAGCTCCCAATGAATTGTCTGACGCTACGCAAACCGTGGAGGTCTATTCGACGTTGATGAAACATAATGGGTATCCCGCGACGACTTTTATTATACACTTGGAACTAGGTAGAAGGAGGCACACCTAATGTATGTGAAAAACGTACAGGTCTCGATAAGACGCGGCAGAAATTTACGAGGCTCTTAAACGCGAGTCGCGAACAAACTTTAGGTTAGAGTTTGATACGAGCACGATGAAGAGTGCGGATAATTGGCCTGAAAATGCGGTGTTGTTCACCGATAAAGCGTAATCTCAGAAAACCTGCATTCGGATAATAATTGGATCCATTACCCCGTTATTACTTTTATCATGATACGTGAGAATAGCATTAAAAAGAAGGAAAGGTATTTCTAAACGACCATTACCGGATAAATATTATCGAACGAACGAATTTGATTGAAAATACAATTTAAAGACGGGACCGGGTATTATTTGAGTGAGAAGGATATTTAGATCGGCCTAAGTAATTTCCCTTGTAAGTTGCTAAATTCGAATAGGGACTATTTTAAATGATCTATATTTGAAAACAGATTATTTAACTCGTTATTAGCAGTATAATGAATTAACGGCCATAATTCTCTACGAGAGTAGAGTTTCTTCTGGAAAGTAGTAGCTTCTACTCATCAGAAGGGAAGAAATTTGTCCAACTGAAACTAAAGTATGCGATATTTTCTCATTCTTTCACCATTATATTAACAATTAATGGCAGCCCATAATATAGAAGAAATTTGATTATTCCATGCAAAGCTCAAGATTGAATTTTAAAATGATGAAACTCAGTTATTATACGGGCGTCTACATCTCGGAAACAGAGTCACTTAGGTCATATGTTTATGTGAACTTGTTTTATCGTTTATTATGTTATATCGTTAATTTTTTACTTATTTGTACTTCTACTTACTGTATATAGAACACCCTGTACAATTAAAAGTTCGCAATTCGAGAGCGAAGGGAGTGGTTTTATTTCTATACTTGGACGTAAAGTTTGATTTCAATAGAACGGAAATTATGGACTAGGAGTGTTGTAGTGCGGGATTACGCGAAGGGATGTTCCGCAAATTCCTTGCGCAGTTCCGGAAAATCTTCCAGATCATAAGTTTTACGGACGAGCGAGGTTTACACGATCCTCCGAGCGACGTTAATTGCGGAAGATTTTGCAAATGGAGCACTGTGTGAATTACCGTGGTAGATAACGCATTCCTTCTCGGCTAAAATTTCATTCACCCTTCCCCTGCCGTACCTATTGCCGTTAATTTTGCGTAAAAATAGCCGAAGAGAAAATGTTTAAGCATGGCAACGTTGATTTAGAGAATATTAATCAGAACGTACGGGCCACCGTTATTGTTTAATATTTATGTCCGACGCGTATTTCACAATTTCGCAGAAATTTAATAAACGCCACAGGGCAAATGTTACTTCGCTGTAAAATGACGCTAGGACGTTCCACGCAAGGTAATGGGGTGTGGAATATAAAATGCACTGTGAACCTCTGTAAAGTCCATTCACTTATCTCGTCAAATTTCCACGAAATAAAATTGATTATCCTTTTTCTCTTCCTTCTCTTCGATTCCTCTCTTTCTCCTTTTTTTATTTTTTCTTTTTTTTATCTGCAAAAGCACCTTGGCGAATTATGTAAATGTAGCCAGTCAGCGAGAGACGCGACCGATCTGTGGAAATCCTCATTTTTCGTGCGAACGACTCACGGATCCATCATCCTTCATCGTCGAATTGCTCACCGGTACGGCGTTTCATCGTTCTAAAATCTGTTCACGAAACGCGGATTGTAATTTATCTCTCCCCTTTCACAAGTACTTTTGATACTTCGAACTTTTTATTTTATTCGAAAAATTATATACACGATTACGTTGAATCTTAGAGAAACTATCGGGATAAATTTTATGTGCTTCTATATTTTATTAAACTCAATGAGTTTTCCGATCTGCGTAGAATTTTTGTGGTTTGAACGAGAAATGGTTTCGCAGGATATTGTTAAGGAGTCTCCGAATTCTGTTACTTTTCTTTGTTAAGAGTATCTTGCAACATTTTGAATAGATGATAACCAGATGGTGTTAATTCTAAGTCCAGGAGATATAGTAAATATTCCATAATTTTTCGATTAAAATCTTTCATTTTTCTCGAGTTAATACGAAGTCTATAGTGTTATGTTCATGAAAGACAACGAAATTAATCATAAAAATTCTACACCTATTGGAAAGCTTGTGGAACATTTTGAGAAAGTAATAGAGATTTCATAAAATTACGTTATTCATTAAACTATAAGGAAAGTTTTTGTTAAAAATAAAAAGCTTTCGTCCAATCTAATAGATTGTAAAATATACATGAAATTGTAATTTTCGCGAAGAGCGTTCAAAGAAAATTTCAGCACGGCATGCGTACAATGCGTATCACTAATTACCCACACCACTTCTGGCTGCACTCCATGCAATTTACCGAGGGGACTAGGCCAAAGTGAATGTTAAGAGCGCTTCCACACCACAGAGACATCGCGCGACGAAACTTAACCAAAAACATATACAGAACACAATTCGTCGGTGTATAAAGCTTGTAGTTATATATCACGGTGGGTACCTTAATCTGTCGCGGATGCGTCGAACAGTAAACGTACTTCCTCCTCTTTACTTGTTTAGAAATATACGATTGTGATACAAGCGAGCTCCATTGCTTTTGCATCCTGAAAACACATGGTGGTGTTAAGCCGTAAAATCGATATGCTCACCAAGTCATAATATGAATTGATCCTTCAAGCTTGTCAAGTACGGTAGAACTTTTTATTTACGGATCAATAGTTTACTTGTTGTACGATGTCCTCGGTTTCATAGTTACTTTCATAGTTTGTTTCTTTTACTACTTCCTGATCAGTTATGAGAGTTCTACACAATGTTGGATATATTAAAATGAAAATCTATTATGTCGTAAGCAGATTCACGTAAGCTTCATGCGGTAGACATCAGTGAACCACGAGTGACGAATTTAATGTTGAAATTATTTGAATAAATCTATTTTCGTGAGTTAGCCGAGATTATGAAAAATTTGCAATTCGATACTAATTAGTCTCGGTTAACAGCGACTGTTGGCTAACCTATCCGCAAAAACAATAGTCGCGCACTGCCTGGGCTTAAACACTGGACACAATGGGACAATGTTACGAGTCTAAACATTTAGTCTGTCAAATGTAGTTGCAGCTATGTAGGTGCAGTTCAACAAAAACTGCATATTTATCTATTACAGTCAATGTATTCAATATAGCCAATAGAAATAAAAAAGATGGTTACAGGATAATTTTGCTACCTATTTTTAAATTTTTGGAACCATTCGAACTTCGTTATTCTCTTTCAAGAAGAATGCTTGTAATATAATTTATGTGGCCATTTTGCATCTACAGCATTAACGTTTGCATCCAACGTTGTACTTTCAGAATACAGAAATCTAAACAATAAATCTAACTTAAAATTCAAATAAAGGGAAAATTACTTCTCATCGAGGAACATTATAAAAAAAACCGAATTCAAAATCGCACATAACAATTGTCAGTGAAGTATCGTGACGATATTTCAGCTATAAAAACTGCCAGTAAGCTTTTGACATACCGATACGTCATTCGTTATAAATGGATTAAAACGTCATCAGCTAGCGCGAAAATTTATTTACGCACAGGACCTCGCGTTGGATCATTGATCTATCATAGATGAAAGATCGATGAAATTGTACGCTCGATCGAAGTCTCACGAGGCTATCGGTCGAGCATATTTGATGCAGGAGAACGCTCAGGGAGAATTGCAACGGAACGCTCGCGCGCGGTTAGGAGCGACCTGGCGAAGCGGTTATGTTCGCGTAATGCCGTTTCCTGCAGACTGAATACTTAAGCGTTCGCAGTCGGTCGGCAATTTTCATAAAACTCCGTTTTTTACTTCGGGGATCAAGGGTACGTAAGTAGGGACTGGCTAAAAGCCGCTGGTACCGTTAACCGACGCCGGATGTAAAAGCATCCGGTATAAATTATTAGCGCGGCAACATTATTACTATTCCTAATTTAACACTGCCTAGCCGGCCTGGCCGAGCTCCAATCTCGTGGCTTGCAGAAATTAGCGTCCATTTCCCTCGTAAGGGGGGTAAATCCTAGCTTCGATCTCGCTAAGGGATTCTCGATAATTGTATACGCTATACATAGAGGAGTTTTCTCCTCTTCGCTTCGTTATTGTTTTTAGTTTTTCTTTTCCGAACTTCTGGATTTGCCTCTGCGTGTTATACTTTGAGATAATATAGCATGATAGTAGATTGAATTGTTGAGAAACGACGTTGGTTGGTGTCTCGGGTTTCAACTGGATTCGTTTAGATTAATTAGGTTAATTGGTCTAGGTAAGATTGGTCAGTTATTTAAGTAGCTAGATTTCAGATTGCATTAATACTGCGTCTACCAGTTTCTTTAACATGTGTCTAAATATATCGTGCATAATTAATTAGAATCGAAGTAATATGAAAAAAATGAATAAACATATGGATCATATTTCCGTGTGATTACAAGGAAACATTAACAATATTAACAACATTTGCATGTTCTTAATACTTATTTCTAAGAAGAACAAATTTGATACCTGTCATCTTGACCGGTTTTGGTAACTCTAGTGTTAACACGCTCTAATGAAATGGTAGATTGAATTATTGAGAAACATCGTTGATTGGATACCAAAGAGCTAAAGGTTTCGACTGGACTCGTTTAGATTGATTACGTTAATTGGTCAAGTTTGATCAAGTTTACTATTCAAGTAGCTTGATTTCAAATTACGTTATGGTATTATAGCAAGCTGATAGGTTGAGCTACTGAGAAGCAGCATTGATGGATGTCTCTGGGCTGAAAGTTCATTCAAGCTTCGTTTAGATTGGTTAAGTCAATCGAACACGTTTAGATCGGTCAATTATTCAAGCAGTTTGATTTCAAGTTTCTTTTCGTGTAAGTAAAGTTACTTAATATGATCACCATTCACAATGGAATGGAAAGCAACAGGGTAACTCGGTTTTCATGACAAGGAGTCGAAAAGCGAATCTCAAGAAAATACTATTTTACTTAGACTCTTAACGTTGCTCAAAAGCCGGTCGAACCAAAAAATGAAGTTACACCCGCTCCAGAACTGCTTCACATAAACGAATTGATAATTCAGAATGAGATTTTTGGTAGGAAATTTCCTCCCTTCCTCGGTTATCATTCTTTATCATGTTGCGCTTCTATATATCATTTGGAATATGGCGGAACGTCAAAGAAGTTTCCAACCACTAGTTTCCCCACTTGAAAATATCTTCCTCCGCTCGTATATACATTTCCTCGTCCTTATCCATTATTCCCGTACTCTAGTTACATGACGACGACTACTTTCAACACGTAACGCGTGTGTACACGAGGCGCCCTATATCATCGCTCGGTGGAATGCTCGACGACAAGCCGCCCGCTTCTCGCCTCGACGTGGAGGATCTTCCTCGTTTAATGCACCTTCCGGTGACAACGGTGTCGTACTTCGCGAAACCCTCTATCGGGTATTGTGTTTTGCCGTTACGGATACCGCAGAAGCTATTCTTCCAGCCAGTCACTCGACCTATATATGCACACCTACACTAACGTTCAAAAGTATCCAGGCACTCGCTTACTTTTGACAAGATGTATCTTAATTACAAAATGTCTGATGAATCAGATTACAGCAATTTTAATTCTTTTAATTCATTTTAACCATTAATCCTGATTAAATGAACGTTTGATAATCAATATGCAATAATGAAATTGTCGTTTGTTGTTGTTAAATTTTATAGAGTTATTTTGCTACTTGCCGAACTATTTATCCGTGGATTTCTTAGTCTTTTAATTATACGACAGACTAAGAGGTGTTGTAGAAATTGATAGAAAAGTATTTAAATAACAAGTCAATTGTTGTAACGCATATAGTAAATGATTAAATGCGTCATTGCTATGTTTTCTAATATGTATGCAATTAGACTTGTAGTGTATGTAATTCGTACACTTTGGCAAAATTTGCTTACTGTTATTACAAATCGATCAAAACGTTCAAATACTTATGAGAGGTAGTATACATTCGTGATTCTTCGCCATAAATTGAACGATGCTGGCCCATGAAATCGGTCGATGCATACGTATAACCAAAAATTACGTTATTTAATGCGTTACCGGCGACATAGTATCGCCAAATGTCACGGCAGCCGTGCTGGAAAAGAGAACGCACGCTACCTTGCTGTTATTGGAAATATGGAGATTATATGAGAAGCAGAGGAAATTGAGGCGTTCGAAAGTTATTAATATAATTTGAAAGTCTTTGAATGGATTGGAAGTATTTTGAACCGTGAGGCGGAAGATGTTTGACTGGGTAAATTGCGTTGGTTGCGGTTCGTACGTTAACGTTTCACGAATATCCGAATACTCTTGCGGAAACTTAATACCATGAGAATGCTTGGTCAATTAACATTTCAACGAGGAACATCAGTTAATGTTCTGTGTTAAATATTCACGCTTCAACGTAAGATATAAGTAATTGTAATAATATATAATATTAAACAAATATATTGAAATATCTTCGATATATATTTAAATTTGTATATTGATATCATCACATGTAAAGGATACAGTTTGAACAAAAAGATTTCCCGCAAAGTATGTCACTAAAGTATTACTATGGCGATATAATACATGGCTATTTTATATATTTATATATTTTATATTTGAAACACTACTTTTAGGAGTGTGATATGTATCATCATTGTAGCATGTGATATAACGCTTCACTGAATATTTGTAATTTAATTTTAATTCTTTTCTAATTTTCCTTTATTTTACATTGTAGCGTAAAATTACATAATATATATCACATCATAATTCATTGAAAGTCGCGAGGAAACATAAAGAAGAAGTCGAAATTCAAGATAAATGACTGGATATTAAGTGAAGTTCGTGATAAAAGAAAATCCTCTTAATAAAGGAAAGTAGAAATTTGAGGAAGAATTGAAAGGTTAAAAGGATGTAAGAGCAAAGGAAGGAGAAGAAGTGTGGTAAAAATGTATTGACGCTTTGATTATGTATGAGATGTATGGACGCTTAATTTATTAAAGTGACTAGTTATAGGACTTAGTTATTATTGAGATTCATGTTTTGTCATTACTGGCTGTACAACAGTGAATACGGAATGGAGATAAAGTAATGCAATATTTTCTTAGCATATTAGCTATAATGTCTCGAAACAGTTCCATCATCCTGTGAATTACCCTCAACACTTTTACGCTAAGTTGATGGAGTAGCTGGCTACCACCAGTGGCTATTGCGTAAACAATAGATGGTGGCTGTGTCCACAAGTAATAATCGAGTGGATTCTGGTCAAGGGATCATGGAAACCAGGCAATTGATTCTCCGTGTCCTATCCATTTACCGGGAAACCGCTCATCCAAGTAGTCTTTAGCTTCTCGATTAATGGCAGGGCCAGAGCAAACTATATCTTAATCATAACCTCGTTCCATATCGAGGGACAGAACTAAAGCACACCGGTACCATAAATAGCAATTTCTGTCGGTAGGTACTTCCGTACGTCGAACCTATTTTCGTGAATATTACCTTCATTCACTTACATACAAAAATTTTACTTTTCTAATCGTACGAAAAAGATATCTCGCAGTGAAAACGTTTATATTTATACTTACGATACGATGCCATTTGGAATGTTCAAGTTCCTAATACGAGTCATAAACGCTAATTAAGCTAATACCTGTAAATGGAATCTTACAGTCAAAACAGATTAAAAACAAAAAAACAAAACTATGAACTATTGTTAATTGTCTTGATAATTAATAAAAAAAACCTTCAGAATTTCAAAGAATTTTCTTACGTCTCTGAATTTAACACAACGTATGGAAAATATTGAAAGTATGGATAACCAGAAGTTATATAATATTAAGAAACAGCCGCATTATTTCACCCCTGTCGTTACCTCGAAACGGACATATTTTTCCGGGGAAATACGATTCTCATATCATTCGACGAGTTTTACGTCGAGACAGTGGCGCAATACACGCGTCTCTGATCGTCACTTTCGACGAGATGGATATACTTTATGTTGTTTTCAACGATATCGATGCTCGTTCGAGAGTCTCTTACGGATATTTTCGTTCCTTTATTCCCTGAATAACAATTCCTTCTTCTTCGACCGAACACCACGGGCCTTTATCGTCCCGGACGATATCACCGTCGCGGATCTCACGGAAATGCTCTGAATATAGTTTCTCGCGTTTCGTAGTTTTATTGCAATTGCTCTATATATGTGTTGTACTATATATAACGCTATATATGAGAAACACATAAAATATTTCCTTATAATGAATCCTATAATTCTCTGAAGTTTTTCAAAAGCAACTTTTAAATTCAATATGTTGTCAATTTCACACCAAAACTATTTTTGCATTTTATTTTGAAATTGAATACGTGTTTTTATCATCCTCTTGTACCTTTTCTTGAGAAATATTAACAACAGTAGTTATATAGATCATTATTAATCAAATTGAACTAACGTAACAACTAAAAAAATATTATAAAAGGAAGAAACAATGCTCATCACTTGTCAAAAATCTTATCTTCCAACTTATGAGATTATTCCCTTTTTCAATCACTTCGTACAAATGACATAAAACTCGAAAAATCAATAGAAATGGACTTGCCCTATTTTTTCCGTGTGGTTTTTGTATTTGAACACATCTCAAGTCAGTAAATTTGAAAATATGGAAAGACGCCAGTTCGTCCCTTTCCAATGCAACAATATTCACGATACCATAAAAAAATATCCAACTAAATGACCACTGTTGTGGAAAATACGCTATCAAATAGCTATCTTTTTTTTCGCACGTCCTCCCATATCGGGCGCAGCCTCCCGATTTCCGCAGTAGAGGTTGGTCCGCATTTACGGATGGTATAACATTCCGATAGACTGATAACTAAGTATGTTTCGAATCAATCGGCGAGTTTTTTCCCAGTCGTCAAAGGGATGCGTTGGACAACCAGAGCGATATGTAAAATCGCCGTGGGCTCTATGATTACTTTTATTGAACCGCTTGCTGACAGGATGCCAATTTTGCATTAATAGATTGTCTGAGTGCTGAGTCAAAACGATATCAAGGATCGTCGACGCTAAGTCTTTTTCATAGTAGAACGGTCGTTCTTCTAAAAGAAGTACGTATATACTTACTCGGAATTTCTTGTCGTCCAACAATGAGCATTGTTAAACTGGCGCGCAGGTCGTCGCCTTTTGATCGTAAAAAGAGAGATAACGGGACACGACGGGTCGTAGATTCGACGCTAATGCGCTTGCTATTCGCACGCGACTTACAAAGCCGGCGTCGTTTCAAGCTTCTGACTATAATGCGTTCAATAATGTTGTGGATGAGCTCTCAAATTCGCAGGAAATTGATATCGTAAATATGAAAGACTCGTACATACGGAGTCTTATGTCTTGTTCTGTATATGTATATGTTATGTAGATACTGCATAAAAATATACAGACTGCTTTATATGTATGAATAAAGATGTACGTTAGGAAGGACGAGTAATTGGACTTGTTACATTCATTGGGAAACTCCAACTTTCATTTTATATCTATATGTATATGTGGCATTTTACGCTATACGAATTATATCACAAATATTATACTATTATTTCATTTTTAGTATCAACATAAAATAACTAGAAAATATAAAATGCTGTGAAAAATTTGTAATAAATGTCTTCTGGTGTGTTGATACTCATATTCGATGTAACTTGGAATTTTTTGGAACGAACTCTTAAAAAGGAATTCCTTATTACCTTAATTATAAAATTACATATCATTCCATTTCCATATATACAGAATTTTTAATATCCAATTTCATTTTGATGTTATTATAACAGTAGCTTGATCTGACTCGATGATTAACAATCAGCTAGCTGCAAGTGATTTAACAATAACAATATTTAATAATAAAAACTGCAATATAAAAATTACCAGCACAAGAACACACAAAATTTAATCAAGCTTCCTGCACTCTATCCAAAGTGCCTAATAGTACTCAAAGTACTAATTTTCAAACATCAATTCGATATTTACCCGATGGCCAGAAGATCGCTATCGGCGATTCAACGGTATGTCGACGAATACGAGACGTTAGTCTGGCAACAACAAGGAAAGGGAATCCTTGTCGGTAATTTACGCTCATCTAAGGTACTTGAAGGTCGCCGAGGACACTCGAGGATAACGCAACGCCGCGGGTTCTTCGACGTAACGCGATAACGGTTGTCAGCCGACTAAGCACCTTTCGTGCGTTCGTAGCCAGAGTTCAAGAGCACTCGCAGGATATGAAGATTGCCGAGATTAACGGCGTATTTGTCGCGCCATTACGCTTCCTTCGTGCTATGCTGCAGCTCCATCGAGATCAGAAAACATTGTGTTGTCGTTGGAAGAAAAATGTGGCGATCGTGGTGTAACCAATGAAAAAACTTGGCTGATCGGTTGATCCTAGTGAATTGTGTTTAGATATTTGGTAAAGTGCTGTCTTTCTCCTGCGGTAACTTCCTAACTCCGATATCGAAGGAATTCGATCTGGTCTCTGAAAGAAAATCGTGTCTGGTGACTACCTTACGGATTTCTTAAAATTCTTTTCGACGAAAACGTCGTTGTCGATACGCTCGATTGCAACGTTTCAGGAAAATGTGGAATGGGAAGAAGAAAATGCACACTGCACGCGACTTCAACGTATATTACAGAATACTTGTACGTATATATGTTTGAGATTTCATTTACATTGCTAACGAGGCTCAATTGATATAATCATCTGCTTGAGAATAACTAGTGTTTTGGATGAGTGCTTTGTAATTTTCTTATTGTTTAGGTTGTTACAAATGAAACATTCTGAAGAGAGGAGAATTCGTCTGATGTAATACCATACATCTTCAGATTTGTTTAAATTTTACCGATATAATCACGATAGCCGAGCCTCGTAACGGTGCTAAGGGAATTCCAGAATGCTTCATACAACACGCACAATACATTCGTAAAAGCTGTCCACGGTAGTTGAGCGAGTCGAGTGTGGAAAGATTTTGGATACGGGTATCGAATTTTAGATACGAGAGAAGGAAGGAAGGTCGATCGTTAGTTGAGATTCCAGCAAGAGCTGAAGAACGTATTAATTATGACAAGTTACTAGCGATGATAGGAGTTTTCGGTGAATGTAAAATCACTGGCCGCGCGAGTACCGACAAATTAGTGTTAATGGAGTGTCGTTACGTTCGAGACGAGACTGAATAATTTAGGCGACCGTCGGCCTCGATCGTGGACCGAGAGAATTTTAAGACGATTCCTCCGGCTGGGTCGAATTATCCAGGTCTCTTCGTGCTCGGAATTTCTGTTTAATCTTGACATTAATCTCATTTATCTCTCATAGTTCTTTCTATTAAATTTCGACCTTCCGATGATACGTAAAAAAGGGAATTTTCAACACTATATAGTAATTATTCGTCCATTAGTTGATTCACCGTTACGTTAATTTGTCAGAGTAAGGAACAATATTTGCTGGATGAGAGTAAATATTGACTATGTGCTTCAATCTATTTTATTCTGCAGAAGCTGTTCGTGATGGTATACTCGAAACAATGCTCCATTATGAAACAATGGCTGTGGAAACTTTGTGTGACTTATGACAGTCTGCTCCGCTCTCGTCTCACTGGCCTGACGTTGCTTTTTACTACTGAAATTACGCGACTAGTAGTAGAGAGCGGTACGGGTCGGTCATTAGAGATCAGAGACAACTTTGGTCAGGCACAGCACTCCCGTCAATATATCACCCAGCCAAATTGGAAGTTTCTTTGCCGTGTCGGAACTAAAGCACAGTGGCTCATAAAAGTTTTTGGGTATTTGTAGAAACTTTTTATGAATGTGTTATACGTGTCAAACAAATCTAAAAATATCTCGTAACTTTTATATTCGTTTTCAGACTGGTTTCAAATTCGATCGGCATAATCATGACAGTCTTATTTAGTTTCTATAAACTAAAATTTTTACTATTAAAATATTATTAAAATTAAAAAATTTTTTTATATAATATATAAAATATATACATGAACATTCTGTATGATAAGTGTTCAAACATCACAGTGACAGCGAGTCACTGTATCTATTACAATCTGTCACTGTATCTATTACAGTACAATTTGGCAATATCTCCAATTACTTGAGATCAAGTCAACTTGATTAGTCATACACAGAAGCTTGGAGAGATATTTCAAGTCAAGTAAGTGACAAATAAAGAGTCATCACATTACATTTATTTATCTGGAATCAATGCAGATGTCCCAATTAATTCATCCGAGTCTAACTTCAACCCTACACAAGCGATTCTAAATGAAGATCTTTCTTGTAAATGTCCAACCAACAATTACCTCACCGCTTCCAGGCACTTGATGCAAAATTGCCATTCTCAAAAACAGCTTAAAGCGCAGGTAACAAAACAAATCATCTCATTGTGGCGTGGAGCATACCAAATAACTTGGCCTTTTCCGCCGACAAAACACTCGTCGCCATTCGGACAATTAGCCTGGCCGGTAGAGGGAGCGAAAGGTTGAACGAGAACGTCGACCTTTCGCGGACCAGGCAATTAGAAAACGTGGGACAACGTTTTCTTGCCGGGTCTCCTTTCCCTCCTCTCGTCTCCCGTCTTTCTGTTAATGCACCTCGAGTATTCTCAAGCGGTTGTCGAAGTTAGAAGGTAACCAACCAACGGCCACGTCGTTTCGACGCGTTTAGCTAACGAGCGCTGTGCACGTTCCTCTATTTTCGATGGAAACCGAATTAGCCCTGTCGACTGGTCGGAATAGACGACAGTTCCGACTGGTCCGTGAGTTCCGCTAACTGGATTTCGGGAAATCGCGAAGCTGTCTCGTGATTTCCGAGCGCCAGACGCCTGTTCTAATTCTTCCAGCCGGCTTTCTTACTAATTCTTCGAACGACGATTCTCGAGTAATACCTGGTTCGTGACACTGCACTAATTAGAGGCGTCTTCCCTGCTCGAGCAACCGTTCCTTTTCCTTTCGTTTTTATTTTTTGTTTTCAGAAATGGACGTTTTAATTTAGTAATTAGTTTCGGGTTTTTTGGTGATTATTTATGAGAGAAAGAGATTTAGCTAGGAATGATATTTCTGTTCAATTAGGGGTGGTTTGATTGCAACTTGGGTATTTTGTAACGTTTAAATGGGTGTTGATTCTGATGGGAAAGAAGTTTCAGAGAGACTTCTCAAGTTGGAAATTTTTTTTACTGTACCAATATCAAGATAATCAGAAGGGAAAGCAAAGACAATCTGGGAGAAAGCTATCTATTTAAATTAATAAATTGACAATATTTCAAAATATTATTCAATGGAAGGGAGATTAAATTGAGAAATAAAAAGCGAATATTTTAATTTTATAGATTGTAAACTCGTTTTAGTATAAAATTCTCCATTCGATAATATCGATGGCGAGAATTGATTCGCGCCTTCTTTTCAGTTAAAGAGCACATTGTTCTATCATTTTTTACATAAATAATCATAAAAATAGGACAGAAATTTCCCCTATTCGAAGTATCAGATTTAAAAATCAAACTAGCATCATACATCACGTAACAAGAAAAAAGGAAGAAGAAAAAGGAAATAAGATATATAAAGACTAATTGTAGACTTTGATCATCTTGACTATAATTCTAATTCTCTGGAAGCTCTGAAATTAAATCGAAGCTTAGGAATTGATGAAAATTTTTAATGACACTATTTCAACTGTGACGACTCCAATGTACTGTGAATCCACACTCGTTTACATAAATTTCTAGACCAACTCTAACTCACTGGTCTCCAATTAATAAAATCGTTCTCCGTGTCTCTTTTTTTTTCAATTTCGACAAGTTTGATGAAATCTCTGGTCGCTGGAATGAACTGGTCGCAATCATGTAACAAACGACGCTCGACGAAATCAATGTGCCGGCACATGCCGCAGAAGGATGTCGCGTTACGCAGGAACAGCGTGTTCGCAGGAACAGCGTGTTCGCAGGCGGAAGAAGCGAGACAGAGAGACAAGCGTACGTAGCGTGATTGACAAATGCACTTGACTGTGCTTGATGGAAATTAGTCTGGCGCGTTGCATCCACTGCAAAATTGTTTCATTCGCCGTCGAGTTCTGTAACTGGATTTACGCGATCCCGTGGAGTTACCATGGTGTTTCAACGCGACGAAGTTGCGTCGAGGAAACGTCGTTAGGGACAATACGTCGTGCTCTCAGGCAAATTTTTTCTCCCCTAATTGTCATTTCATAAAACGGGCATTCAATTATTTATATAGCGTACAGTGGCGGACAAAAATTTAAAGTTGCTGAGTGTATATGCGCGTGTTAGTAACTTTTTTATGCAATATTTTTAACCACAGCTTGCTAGCAGTCGTCTATTCTGGAGCGTACATTATACTTATTCATTGCTTTTTCCAAATACGATTCTGTTTTAGAAAATTATGGTATTCTTCGCACCACTTGTATTTAATCTAGCTATTCTCGCTTCTTCGTCGCGTTTCTATCTCTTCAGATATTCTGAATTCTTTTTCTTCTTGAATTAATTTATTTGTAGAAAGCATAGAATACGTGAAAGATAGTAAAATCATATCAAATACTAAAACCAAATATTGAAAAACTCTCTATATTTTAATAATATCCTAAATATTGAAATATAACATCCATTTCGGACCGTATAAACCCGAGAAGAATATCGGTTTTAAACTTTCTTTTATATATAAAGGTTACAATATTTCTACTATGTATAAAAGTTGCAAATATTGAAATGGATGGTAGATAGACGATGCACGAGAAAAATTTCTCTCGATGATGGTATTGGAACTGTGTATGTCCACGTTAATAATAACGTGATCAAACATTCGTTCGAAGAAGGTTATAAGGATATGAAAGGCGTCCTCAATTCCTCGGCGAAATGATTTAACCGCTGAAACTCGTAACTCTGCGGTGCTTGTTACGAGAGCAAGGGAAAAAAGAAAGAGGGTAACTAAACGTGAAAGGTTCGTTAACGGCACTTTGATTTAACGATAAACATACGAGAGGGGCGGCTGGCGGTATGGCGCGCGCGAATTCTGGATTTAGTTGACTAGTTTTGTGGACAATAAGCTTAATTCAGCGGTACTCGCCAACTTGAAATGATATTATGAATTATTACATAGCGGATTAAACTACGCAAGGCAACACGCTGGCTTTCAGACTCGTAATAATTCTCGATTTTCACACAACCAGCTATTTTTCGTAGCAACGAATTAAAATGCCTCGCCGAAAAAGTGCGAATTTGATTGGTTCTGGCATAATAAATCCGTCTTCTATCATACGATCGTAAAGATGGAGATAGAAGAATAACAGCCATTCTTGTTATTGCGCGAATTTACTATTTTATTTAATATAATATACAAATCGCGGCAGCGTGATCTGTAGATACTGTAGCGCCCAAAGTAATTAGGAAATCGCTATTACGTTCGGTTCTATCGTAATCGACCGAGAAAACGAAAGCGAAGAGCTGTAATAAAGATACTGTAATAAAAATTTTGGCTTTAAGGTAGTCGTTAAAAGAAATACAAGTAATGATTATAAAAATCAAAATCGTAAGGAAAACTATTCCCTCATTATTTTGAAGAGTCTACTATCGTGTTACTGTGCCACATAAAACTTAATCATACTTTATGACTGCGTTATTTCGATCATTTCCAGTTCAATTGTATGTTTCTAACGTTAAGGAACATGTAGAAAAATGTCAGCAAAATATGATTTCTTGTTTTAATTATATATTGAACATCCTGAAAAAATTTTCAACAACAAACAAATCTTTTTTGTCCGCCAACGCGAGAGCAGGATTGAAATATGAAAATTCATGAATCGTTGCAACATGCAAACTACTAGCTAGACCTCTTTCCACCTTTGCATAGAACACTCGCCTCGTGTTCGTACGAGATCAAAAGGAACGATTATTTAAAATTACCGCTACAGGTTTGTTTGCCCGTTATTTCACCGACAGAGCACTAAAACAGGGATGGAAAATATCGGGTTGCAGTTGCGAAGACACCACCTGTTAAGTGTTGACGACGCGAGCTGCAAACGAGACCGTTTGAAAGTCACCTAGTGTTCGCGTGTTCCTTTGGCTCAAAGGCACGTGATCGTCTCGTGTTTCTTCTTGTCCGCTTCTTCTTCTTCCTCGTGAAGTTCTCGACTTTAAGGGCTAGCCTTGCATGTCTCCTTTCTTATGGCGGAAGAACGCGTAGAAAATGCAAGGAAAGTGAGTTCAAAGTAGGGAGCGTGATTCTTGATTCTTGAGTATCAATTAATGTGTTTGTTAATCGATAATTGAAATAATTGAAATATTCTTTTTTAATTTTAATTTTTTAAAATTAATTCTTGTTTGTTTTAATCTTTTCAATTCTTTGTTAATTAATTCTTGCTTAATTTAAATCAACGCACCTTTAGATAGTGTTTGTGCTACCAATTTGAATAAAAGATGCAAATTGAAAATAACAAAAGTGAAGAAGCATTTATAGTACAATATATCTGTTCGTACCCAGTATAATAATAGAATTATTCACATATCGTTTATTTGCTGCGACAATGATTTAATTGAAACTTTGCAGTTTTTAAATTATTATTATAGTATAGAAACAATGGTTCTTATTTATACAATGTAGTTAAACTCATTTTCCATAAAATTATATTTTGAATTATGACATAATTATGTCTTCGTACAAGAAATTAACGATACGGTCAGTTTTATGGTATGGAAACGGGTATTGTATTAAAATTATCCGTTATCACACAGTATTGTAGGTAATGAAAATTCGCTTCATAATGAACGTATCAACATGGAGAAGAAATGCAAATAAATTCACATGCTATTAGCTCGATGAAGCTTGCCACATCTGCTGAATCATCTTGTCTCCAATTTAGTTTGAAAAAGATACTTCCACAAGAACGTTTCTTCTCTCAGCTTCTGAAGACGGACCTCTGTTTATGGATTCCACTAAAAATATCTTACCATTATTTCCGGGAATGTCGTACGATCTACCAAACTTGAACAAATCCCAAACCACCGGATTCATGAATGCCCAAGCACAGCTCATACACAAGAAATCCGTTTACTTTGCACATTTAATCAACGCGTACGTTATTCGTGCATTCGGACGTTCCTACCCTGGTATATAAAACTTGAGCTGCTATTCGAATTTCTGCAGCCTCCAGACATCACGTCCAAGACCCTCGCGTTTCATTAAATAATTAACCACGGCGGCCATCTATCCCCTTGCCGATTCCGTTCGCCTCCGCGACGAGCTCGAAATGATATTCCACGAAACGGTCACGGATCGTCGTGTCGAGGACCGTAAAGCTCGAATTTACAGCGTCGTATTTCGTTTGGAAAGGGCGGACACTGGCCTCGTAATTCTCGCGCCCCTTCGTGGCCCCCTCGAGGATCGACGATGCCTCGGCTGACACTTAACGGCATAACGACATCGCTTTTAACCAGTAAACGCCTCGCGTAACTGGCACCGAGCGCGATATAAACGATAGAACAAGCATCGTGGAGTTTGCGACGCGAGACGCGAGTTCCGGTCGACGACATGGAGAATTCGTCGCAGGAATTTCGGCTTGTAGCTTGGAATTGCAGGGGCGGTAGAAGAGAGGAGGATACGAGAGAACGGGAAAGGAAGGATTGATACTGTGTTTCGTTTGGGGTCTGTTAATGCAGTCGTCGATTGGATTTCCTGGCTGATCCGTGCTTTAGATTACGATAAAGACGGTACACAACTGAGATTAGGATAAAGATTGCATAGTTTTGCATAGGAAGATATTTGTGTTGTTTAGTTGCACTCGCCATGTAACCTATAAATATCATATTATATAGTTGAGAAGTTGGTTTCTGAAATTGAGAAGTTGTATACTTTGGACAGGGAAATAGGATTATATTGTGTGCCCTTATTTAATAAACATGATATTATAGTGAGAAATGTAGTGATGATGTCAGGTTAAAATTTATTTCTGCAATTACGAAGTTTGTTACAAAAATGTATTATGGGTCTATGGCGAATGTATTTTTTAGTCAAACATTCATCACACAATTTTGATTCATTTTGTAAATACTTTGTAAAAGAAATTTTGTAAAATGTCAAAGTTCTTTAAGGTAATTGCTATCAATTTAAATGTAGCTAATACTAAGAAGCAGAATTAAACCGATGTAATTTATTCAATTCACCATTTTATCTTGCGAACTCATTTTCCAGAAACATCCTCAAGTTGGCTTTTAATTTATTCAAATAATTCCTTGTTTTTCTTGAAATTGAATCTTTTCTTCCATTCTTTCTGGAGACAAATGTTTTGTATCGATAACGGGGAAACAAAATATCCACTTAGAGTTATTTATTCAATCAAAAGTTTTCTGCTTCTCTTTTTATACATTCTTTAACTCTAGATTCTTTCATTAAACTTCTAGAACAATTTAAGGGACGAAAAATAAAGAAGAACGTCTTACAAAGAAACGGAAAGAAAAGAATTAAATGCAATTCTTTTTCGGATCACGACAAAGGCTGAACGAATTTCCCTACAGCGGCTGTGTTAAATGTAGAACTTCGTCGAACAGAGCAGGTGCAAACACAACAGATTCTTCCGTTGCGCCGCAGTACCGAAACTTGTAGAGAAACCTCGCAGAGAAACTCACCGAATACTTTCCCTCTGGTGCAGGAAACTTTCGTGCCGCTCGCTGTTCCCTGGAAAACTCTCACTCGCCACACATTGTTCCTTCTTCAACACTTCAACACCAGCCTCCATATGGTCACACACATACTCTAACCCGCATTCCTAGAATCTCCTGCCTCCAAGCCTTCTATACACACAATTGTTGCAACCACCTTTTCTAATAGCTTTTGAAAAACTCGGATAGATCATTAAAAATATTCACTTAGCTAGGAATTTTCTAATATTTGTAAGAGGGGATTGTATATATAAACGACGTAACAGAACACCAAGGTGTCAATTATTTGGGACCAAACTTCTCTTTCGTAGAAAAAAGTCTTCAAAAAGATATCTAATCCCTCTGAATTCTAATCTAGGGGAAGTTTTCACCGTGAAACTAAGTCTAAATGGACCACGACCTTCACTTAATGAGATTTAAAACAATAAACAAATAACATTAAAGTAAAATATTAAAATAAGTAAGGGTGGATCTTCTCATTTTGAGATGATTTTCCCTCGATTGTCCCAACGTCTTTTTGAGTGTCCATCAGAAACCTAAATTGTCTTTATACATAAATACATACATACATACACGCAGACACTAATGCACAGTCTTACATTTTTCTCTTTCGCAAGTTCTTTTTCATTTACCAGCTCTTAACTTTAGAAACTCTCGTTTATCAGAGATCTGACGTACGTTTCATGTATCGCGGAGCAAATTACGAGGAAGTCGCAGTACGAACTGATTGCGCAATCGTTGAAACCAGCTTTCGACGTCGACCTTATCCCCTGGCCACGCGCCACCCTTATGCAAATTACCGGCTGTGCTCGCCAATAAAACTGTCGAGACTGCTCGAACTTAATTATCGCCGGAACTTACGTAACGAATTGCATCGTACAAAAAGGTAGACGAAGGAGGGCACGTGTTCTTTCACTGGAACGCTGGAATTAGCACGGGAAAATAACGATACCGAGGGAAAAGCGAGATAATTAAGAGTGGAAGCCTGCCGCCTTGTGACCAACTGTGTAACGTTTAATTGATTCCCGTTGCCTTCGAATTAACCACGTTTGATTTATGGGTCGAGGGTGTCGATTCGTTTACCATGGAAAAATTGATAGCCTCCGAGTTTTGGTTTGGATGCTTCTTTGACTTCGTTGAACCGAGACTTTAGAACTGTAGAACTTTGAATAAAATCTTTTATATTTTAGTTTTTGAAATCTTGAAATTATTACGGATTAAACTTGGGCAATAATTTAATCGACGGCTTGGCATTTTTAAAAATGAATCGATGGTTTGAGAAAGGCAAGACAGTAAAGAATGACGAAGTTCAGAATTTGGAAAAAAGTTTTTAAAGAAATGCAATAAGATTGTAATTTGGGCATCCATATAGATTGCAATAGTTTTTAGATTCAGTTTTAATTAGGAGAACGTGAAATAAAATTTTTCTTAAAATGGAATTAGTATAGTGTGAGACGACAATAAATGGTCTTTTTGATTCACTTTTTACTTTGTTGAAGCAAATATTTTCGAAGGGAGAAGAAAGGAATTGACAGTTAGAATGAAAATTTTGTATGGAATCGAATGAATATAGAATTTAATATGAAATGGAAGTTGTCACGTGATTCTTAAGGTGGTTTCTAATTTGTCCAATTGCAAAGCGAAGAAGGTGACAAACGCTGAATGCGTTTATTCAAATTGGGGAAGCTAGGACACCGTGCATCTAACAGACTTGTGCGGATTCAAGCAAGTGCATCTAACGGACTTGTGTGGATTCAAGCAAGCGCATCGTGGCATTGAAAATTAGCATTTCAGATGTTTCATTAGCAGCATATTGGGCTTAACTTCTTAACTCAGCGGGCCAAGTTGCTCGAGCACCACGTTTCCTCGTCTTAAATTATATTCGTAAAGCCGTCCTACGTGCTCTCCTCGTAGCTGTCCTATGTAAAATCTACAATTTCTGTTGTTTCAAAAAATATTCTGTTTCGTATCAAACTTATCACAATTGGAAAATAAACATGAAAAAATTGAAGCTAATACCTGGAATAAACTACAAAATATTGCACACGAAAATTCTATAAATTCATCCTACAGAATAGAACAAACACGCACGAATTCCGAAAATTTTCACAAAAATTCAGGAAACATTAACGTTTCAAGAAAGGAAGGGAATAAAATTGAATAGGAAAGGGACAAATATCGGAAAGTTGAAATCTTTACTTCAAAGGAAATACAAAACACCTCAAATAAAGGTATTGTAGATCATACACGCGTGAACTTTAAATTTTTTGTAAAAACGTATAAAACATGAACGCTCAAGGAGTGATAGAATTCGTAGAAAATTATACCTTCACCGCATCCTAAAAAAAAAAAGATGAAGTACTTCAGGTAGAACTTCTGCAAATGCACTCTGTAAAATACAATTCATTCTGCAAAACAAACACTCCGTAGGAACTCGCGAAACATAAAGTTCTATGAGAGAAAGTTTCAAAGGACAAAAAGTATTGATATTGTAGAAAACTAGAATCTCTACATCAAACAAAGTGTAAGGTATTTCAAATGCCGAATTCCCGTAAATCCACCTAACAGAATGCAAAGCAAATATTTGATGAAACCTCGCGAAACATAAAGATTCGCGAAATGAAGGAGATAAAGTCGTAGAAAACTGTACTACCTTCTCGAATGAAATATCTAATGTATCAAAGAAAAGTTCGACACAAAGTTAAATTCAATCTACAGAATACAAAAGAAATACTTGGCAAAACGCAAAGTTACAGGAAGCAAAGCTAGCGAGGTAGAAAAGGAAGAAGAATGTACATAGATACCGTACAAAGGACTCGAAACGACTTAGGTCGGCTGTAATTTCGCTGCGCGGCTAATAAGTTGAAAGTAGCAGACTGCGTCGTACACCTGGCGGAACAGAGGGTGAAACAAGAAGTCGTGTGCGTGTCGTAGCTTGTTGATCGCATCTTAATATCCCTGCGGCTCGAGTACAGCAGAGAGAGAATAGGCAGTCGGTCGAGTCACGTTCTCGGCCACTTCGTGCTAAAACTTGAACTTTATACAGACGCCCCGTGGCCGGCGTTAATCTTCCTTTTAACGGTGGAGGCCAAACCGCGTCACACCTGCTGCTCGTAATCGGCTCGCGGAAAGTATTTTCGTCGGGCAGTCTGCCGGCGCTCGGATAAAATTGGTTAGGTCGATTTATTTTCTTGGGAATGGAGTGGGAAATGGCACGAGTCGCGATGTGTTTCCTAAAGTTTTTCCTAGCTGGCGGAGTAGTTTGTTTGATCAGGAGATATTCAGTGTTCTTATTTCGTTGCTCGAGTTGCTCAAGTTTTTTTCCTTTAGGACGGTGGATGATGAAATTTGAGCAGGTACAGGAAACCGTGCGACACGATGTAAAGGAAAAATCGAGTTTAAATGATGTAGCTTGTAATCATTAGGCGAAGTTTATAATACGATTGGGAACGATTATTGTTTTTGCAAGCTTGCAGCGTGATTGTGTAAGTTTGTATTGAGTGGATTACAATTGACATACTGAGATTAAAAGGAAAGAAGTAGAGTGAGGTGAACTAATAGACAGCCAATTTCTTTTTTTTTTTTTTTTGCAAGGTCCTAGACAAAATACTCTCTACATGTTTAAAGGAGAAAGTTATAATATATTCAATTAGAAACTTGATGGATTAAAACGCCACGGAAGAATAGACATCTATAAATTATGTGCATAAATATTGCAGAGCAGCACAAGAATGCAATATCAGTTAATATGTTAGTAATCAAATAAACGATCCACCTTTTGGTCATCCTGTACGACTTAAAATAGTTAAATTTTTTGCTCGAACTAGTAATAAACCTTAAAATGGACGATTTGTTTTAATTGAACTAGTAGTACAATTTAAAATAGTCGAATTTTTTTATCAAATTACTGTACAGTTTTACTACTTTTGGTTGTACTACTGTACAACTTTAAAAAGTAAAGTTTTTGCGATCGAGTTAGTAATATAACTTAAAACAGTCCAATTTTTTGGTCCAGCTAGTAGTACAATTTAAAACAGTCGCGGCAAATGACTTGGACCGGATTATTTTAAAAGACAAATGTACAATACCTGGAGCAAACATAAGCAAACAAACGATTTAGTTCACGAATTTTTTGATCGATCTGCTGGTACAACCTAAAACATCCACGACGTGTAAATAATGTCTGGAATCTGATTATTCTGAAACGAGGTTTCTGAGAGACAAGTATACAATATTTCGCCTCATAGATTACGAGATACATAGAGCTACAGAATTGAAGCGTACATGCACATCAATCAACCACGTTTAGTGACTACATGCACTCAACATCATTCAACATGGTTCCAAAACTGTCAATACCTGGATGATCCTTCCATTAGGGCGAAAATTAAGACATAACTGTGCAATAACCAGGCTCGCCAGGTGATCCCGTAATCCAGTAATAGGAAGAGAAAATTTCGATTTCGACGTGACAGTTATATTGAACATATGTAGGTAGCTACTCCACAGAAACTGTTAATTAATCGACTGATTTAATGGATCGGCTTGCAATTTGGAATTCATCGTTCGACTAACCTACTCCAACCAATTGATTTATCTAACCTATCAATGGACTCCTTCGCTCTACCCTAACGTTCCAACCGGCTGCCTACAATTATCCCCGGCTGACAAACGCGAACTCGCCAACTATACACACCATTCGAACTACAATACGAATTAATTCTTGTCAATCCAAACCGCGCGCAAGTTCCCAAAAGGTATATCCAATATTTGTACCATCGTGTTCTACTCATAATTCGATCGAAACGGATACCAGACGTAACAGTATCTACGTTCACTACATCATACAGCACTCTATGACACCCTGTTGCACTCCATATTTTACTGTGTGATTTTCCGAAACAATAAAATTCATCGAAACGGTTTCCTATATGCATGAAGAAACTGGAAATTGCAATTTTCGTGTGTGACAAATTCTCGAAAAATCCCAACGACGGTTTCAGTTGAAACACATAGTATATAGTATATAGTAACAAACGCATATTTTTATTATATTATATACTCTGCAGAACCTTATAGCACCCTATAGTGAAATATCTAAAAATTGCAAATTTCGAAAGTGATAAAATTCAAATGATACAACTTCCTATTGCATATGTATATGCGCAGACAAGCATACAGATTTTTCATAAACGATAGCTTTTCGAGAAATTCAATTTACTCCTTCGATCGAAAGACACTAGATACAACAAACACCCATCGTCCCTATTACCCACCATGCAACACCCACAGCACCCACAGCGCACCCCCATAGCGCTCTCCAGTACATTGCGCAATTTCCAAAACGATAAAACTCGACTCGACAGCTTTCCATTCGCAATTTTCGTATGCACCAGCTTTTCAAGAAGCTCGGAGCGACCTTTTGATGGTTACTCTAGCGGAATAGTGGTGGTGAACGGACGACAGATCTCCTTCAGCCAATGTAAACGCAAGGCACTACGAGTCCAGACGATCGTAGCCCACGATTCATCTTTGACCACAGTAACTCACGAAAGTATTTGAATACTCAACATGGGAAACTTTTATGCGCTATACAAAACATTTTAAGATTTCATTAGTACTGTAACGAGACTCAGCTATCACAATTATAGTAGAACTTGGAATCAGTCTGAAAGTGTATGTGTTATACAAAACATTTTGAAGTTTCCTTAGCGCAATGTTATGATTATATTGGCAAAATTTCAAACCAATCTGAAAATGTATATATCGTGTAAAATATATTGTACACTGACGCGTTAGAATGTATCATACATTATATATTATATAAAATATTTTGAAATTTCACTAGTACTGTACCGTTCACATTACATACATCTTCGTATCTATTTTAGATTTTATCAATATAACCACGATACTCGGATCTCATTACGATATTAATGAAGTTTCAAAATTTCAAAATTTCATATAATAGTTCATAAAATGTTTCTACTACTGTTAGAATATTTTCGTAGGCTACTGTATGTGCCACCATGAAGAAAGTCGAACACAGGTGCACGAAAAGAGAGGAAAGGCGCTGTCACACGTGGTAACCACTGAAAGTTAAAGGGCTCGGGATCGTATCGAGCAAGTGGCCCATGAAATCAACTCCGTGGTATGCGGCTAGGGGTTGAACGAACCCGCGGTCGACACGCTTTAAAAATATCATTTCCCGTCGAACGTCGCCGCAGCCCCCTAAGCTATTAAATCGAGCGCGGTCGAGAGAAATAGGGGGATGTTCGACGCGTGTTCGATAAAGCTGGCTCGTTTCGCGTAATTTCGTTCCGATTCGGTTTCTGAATTTAAAGAATCAGTGGAGAAAGATTCGAAGGGCTTTCTCTAGTTTTGTGATTGGCACAGGGAGTTTTAGTAACGAGTTATTCTGTGACACCTCGATCTGGTGCCGGATGAAAATTTTCACAATTTTTCATTTGACTAACGCTTTTGATAATAGAACGACTGACGTACGAAGTTTGTATCGAAAAAATTGAAACGAAAGGTATACGAAACATTTCACATATAATGCGAGGGACGAAAGAAATCTTTATTATTATGCGATCAGTGGCAAAAGTCTCTGGTACACGAAGTCTTATGGCACAAAAGGCCATAATTATTTAAATAAAGCAAAACGTATAATAAAATATACGCGACGTATAATAAAATATTTATTTCTTAATGTATGAATTAATAATAAAACAGTTTTTATTATTAGTCGCTTTGGCTCAGAACGCGTTAAATTTCCGGTGAAATTTTGTAGGAGAGATATTGTAAATTTATTATTAAAAAACTGATTTGTAGGAAATTCTATGAATTACTGAAAATTATTCAAATGCTAAAAAATGCTTTAAAAAAGTTTTGCCGTTAAAGTTAGTACTCTCTAGTGTACCGGTTATATACTTTAAAACCTCCGGCTAAGAAGTGCACAAAGAAACGCTCGTTGATAAAAATTTCATACAAATTCACGGATCTTCTCTACGCCAAGCTCTTTTTCCTGTTCATCTTATTACAAGAACATCCAGCTCCTTCCTCTCTATTTTCTTAAGACACGAGATATACAGCTTCATAGTATGATAACCTGAAACGAACTTTCCTCGAATGAACCAAGGATGAAACTCAAGTACGTGAACGTTTTAAAATTTCACGATCCATTTCATCCGTGGTAGCGTCGTCCTTATATTTGCAAGGTTTATCGTGGCTTCTTTTTTCGAACCTCCGAATTCGAGTTACTACCAAATTGATAGCAAATTTATCGATTTCCCTCTACATTCTGCCTAGAATATCCTCTCAAAGAAATCAACCGTACCGTTTATTTTTCTAATCGTTTTCTCCCCGAATCTTTTTCGTTTTCGGGTAAACATTCGTTCGCAGCATCCAGCGTTCTTCAAACTTGGCACACACGGAACCGTGGATATTTCCCAGAGCGTTCGTTAAACGGAATCCGCATCGATTTGCATGAAATCGAAAAAGATTGTTTTTAATTTATCCGTGAAATGAGAAGAGGCAACGTTTGCGGACGAATAACTCATGTTTATTCTGAGATTGTTGAACTATAGATTAGATTGGATTATAAATTTGCGAATTTATATCGAAGGAATAAAAATCGAACGTATATATATATATATATATATATATATATATATATATATATATAAACGGTATAATAAACGGTACGGTTGATTTCTTTGAGAGGATATTCTAGGATATTATATCTTTATTATTATTTCTTTGAGAGGATATTATATATATATAATAAAATAAAATAATAAAAATAATAAAAATATATTATATATTATATAATAATATAATATATATATTATATATATAATATATAGTGCAAAATAAATAATATCTTTATTTAACAGCAGGTTAGACTGAATTCTACAAATTTGTAAATTTTTATCGAAGAAATAAAATTTAAAGATATCTGAGAAAGTATATAATTTTTATCCATGTATTGTAGGAAAAATCTATCTAAACCCTCACTAATTACTTTAATAAAATTAGTAACAATAGAATTAATAATGAAGCTTCTTTGGAAGATCATTGATTAATTTGATCATTCTGGCTTTACCGTTAATTTCCTCCTGTTAGTTGATTTTAACCGGTGAGCCGGATGCGTGGCTTCTGCTGGGAAACTCGCGTAGCGTACCTAGTTCATATTTGACATTAAATTATTAATGAGCTATCGATCTGGCATTGACGAAGTTCGCCGAGTAAGAAGTTGTATAAAGTCACGATGGCCGTCATTTATGGTCGACGTCCTATACGATATGCAGAAGCAGAATACGATAGGCGAGCTTATAGATTCGGTTTGTGGTGTGCCGACGCACGTTAGTCTTGACACAGATTCAGTCTTCTGGGCATGTGTACTTTCATATACAATAAATGGATAGTATAGCGATACTGGATAAACGATTTTCTATTGATTTTTGTATTCTTCTTCTATTCTTAAGCACGATCAACGATCAATGGAAGATTTTCTGAAATCGATTGTAGTCAATTTTTAGGAATATACTTTTTATTTTGAATCTAATTTTGGAATTAAAATTTGATATATAATATAAAATTAAATAATACAGTAAAATTGAAATCACAGAAAATATATTTCGTTTGGACCACTTGCCCTTTTCTTCTAACGTTTTTCTCTAATTACAATTAGAATAAAGTTATAGCTTGTTCAGTTAAAGTGGATCACTCTGAATATTGCGTGCAAAATATACCAACTCAGAAAAGAAAAATACGAGGTAATTCCCGAGAAAATACAAGCAGAAGGAATAAAAAGTATGATCTACTTAAATGACTTCGTTTCGTTGTTAAGAATAGCAGCACTGGTAATTGTGCGCGAAATAAAGCGTCGGAGAAATAAAAATGCACTATCTAGAGGCAAGGAATAAATATAGGTTCAATATCCAGATTCATACTAGAGCTGTCCTTATATCTGGCTAGATTACTACCTCTTAAATCATCCGTCATTGTTCTCCATTTTCATAAATTACAGCGGCGTGTATGATTTGAAAATTATCGCCTGTATCTCGGATTAGTGCGCCTCCAGGCACCATAATTATAACGAACGCGACACACGTGTGGGAGACTGGGTCACTTAGATTCCATACCACGGTATGATTTCTACGGAATATATTATACGAAGAATTCGGTAGGAAAGTGATACAACTGTATTTTCTTCTGCAAGAATGGGACAAGTACAGGAAATGATACATACGAATAAGAGACTAAGATATTTATTGTCTTATTATCTTATTATCTTATTAACTAAATAATTATTCGACAAATGAATAATCATATTAACAAAAATTATTACAAGGAATTAACGATTGAATAGTTGACTCCAATCCTTAATTGGGGAACTTTGTATGAAAAAAGTTGTTATAACATTTGTATTCATCTTCTAAATATAAAAGGAACTTTAGGATCCGTTATAATTAACAATTTAAACATAGCTGATATTAAAAAATTGCAACTAAAACTTTCAACACAATCTTTTTAATTCACCCCTTCTGACCTTCCTCTAAAAAGTTCCTCGATTACTATCAATCGCGATTGATAAAAATGAAATATCTCCATTGTAATCATACAAATCTTGGCTGTATTAAATTCTAAAGATTAAATGTTTGTCTATTAGACTTCAACTTTTACCAACGCTTTTTTCAAATTAAAGATTCTACCTCCGCGTCGTATACTCTAAATATTGTTCAAATTCAAGTTCTTTTATTTCATCGAACTCGAACAATTTACTTTAATCAGCCAATTAAACTATCTACAAACTCGGTACAACTTATTGGAATACTTATTGTAAGTTACGCGGTGCATGTAACCACAGCTGGATGCCCCGATCCAAGCAAAACCAACATCACAGTTCTGTACACTTTTAAAATACACAGCGAACAGAAAACGGGTCGAAGTTCTGGTCAATTTAACTTCAAAAGACCCGGAGAGCAGACAGCGCAGAAAGCATCAGCAACAGCGTCCAAACCAACAACGAGAGTGCACTCGGCTGTATAACAAAGTGGTTCAAACTGATTCCATAATTGTCCAGGGCAGCAGCGTATCCGCGAGGGTTACACGATTATCGTAGATATTCGAGCGTTTTCGCGATAGTTGGACGTCCACTGAACAAAGGCGAACTGACTTACTGACCGAACTTCCCTTCTTGCAACGTTCGATCTTCAGTTACTTCCACCTACACAATGTACAAACAGATATAGTAAGGTAGAGATAGGTTTATGGTAATAACCATGTTCAACATGCAACATAACGCTAATACGTTCACACCCCATCATTTTCGACCAGATTGTATTTTTCCAAAGTTAACAAGCATCTCGATTTTGAGTAAAAAAATTATTATTGACATATATGATATTCTCGTTTCAATTCTACGTCAAACAACTACATAGACCAATACGAATCTTCTCTGTTTGCTAAAACGAGAGGACGATTGAGATATAAAAATTCGAGGATTACAACAGTGTTAACATTCGATCTTGAACTTTGCACAGAATGATCGAACTTGTATATATTATAATACACTGTTGGTTTTTTATATAACTAAAGAACGAGAAAATATCGTGTACTTTAGCAAGAAAAAACATGAGATACTTATAAATTTTTGCGTCGTTGCATCACGTGCTTCTAGATTTAAAGGAATTATTATATCTTATAGGAAATCAAAAACTGCTTTAATACTCGTGAACAGGAGTGTACGTGAACCAAAACTTTTTCGTCGAAAACGTTTCCTCTCGTGATGGGGTCTCGAACTACTTTGATCCAGTTATTTCGGGAGAACGATTCACCTCTCCGGGGTTGATCGAAAATTCCCGCTCTCGAGACTTCTTTGTACCCACTTTCCTTCCGAAATACTCTTTTCCATTTCCGAATCCTACCGGCTATGCGAGATCCTGGTCGACGATTAACCCTTCCGCGGTCGGAATCCCCGCTAAGAGACTGTTCTCGGGATCGTGAACACAAGAGACTGTGCCTTTTCCCTCGGATTTGTTAGATCGTTTTAACGTGAAGAGCAAATTTTGAAATTTAATCCGGAGTTGGAAGAGAAGGAATTCTTGACATCATTGATTTGTCAGTTTCAGAGATATAATGAGTTTCACAAGCCTCGCTTTGAGGTCTCTTTATTCCCTTCAATAACAAAAAAAAGATCTAAACACGAAATATTTTTAAAAAAATTGCATAAAAATTAACGACTGTCATTTCAAAGAACAATAGATAAGAAAAATATGTGTCAAATATTTTCAAGAGAATTATACTTTAGGGAAATTGTACCAAAATCGGCGATTAACAGCTCCCTATGATTTCTTGCGAGACACGTAGGATCCGTTAGCAGCATTACTGATTTTAACATGTTTCAGGTTGTTTGTCTTTACAGTTACTAAAAATACGTACATACGTGCTTTCGACAAAATTCGTTAACTTTCGTCCAGATAAAAATATGAATTTATCTTCTTCATTTTATTATATCATTTTACGTGTAAAAACAAATTTTCTTCCCACCTTCTGATTAAGATCCGTTAAGATGTAATAGGAAGGAAATTCAAATACGAAGGTTATAGGCGATTGGAGTGAGTTTTCGGGTAATTGTTTAGTAGTTTCGTTTATTGAGTGTCGATTAAATTTCCGTTTCAATTATGTTGATATTGATCAGTCATCGATAACCAGCGATGCTCAGCCAACTGTGCAATTAACAGGTGGTCAAGAGACTCGTAAGAGTGGTAATCGAATGGAGCAGCGGTAGCGCAATTTGCGGCCCTCACAAAAGATCGACTTTTATCGTTCGACCTGATCCTTAGGTTAAGATAACGGCGATCGATTCGACGGTGTGCATGCTGGAATTAATTTCCGCGAAGCTTTTCATCAGTCGAGGCGTACAGAGGATCCGCTGAAGCGTACTCGAAAACGTAGCAAGAAGACTGAGAAAGGAGGTCGCTGAAGAATGAAACTTATCTCGAAAATATCTTCTCTGCCGTATAATACTCGATACTTCTATCGTATCTATTTCTTGCCTCGTGTTTTCCCCGATAATTTCCTCAAGCTCCGTTTAATAGCATCGTCACGGTATTAACACTACAAGCTGATCGATTTTCTAAAAAGTACGTGGAAGAAAAATACTTTAAAAAAAGGAAAGATCTGCTATCTCCAGTATGAATGAAAAACGCAAAATATTTCCCCCGAAATATCACATAAATCTATCCGACGCTACAGCGTTCACAGTAGGAGAAATGTTAACCAACTTCCCTCTTCACTCAGCGAAACTCTCAACAAGCGAGCAGGTTCGTTATCCAAAACAGCCATACACGTTCACCAGAGCGGTCCGTCGATTTGGCGAAACGCGAAGCACCGCAACGCTGCTCGAGTAGCGGCATCATAGGCGTGCAAGCCTATTCAGCAGCCGGGAGATAATTAGGCGCGTGCATTAAACGAGCATCCATAGCGTCGCGTCTGGAGGAAGTGGCCCATGAAACCGTTGTCCCGTCCCTTCCGTGCTCTTTCTCTCTCACTTACTCTCACTCTCAACTAAAGATGCATACACGTGCACAGAGATACCTCGTACAACTGGATAAGAAACATGGTATTGTCAAAATTTTGATGGAAGGATAACTCGTCTAGAGTTGTTCTAAAAGTAAATATAAAAAATCCAAAGCCTGGTAAGAAAAGAAGAAAAAGGCAAGCTTCAAAAATAATCTCGAACTTAAAGTTACTAATCTCGTTATAAAATTAATACTATTCTCAATTTTCGTCCGCCTTGTTCTATCGCGGTAACAAGAAGACTTTCATTTACGAATGCAATCCCGCTGCAACGAGAAACAAATCGGTGTGCGGGAACAACGCAGCTCCATCAAGAATGATGACCGTAAGAGAGATTTGCCGTAACAAAACGAGAGAACGAAAAATATAAAAAATAAAAAATAAAAAAAACAACAAAAAAAGAAAATAGAAAACGAAGTTATTGTTCGCCCTAATACATCATCGAGATGGGCAACAACAAACCACAGAACGATCTATCATACCCGTGAGCTACGTTCGTAGCCGTGCTAGCGCGCTCACACGATTCTGGCCGCATTAAAATTAACCAGATCGACGAAGAATTAATCGCGACGGCCGCACGAACACGCTCGTGCGAATAATTATTTCGCGGCGTTCGCAGACAACGCGCGCAAGCGGACACGCGAGAGCGGAATTCCAAAACGAGTGAAAAATTAATTATACCTCGAAGTCAGACGTGAAAAGGGTTGAAGGGAAGAGTACCACACGGCTAGAGCGCGATTAGGCGAGAGGCTTAAATTCTTCATAAGGCCTCGTCATGCCACTTGGTTGCTCCGTTAGCCACAGCCATACCATTTTTCATTATAGAGACGCTTTAATCCGGTTTTCGATCCTAATTACGGTACCATCCATTTCCACACCTCCAAATTGTTATAAATATACAGAGGAAAGTATTTGAGCGCTTGTCACGCTTCTAGTTTATTCAGAAAATGATCGTGTGACGAGTTGCGCTTTTACGTCATCGTTTTACGAACATTGCGGTTCGCTTTTTCAGAGTGAAGCTGAAACTGTTTCAAAAAGAAACAGCGGAAGCTTAAAATCTAATATTTATACGTGTATCATGGAAAATTCTAATGTGTATATTGTGTGTTATATAAAACATTTTTAAATTTCGTTAAGAAGAAGAAGTAATATATAGCATAAACAGTTGTCTGAAACATATAGTAAATATTCGAGGTGGTCTCACCGAATATTGCGATCTATTAATAAAATATTAAAATACTTTTATGACATCCGCAAAATATATCCTTGCACTAAATGTCTTGTAGCTTCTAAGTTCTATGTTTTAAAGCTTCAAACTTTGCCAGTATAATCATAATAGTTCGTCTGATGCTCACGAAATTTCAAGATGTCTCGTATTAAATATATAATATTAATAGCAATCTTCTACAAGTGTTCGAATTTTGTATCACAGTATTTGATCAATCAAAATTCTTCTCGCGTAAATTCTCTAAGCCTTAGTTGCAAATGAAAGATTGGGGAAGCGATTGAACCTTCGTAAATTGGTATAATACAACTCGGACCCTCCTGAAAAACACGAGATTCACATTTTCTTCCTCTTGAAATACGTTCTCGACGACGTTCCGCGAAGTAAGCCACTTACACCTCTCATCCGTGAAATTCATTCGTTACCGACCGATCACGTACTTCCGGGCTGGTAGGTTACCAAGTAAACGACCAGCCTTTTCCGCGAGAACGGGACACAAGTGGTGGAGAAGGCCGGGTCTACGACACTTGGGCGCGTCCGCCAGTTGATTTTTCCACGGTGGAACAAAAAGGGAAGCCATTGGTTAAGTAAAAGTCACGTTCGACGGTTAGGGTGAGTGGCACTCGTTCGAAACAATCACGAATCGGGGCTAGGAGCGCTCTCTTGGATCGAGCAGGTAGCCTCGTTTAATCGCTCTCGAGTGGCCTGGACCAGATGCGCACGATAGACACTGTGTACAAGAAATAGCAATTTTCTCGCCGAAAACTGTCTTTTCAAGAGCCCTTATATAACGCTTGTGTAACCTTAAATCGTTACGGTCACTGCGAATATCACGTGGACATTATATACCCGTTGTATTATATACACTGACAAACTTGATCTCTTTCGGTTCTTCTCTTCGGCCTTTTAGAAACCATATAAACTTTATGTTAGGCGATACGTCTTAGGACTGTTTTCACATCCTGTGTATGTATTACTCTGTATGTAGATTATTATTCGTTCGTTTTTTACCGCGTTAATTTTCTCGAAAGGTTGTAAGCGTTAAAATAAAGAAATAAATATAAATACGTCGGATGAAAATCTATATAAAATATGTAATCACGGTAAATGATCTGTAAAATTGAAAAAACTGTCCGTGGAATATCTATCTCCTTTGGAGATTTCGTATGTAAAGAACTAGAAGATATAAAATTGAAAAACTGTCCATTAAATATCTATCTATTTTATATCTTCATTTGAAAAGGAGAGGAATATCATTGCAGATTGAATATATCAATTATTCACGAATGAACGTACCTTAAAAATCTCCACCGTGTTTCGTATAAAATATCGACCGTTGTTTTCGTACATTTTATCCTTCCAATTTATTACATTATATATATTTCCAATCTTTTTTACGCAATATCAAAGATTCAATTATGCGTCATACCGACTATTCTCCTAATTCTCGCAGCAATTTTCACGTAACGAAAGACAAAAGCGACTTAGCTTGGAAAATTAATTCAAACGCTAACCATTTTGCCTGGCGGAATAAAACGCCGATTATCTCTTTCGTAAACATTATTCCGATTTATTATTCGTATCCAATAAATTGTATTATATCAGCTAATTACACCGCTTAATCCTTCCCGTAATTTCCATAAAACGAAAAAGCGAAGCAGCTGTGAAAGTCATTTCGAACGTCAGCCATTCTGCTCGATCGCGTAGATTGCAAAGGTGATGTGTGTTCACGTAGAAAAGAGTAGCACACATGCGAGATCAGAGCTCAGCGATTAGTCAGAAATTAAAGCGGCGCGCGTATTCAGCGGCTGGAGAGCAAGCAGCCACTAAATACATATTCCAAGATGATTAAAAGCCGACCGTCTAAAAGCTTCCTAAACTAAGAAGCTTAAATCTGTACGATCCTCGAGGGTGCAATGAAAGGAAAGCAGAGCTGCATTATTTTATCACTCCTCTTCTGGGACCTATCGCTCGACGACGCACGTAATAAGCTAAGAAACTCTGCTGCTGGCTAACGTGTTTCGGGGACCTGATTTTCTACGCCGATACATTATGATATCTGGAAATTTTGTCATCGAACCTGAATCCACAGTAAATGACAATCTTCGAAGTTGAATCAATCGACAATCTTAAAGCTGTTCGAGGTCTTTATTGACATATTGAATAATATTGATCAGAAGGAACAGATGAAAACATTGAAAGAAATTTTCACAAATGTAGGAATATGATGGTATATGATTTAAATACGACAAAATTAAAGAAGTATTTTTCTTCTAGTAGAAAATAACGTAGATTTTATTCATAATATTGTGAAAGATGTTTTATGCCCTGGAGCAATTTGTTTTAACTTTTGGAGCCATTGTAATGATGTGAATAATGTGATGGAGCTATCGTTGCAAGATCCCCTTTAGAATAAAATAAAGTTCTTATAAAACTTACGCGACACATGTAAAGTACATTTTTATGTATTTTTTACATTTATATACATTTATATGTATTTTACTTTAACCTATTGTATATTAGATAAGGCTCTATCTCTACATATAATAAGTAGTATAATATAAAATTTTAAAAGGTAATACTAAGAATCCATAATATTCACGTAATAAATTATATAAGTAATAAAATTGATAGAAATGCAAATTCTATTGGAAATTTCCGCTTCCGGTATTTACATTGTTTATCATTTCGATTCGTCAATTTGTTAGCGAAACTTGCTGAATTATGAACGGTAATTTCCGAAGTTCCTGGTATGACTATCTCAGAGATCGTCCAAATCCTTTGTCGAGAAGTCGACGAGTAGTCGAGGCCTTGTAAGGAATGTCGAAACAAATGGCTCGGAAAGGGAGAGCCTTATGAGAAAGGGTAATAAACAGGCTTTATACTTCTTGTAAAACTCGAAGATTTTACGACGCAACGCGACTTATCGACTTATCGTCTATGTCGCCGATCGTATGTCGCGACAAGTATCGCTTATGTTTCAACACTGCAACTTCCCGAGTTTTACGAGTCATATCTCGATACAATAAACCGAATTCTCTTTTGTTATTCCGATTCGTTCACATTTGTTTACTTATTTCTATTTACGATGCATACAGGATGTCCCAATTTCTTCCGGCCAAACGTTGTTCTATAGGTCAAGATAAGGAAAAAATGTTGTATTATAAATATATGTCGTTGGAAGCATCGTTAAAGAGTTATAATAAAAAAAAAAAACGATATGTTGACGACATACTGACAATGTATAGCCCGAAAAAATCTGGGACATAAAGTTCATCGATTCAATTATAGTAAAAGAGAATCTGGAATCAATAGTAGTTTCATTATTAGCGCCTAAAAGATTTATAAAAATTAGGTCGGAATTCTGCTATGTCTGAAAAATATTTCGTGAAATGCTGATCGAATTGAAGGAAATAATTATTAGCATTTATAGCATTAATTCAAAATTAATAATAATATTACCAGTTGATTTAATGTAGCCAGAGTTAACAAAACAGGTGTCTGAATTTTTATTTCAATGATGCACATCTAATATTTAATTGACGCAACTATTACGTCTTCGTGCATCTTAGCAAAACTTTAAAAAATCAATTAAGGCAAATATTGTACCAAATGTAGAAATCTCTCTGACAAGAAAAATATGCGGCCTCATGCTACCAAGTGTGTAAAATTCATTCCTGAGGAAAGAACGTTGGTTCGTGACGTATATTACTTTTCCGTAAATTTCGATATCGGGAAGATAAATCGTACAGATAAAATACAGAACGGGAAAGGATTTAGAGATCGAGGGTATGGCAAATTGTTGTGGATGGCTGTCGTCGAAATATCGAGTGAAAGTACAGAAAGAAGAATGATTTTCGGTGCTTCGTTTTCCATTAGATGGAACGAGTGGATGGAAGGTGAAAAGAGGGGCAAGAAACTATCGTACGAGCTTTTTCAATGCGACTGGTCTCTCGGGACGCTCTTTCATTCCGCCGTATAAGGGGAATCGAGGTCAACGGGAGAACTGGCCGAATAAAACCTCGGGCGACACCTTCGGGATCACCGACCAACACAAGGATCGCTAATTAGTTGATTAACGATAAAGAGAAGGAACGTGGAAATTTACCGTTCTTCCGTTCGCTCGTCGACCTTCGAATTCCCAGCATCAAAGTATCGAACTTTCGTTTGTTCGAAATTTAGCGTCGGTTCGTTGCTTTGACGTGAAATTCCGAAATTTCAACTATATTTAGTTGTCCGTATTCTAAACGTTAAAATTAATTATTTAAATTCCAAATTCACTTTCTCATTCTCTATGATCATATTTCCGTTTAATTTAAATCATGGAAAATCGCTGTTCGTGTAATTATAATAATTCACTCAGTTTCTAAGAGAGAGAGAGAGAGAGAGAGAAGAGAGAGAGAGAGACGAATTTGACGTTTTAGATCTGAAAATATTACGCTGTAGAACAAGTGGACTGGGATAAGCGAACTTTTATAATTAGATGAATAAAGATGTATTTAATAATTGTTTCAAATTAAAAAGCTTTACGACAACTTTAATAATTCTGTAACTATACTTTAATAATTCTTTGATTATTCTCACTCGGTGATCCAATTAACGAATCGATACTAGTCGACTAAAGACTTTACATCGTTACATTGTAAATACCAGATTAGTAGAATAGACTTGCTGCGGAAGTTTCATTAAAGACCAGTAAAGGACACTTTATCAAAATGTTACAAATACGTCAGTTTCTTTAAACTTAAAAAAATTGTAAAATCTACGTGAAAATAGAAAAAGAAGATAAGGACGAAGAAAGATAAATTACAAATTCTCACAATACACCACGATATCGGTCAGTTTTCCAGTTCATTATCGGGATCGAGTTCAATTTGAAAATTGCAAGCCATCGTCCTCGTGTAACTCAAGTCGGACTAATTGATTAGATTATGCCGGTCGTAGCGTGGCATGTTCGCCAACGTGGCTTTATTATCACAATGACGATGGATAATAACGAGGCTGGAAGATCGTGAATCCCGAAATCCCGAAAATCACGGTCTATTTCGCTCAAGAAGCCCGTCGACAAAATTAATTCGCTTCTCGTCGTGGAAGCTAGTAAAAAATGCAATTGACAATGACCGGTCGCCATACGCCAGAGATTCGGAGAAGAATGTTCGTCCACCACGAGGAAACAAGAATATGGGATTCACGAATGGCGTAATCAATGATAGGGCCGTTTCAGCCATCAATCAAACGTTTTCGATCAGCGTAGCAGTGGAAATTGTGAATTGCGGTTCGAGTGGAGTTTGCATTGCTACGAGCCAGTGATTATGAGTGGGCATTGCACGCGAATTGCTTTTTCAAATGTTTCCTGGTAATGAAAGCGATGTGATGTCCGATGTACGGAATAAAGCAGTGGATATTCTTTTTCGTTTCTTGTTTTTGGAGAATAAAATAGAAATTTATTAGTGTTCTCTTACGATAACAGTAATCATTTACTATAATATCCAATGGAAATAGCGATGCGGTAGATATTTTTGTTTCTTTAATTTATCGTTTAAAAGAATAAAATACAAAGCGATACTATCGATTTCTTCGAAATTAGTTCGTGCTAACGATAATAGTTTACGGGATTTAGTCAGCTAGCAATTTTTTTGGAAATTAAAATTAATATAAGTAGTAGGAACGGGTTGAAAAATCTAGCACAGTTTGAAAGACATACGTTATTTGTGGGTATTTATTCATAAACGAAAATGGGTCATCCCTTGTAACATCTTCCGATATAACAATGTCACGCGTAAAACGATACTAATAAGCAACGAACATGGGTCTATTAGACATTACCAGCTTACGTTAATCAAGATTAAAATTTAATGTAATATACAAATTTTATTTAACATGTAAATTTAAAAAGTTTTAATTAGCCATGGAAATAGAATCTAAATAAAGATTTCTTTCACTCTCTAATCAGTATTCTACTTTAAATACTTGATATGTATTCTAATATTTCACGCGCATTGTAATACATTTCTGCAAATTTAAACGTCCCTGTATATATAAAAACATTATACCACAGTATTCTTGTGATAAACACGAATTCTCCACGTATACTTCCCTTTTCGATACATCCTCTCCCGAAAACCTATGGTACCTACTTGCTGAAGTTCATGTAACGAATATCGTTGCGAAAGCGCGTCTCGCAGGAAAGAAGAAACTACAAGCATCGATAGTCCTGTGGCTGTACACATGACACACCTACCTTGAAGCGTATAGCAAAATAGTCCACCAGCGCGCACGTAGAACATAGAAATGTTGTGCGCAAGCTAAAGTTCGCCAAGTTAGCCTACAGTTAGCCAATACGGCGTAGAAAGGATAGTTACACGCGTGGATGTAGGTGGAATTCTGTGGTAGAAATTGCTGGTTTCACAGGTGATCGAACGAACATTTCTACGTGAAAACGAAACCGAGTAGAATTTCCCAGTTGCGAAGGGTGAAAATGCGAACGATGTAGGGGTTTGGCTTGTGAACGAAAGCAATGGCGCGCTTATGACTGCGTTTGCCAAGGAGCGTAGATTCAATGCTTCCGAACGATGCATCGAAGTCTACGAACCGCAATTATTCCGTTCTCTCGCCGACCGAAGCGCTCGGCTTTTTTCAATTTTTTATTTTTCATTCTTTTTTTCATCGCGTTCGCCAATACACACGCGCGAGGGTGGAAGGGAATTAAATTTCTACACGAGCGAGTGTAAACACGCCGATGTTTCCCTGTTCATCGGTGATCGATCGTAAAAAATTGCATTTACAAAACCGGATTGAAAAAAAAACTCTCTACCCAGGCGGACGGCGTAATGAAGATCCCCTCGATATTAATTAAAATCGTATTAAGCACTGCTCGTCGTGAGTTTCGAGTTACCCGATCGAATGTTTTTCCCCAAATTTCATTTACCCCCCTTGCCGCTGTTATATCTGACACACTTTTTGCATCGTTGATGAAACCACCCCTCTTTGTTTCTCCGCTGTCTACTAGTTTCGAGCAGACTATACATATATCCAATGCGCGCGGAATTTACTCACGCGACTCTGCCTCGGTGCCGATCCATAAATTGAATACGTGCAAATTTCCGTGTTCATTCGATATCGGCCGCTGGCAAAAGGAACCACTTTATACCGAAACGGGGACGAGATAAAACAATTTCGCGCTCAGGAGTAAAAGTCGGCAGGGGCGGGGGGAATGTTTTTTCGACGGGCGCTGCTCGTTGTTACTGACCGTGTTAACGATCGTGAATTATTGTTATTAGATTGTAGAATGAGTTGAACGAAAACAATTCTACGAGGAACTGCATCGAGGTTTCGATGGTTCGAAATCACATAATAGAAATAATTTCTTTCTTTTGGCAATTTTCAAGAATTCTGTAATAGCGTAATTTCACGCACAACATAATTTTTCTGACAGCGACTTGGGAATTTAATTAGCTTTGAAAAGCTGTAATGCTAGAAGATGAATTTTAGAAGATATCAAAGTTGTTTCAGTTGTTGAGAATGTATGATTCATGAATTTACAAGTAATAAGTTTGTGATAAACGCTACTTAATCGCTTCTCGCTTCGCTTCTACATAGGAAAACCCGAAACTTAACACACCCGTTCAATCACAACAAGTAAACAAGATACAGCCTCAAGCCAAATCAAATTGAATTATAAATAAGACAGTATTAATCACCATTATCAGATCGAAATGGAATCAGATCCTGGCAAATAAAATACATCGGATCTGTGTTATTTGCTCTTTGTTATCGAAATAATATATTTGTCTAGATAATCAAATTTCATCCACTGCGTCGTATTATCTGTCGAACAATCGAAAATTGTCCTATCGAATCAACAATTTATTGTTCGAAGATTATGATACATCGTATGCATACAGCAACGCACGAAAGTACTTATTATATTGACAAATTTGAAACTAATTAGAACATACATGCACATAGAAGTTATAAAATACTACAAACATATATTTAATTAAAAATTATTACACAGTATATTAAACGATATAATCAATGCTATAATCGATGGTGTCGCTATCTTACAGGTATAATAACTAATTGAGATTCAGACTTGTTACGACCGTTCGCAGAGAGACGCGGTCGCGAGGAAAACGCGTTAACGAGAGGCGTAAATTCTCGCTACGATTCGTATAATCGACGTCGCGAATTAGTTGTTCCCCTGTTTCGGTTAAGATAACAGAGATAGTTCAATGAATTTAACACTGTATTAACAGGTTAATATAGCTTGTATATTTAACAATAAATTATATAATAATAAAAACGTCACAAATTATTTAGCGATGAATACAGTTAATGTGTTACAGAAATTCGACCCGACTTTACGATATCTGTCAATGAATTCGTTAGACTAAGCGACTTTAATTTCAATCAGACCTCTCGATGTATGTCGTTTGAATCTTCAAATGAGACTGATTCCACTTAGATCAATTCTTTGTCTTTTCGGGGAGACAACCCCCAATACGCTCTAATCACGCCACCGCTCGTGCCGATGATCACGTAGGCCGCCTTCTTTGTGAGAACAAAATAACGGACCGAAATCGACGTTTCTAGAACTCGCTGCTTAGTGACAACTATGCGCTCATCGATACATTGTATATTTTTCGTCGGGCAGATAAGACGATCCGTCTGCGACGCTGTAGGACCGGGAGCGACGGTTAGAAACACGATCTATACTAAGCCTCGTGGCGTAACACTCGTTGAATTTTACTTTTTATAATCGTGTCTCATCAAGGAAATTTGGAAACGTTTCGTATGAGACATACGATCTCTGTAACCACTTCTGTAACCAAATTGATCAGATACTTTGCTGAGCCACCGTATACAAACCCATAGAATTTGAGATCTCAAAATTACGATAATGCACAGCACAAGGGTCTCATTCTGAATGAAACGAATTAAGGGAAACTGCACATAGTAAGTAAACGAGCTATTAATTTTTAGCACCTCGAGTCAATATTCGCCTGAGAATGTTTCTTGCTGTACTCCGGTGCTAAGCCGGAAGTTTGTATTGTCTTCGCGCGCAGCTGAGAATCGGTGAATTAAAGGAGACACGTACACGCGGTCTTTATACGATGAATTATGGAAATACCGAGGCAGCGAACGGCGCGTGTTCTAAACACGATTTTAACGAACTTAATTAAACAAGAACTCTGGATGTAGAAGTTTCCGTCATAATTCTCCGAGCATAGCCTCTACGCGCTCAGCTATTCACTCGAATTCTGCTCGTGGACTTCGCGTTTCGAATAACTTTGCGCCACGGAACTGTCCTATTTTCTTTTCGTCGTCACGCAATTTCACCGACACCGAGTATGCTACTGGAAACACGTTTCTGAGTATGGCTTGCTGTTGAGATTAGTTGATCGGATTAACTGACGATTTAATAACAAATCACCAACGATGGCTATCGCTCGTACAAAGATAAAAATATTCAAAAATTTCTATGAGTTACTATTTCATTGACCGAAAGTCTATTTTATTGTAAAAGGAGAAATTTTCGAACAACTACTGTATCTGAAAATAAAAAAAATCGTGTAAGAAGTGATAAAAGGTTAGAAACCATCATTTATTTATCAACGAGCAGCTATGAAAACGAGCAATGTTATACAATTTCACTTAATAATTTCTCATCTATTTCAGGTTATAATGCGTTATATCAATTCGACATCAACTTATTAGGATACCAGCCTATATAGTAAGATAACAGCATTTTTAAATTCTTAGAGCTCGATGAAGATTGCCTATCAGAGCTAACAAACTTTTCAAATCTTTTAGATAATCATAGAAGAATTTCCACCGTTGTCGAAAGTTGATACTAGACTTTGCGAGAAACTGATTCCACTTGGTGGATACTGCCGGATTATAAGAGTTCAAAAGTGCTTGAAAAGTTCTTAAGATTGCGACATTCTAGACATGTCCGACTAACATTCCTATTCTACTTGGTTGATCAAACGGAGCCTGGCATTACGAGTCTGACCAGCGACGATCCTCTACTACTGCGCATTGATTAACTGAGAGCGATCTGCTTTATCGCCTGTCTGACCACGTACGCCTCTCATTTACTTACTTATCTACGCGTACTTAATCTATTATTCGTGCGCTAGAACAGAGATAGATTTAATTGGAGGAAAAATTACAAAAGCTTGTGTCGTAATAAGAAGAGTGGCGTCTATAGCGAAAAATAAACAGTATTGCGGGAATTATACGCAGAATAAAACGATGGTTGAGTGTTACGGTTATTTTCAAAGCGACCCACTTTAACCCTTATAATTTAATTACATCACCGTAAGCGGCCTGTATGAATTTTATGGCGAGTTATAAAAAGCGCGCAACGCATACACACGTTGTCCGTCTGTCTCCCTTGCTCTATCCGCAAGCGAATGCACACCGCGGTTTAATAATAGAGGGAATTTTATTCGAAAATTTTCTGCCTCCCCTAATGAGGGATTAATTGGATCTGTTTAGCGGACGAGTAGTAGTTTCGAGATTCCGGGAATACTAATCGCATGGATAATTGAATAGTCGAATTAAATTAAATGAACGCGTAAGCGTGATCGGATTCTCGATAATGAGACATTCGAAGAAAATCCATTATCATGGGAAATATAACACTCCTATCCGTGCATATAATGTACCTATGAATATGTGGATATTCTAAAGGAGACGTAATACTACATAAGTATTATATAATAAAATTAATTGAATTTCTACGACCGATATCCGTAATCAATCCCAGACAACGTTTATAAATAATTTGTTATCGATAATGGATTTGTCATACATTACAGAAATTCAATTTTTATAATCAATACAATATATAATCAACTCTAGGCACAATATTCGTTATCAATTTAATAATAATACTCCTTCTCGTTAAAATTAAATTAAAGAAGAAATGTTGATGAGTTTCACTTTTAACAGTGGCTCGTTTATCATCCGTGATAAACTGATAACAAATATCGTATCTGGAGTTGATTATTTTAATCTGAATATATAAAATTTTTTCTAAAAAGAAACAAGATGATTTACCTTCTGTGTAGAATTGATTAGCTTGGTTTTCGTGCGATTCGTGTCTCGTACATATCATAGAAATACTCGGTTTCCTCTAATCGAATATCACGGGACTTCCGTCCATAAGTTCCTCATCCATCGCAGCTTATCACCTCATTCGTCAACACCTCACGCTCTCCGTACGGAAGCACAACCAAAAAGGAATCTCCGTTTCCAATCGATCACCACGCACCCCGTCATTCACCCCGTCAAACGTACACGCTTCCTACTTCCCTGTGTTGTACGGAAAAGGGTCTCAACTGGGTACAAACGTTTCATCCCACAACACACGGAACAGTTTTCCACGAAACGTTCGATCGAACGAAAACTCGTTTCGCCACGTTCTCTCGCTATTTTTTTCTTTTTTTTTTTCGGCAACTTTTTTCGAGCAATTACGTCGGTATATTCATTCGTTGGACACTGACGGAAAATCAGGTAAACTTAAAAAATTATTGGGTCTCTAGCAAGCTTTAGGATTGTTCTGTCTTAAGATTATCACAATTGTTAAAGTTATTACAAAGCCTAGAGAATTATACCTTATATATCTTCACAACTAGGATTATATGTAGGCCATTGCAAAACCTAGAGGATTATCCTTTGTATGTCTTTTAAAAATGTCATGAATTTCCAAATCAAATTATTTTTTAATTATCTGAACTCCCTAAAGTATCTTGGATCGTTATTTCGTTTAATTCATTTAATTTCGTTATTATGTCTGATGTATGTTACGAATGTATTTATACTAAATTTAAAGTTACAAAGATACACGTAACATGCAAGAATGTATATGCTTTTCAAAGTATGGTACTGGTTATAATACTCATTGAGTGAGACGAGTCTTTGTCTGGGCTCGTATATTTCCTTTACTGTATTTGCGAAATTATAAAACCGCATAAATAGTCTTCGTTCAATCTTAAGTAAACCAAAGACGTGACAACAGATCCTATTATTTCCTTTTCTACGAGCAAATATCGATCTCGATTTGAATTTCCGAATGGCGCGTTTCCGGCAACCCGCAATACCTGCCAGAGATATTGCAAGTTTCAGAACACGCAAACGTCCACCTTACACACGGTGGAGACTGCACGCCGGAACGTCCCCGCGCTTTCCGGAATTCCTGCTGCGCTAATCCGAATTCTCCAAGCTCCAAGCTGCGGATCCTTTAGAATGACGCTTTGAAACGATGCTTTTGTTGTGAACAGCTCGATTGGAGGATGATCTTAGGAGACTTTGCTGAGGAACATCGCTTGGCCTTTCTTTTGAAAAAAGTTAGAAGGTTGATCATTCGTTTCCACCGTTTTATGGGAAACATGTAATGGTTTGGGTGGGTTTAGATGGGTTTGAGTAGATTTGGATGGAAACTAGGACGAGTTTTATTTTTGCAGATGTTGGTTCTTAAGAGTATAAGTTTGTAGAGTATAAGTATATAAGTAAATTAATTGTTTACAAATATATTTGATATTTTTAACGAAGATTGTGTTCTAAGTCGTGTGTTTATAAATTCTTTATTATTAGAATTATAAATTATGAATTATAATTGATTGTTCTAATTTTAAGTAGACAACATTATGAATTTGAGGCTTTATGTGAAAATCTCTAAAAACATCACTTTGTCTGATCAACGACGTTTCTATTCTACTTAACGGATCAGATATAGTCTCGTTTAACTAGTAACAATCCTCTTCTAATGCGTGTTGATCATCTAACGAAAAACGATCCATTACGTCTTATCTGTTACAGAAACCTTTTATTGTCAGAAACTTATATTACTTGCAGTTGTCTGCAAGAATTGACTATAATCGATGTAACGGAATTAAAAAAACGAAAGATTATTTAACCTAGAAATTATTAAACTTCTTCAACATTTACTAAAATACTGTATACGATATATTTATTGCATCATATAATTTGTATCTTATCGCTTTACTCGAATCTCAACGAAGGAAGTAAACGTGTATCGCATCGATCGCGAGTACGAATAATCGAGCCAAATGCAACCCACGCGTCTCTTTTCTCCACAATTCCCTTCAAACATTTCAGAGACGCGTCCCGCAGTAGAAATTCCGACCGGTGTTTCGCAGTCAGCTGCAAAGCAATGAACGCCAGCTTATAGAGCTCTCGTCGAAGGAAGCATGTCGTTTCTAGGGCGTTTTCATCGGAACTACATCAAGGCTGCGCCGGTGCGCGCTTCCGAAAGATGAAATCTGTTGTGTTGTCAGCGAGTCTGACACCGTGGAAAGTTTTAATTGCTCGCCGCGTTTCACGTTTCGAAAACGATCGCTACTGTATGCCGTGGAACTGGTTCGTTCGAACGTTGGCGCAGTATTTTATCATCGCGATCATTCCCTTTCAGGTAAAAGGTAGCTTCATTAAAGCTTTTCCGATCTATCTATTTTCTTTCTCGTAAGTAACCTTTTTTCAAAAAACTGATTGTAATATAGTTTCCAGTCATTTTTTAAATTAACGAAAGTCGCTAGATTAATCTTTAAATTAACGAAAGTCGATTTCCGTGGATCGTTAGGATTAGGTAAATCTGATAATTGCTGCAAGTGGTCAAATTTGGGTGAGTAATCATAAGATCATCGAATAGAATCAAAGTATGAAAGGATTTTCCAGAGATCAACCGCAGCATCACGTTTCCACGTTTTCGAATTACGTTTCAAAATTACTTGATTTATAACTCTCGGATCTCTCTATGCAAAAGTACACAAATGAAACGCAAGATGCTGCCTGCATTCGTAATTCCCGGTCGGGATGTACTTATTTGTACGAATTTCCACTTTAAAATGCCAGATTTTCTCTCGATTGGAGGGTTAATTTATTTTATAAAATACATATATTTTTTTGTTTATCAATCAGATAAATTAATAACCTGATTAGAGTCGGAAATATTTATCGAAAAATTTCAGTTTAAAACTTGTTTACTTTATATAATACTATAGTACATCTTTTGCATTTTATACAAGTAAATTAATTTGTGAAATTAAACTGCATTATGTAATATGTTATATTTAATAATTAATATGTCAAATAAGTGAATATCATGATTCCAATTTAACTGGTATTTGATAGGTGTTTAACATGAAACTTTATTAACTCCGTCGAATCGGATCTCTCAGTACACTTTAATCAGAATGTTTCCGCTGTAATATAATTGACCAATTAACGAAATATCATGTCCAGTCAATGAAACGTCATTAGAACTATAAGCCAACACCATTCCTGAATAGCATTTACGCAATTCTTTGCTTTTTTTCTATTATATTTTACCACCAAAAAATATATATAAATTTCAAATGTAAAATATTTATATCAAATACATATATATGAAGTACACGAAATATATATTACCATAGATGTTGTATATACTTATAACAGGTGATACAAATTCACTGCTATTTTTAAATTGATTTCTCGAAAATGTCCGGATTTATTTTTAAAATTTTGTTATAAATTCAATATGGCTTTAATACCTGGAATCATAAATGTTTTTCTGATTAAAATTCACCTGCCTGAAGATTTTCTCTTTTATCGCTTTCGAAACGAAACACATGACTCTTCATCTCCTTCGAAATTTAAAAAATATTATTCGTCTCAGTGTTACGATATTAAAGGTATGAAAAATAATTACACCTCTGGATCTCATAAAACATTCTCCCAGTTGATCGTACAGTTTCATTAAAATCAGAAAATGAACAAAAATGGATTCCGTTTCTCTCCTGAGAGTGAACATTTCAACTTTAATTATAGTTTAATTTTAATTTTCGTGTATGAAACACAAGAAATATACAATTTCTATTTTGTTCTTAAAAATCATTTTACAGTATCGTTACAAATTTATTTGAACAGTATAGCTTTTTACGATACGATGGAAAACATTAGCATGGCTCGTCGAAACGACGCAAGTATCAACCTACTGTCCAACAAAAAGTGAACAGTGTGTATAAATAACGGAATGACGGCGGATAAAAGATATATTACCGGTTCAATGGGATAACGAGGACACGGTAAAGTGATTTTATAGCAACGTACTGTCGGGAATAGGTGAGTCTGTTCGCTCGCTAACGCGGTTTATCAGTTTCCGCGCGCGAAAACCGACCGCATCCCGATGAGACACGGACACCGGGGTTTTCGGTGTCGCCGCGACGCCGGGCAACTCGCACGAGACACCACAAACTCGACTCCCATGGAATCGAATTAGTCACGCGGCTGCCCGTGAAACGTCGTGACGTTAATCGACGCGACGCTTCGAAATATGAACGCGTGAAAATTCATGAACGTTCGTATCTTTCGAAACCCAAGTATAGACGTGTTAGTTTCGTACAATCTAAATACTGTCTGGTGCTTATGAATTTTTTAGTGTCTGAAACGTCGAAAATTATAATTAACGTTTGCTGTTAATACGATTTCTATTGGAGCCACGAAGCTATATTTGATACATTTCAGCGGTAGAATTTATACTCTAGAATGACGGCTTGTAAAACTTGTTCCCGCGACTTTTTAATTTAATCACTGTTGTTTCGTGTAACTCGACGAAACAGCTGCGAGATAGGAAGCAAAGAAAAAAAGATGATTAAACGAAAAATGTTATGGAAATATAGTACACAAGATAAACACGCCAGCGCGATTTACCTAGAATTTTTTAATTGTTTAACTTAATCTGTTACGTTTTTTGTACTCCTCCCCAGCCTGAATTCTTAAAACCAAGCTGAATTCTTATATAAGAAAAAAGGAAGATTTAAGTTTCAGTCGAAGATTGTAAATCCCAAAGAATAAGAACGAAAGATCGACTAAGTAAGAATCACCAAAGAATCGAAGCTTTTCTGTCTAAGAATTTAAGCCTTTTAACTATTATTATTATTAACTATTATTAAACCGCTATTGAATGCAAAATTTTACTTCAAATTCCATGAATAATAGTAGTCAAAATGGCCACAATTTTCTTTGAAAATCGGCTACCCTTTGTTACATTTAATTTAATATTAGGACTATCGAATTCTATTATACGTGGTTACTTAGAATTCAATCAATACGAAGGAAATAATTAAATTATATAAAATTATGTTTTTATCTCGGTAAAAGTAAATATTAATATTATCAAATATACTTGCATGTTCTTAGAAATTTCAAAAACAAAATAGGTGATACCAGTCATTTTGATTGGTTTGGTATTGTTAGTCTTTATTAACAGCAATAATATTTTATGGGTACACTTTTCCATTGAATTACACACATTTAATTCAGTGACACATTCTTGCAACAACGTAACCTCCAAAGCAAATTTTAATGAATGGAATCCAAACTATTTTCTTTAGAAATCAACAGCCTGTTCTACCTTTTTTCACTTGGTTTAATCGACACTAACGGAAAGAAGGCACGAAGTATATTTATCGTTTTCATTCAATTACTTCGTGAAACATTCCTTTTGCAACAACATTAGCTCCATAGTAAATTTTAACGAACAAAAAGCAAAGAATTCTCTCTAAAAATTAGCATCCTGTTCTATTCTGTTCCTCCTTGTTCTACTCGATCTAATTGATGCTGATAATAGCATGTCACAAGTACATTCCTCGTTTTTAATTCAAGTACTTCGTAAAACATTCTCTTGGAACAACATAACCTCCGTAACAAGACGTACAAGAACTACAGTATCTTTTTGTTTTTTAATCAACACCACGTTCCACCCTGTTTCATTTGATTCGATTAACACTAATGTCAACATGTCACGAGTATATTTATCGTTTTCCATTCAATTACTTCGTAAAACATTCCCTTGGAACAAAATAACCTCCAAAGGAGAAGTTTTAACAAATCGTTTGCGTGTTCGAGCTCCAATTAAAACAGCCCAGAGGCAAAGAATCTCTCGTTTTGCGAATACACGTGTCCTCGTAGAATCAGGGATGAAAGAAACGATGCGTTTTGCGAGCTTCGACTATTCTCACTTCTGAATATTCATGGCGAGCAGTAATTGACAGATATCGCTAGGCCTTGTCCGCATGAAAATTTATTAAGAAACAGTCGAATAAGGGGATTCAAACCAAACGCCAACGCAGTTGGAAAGCGTTATGGACCGTACGAATATTCATAAGGATGTTGTTTATAAAAGCCCGATGATCTCCGCGAGAGGAACATGAACTAAAAATAAAATTTCCATCGGCATCCCGTAGAATTGATTTCGTTCTCCTGGCTCCCGATGCACTGCAGCTTGTTCCACGAATAATTCAAACGGAGGAAATACAATTTTTATTGCGCGATGACGTATAACGAGTATCGCTCATTGAATATTTATCATTTACTCTCTAATCATGCGTGCTACGTTTAAATTCTGTTATCAACTCTTCAAATTTTATTATTAGTATTTTCAAGTTCTATTACTATTAGAACTATTATCCTTAAGAGGTAAAATGTTCTGTCTATCAACTTAATATATTTAATAAATTAATATATTTCAGAAAGCAAACATTTTATTTTTATTTCTGTCGCCTTATTTTTTCTAGTCATTGTTAATTCTTATTTAGTAACAATTTGTGTAACATACGTTTGCTTGAAAGATAAAAAGTATGGGAAACTTTAATTGTTTCAATGTATCTCATAAAAATAAAAAAATATTAGGATAGTTTACTTAAGAGTTAAATAAGTACAATGTTATTTGTTTAGAATATAATTTACGTAAAACTGAACGTCAAGCTTGTTTCAAATTTCAGTTGTAGTTTGCAATAATGCAACCTCTACATAATTTCAATTATTTTCTTTTGCGAGTTTAAATTCAATTATGCTACCAACTAATCCAAAAGTTGCTAACCATATATTTAAAGCCAATCATCCCTGACGCAAACTCTCGTATGCACAAATTTTATTCTACATTTACGATTCATTTTTCTCATTTATATTACCAATTACAGGATACTTTATATAAAATTGGTAAATTTAATTAACCCCTTTCATTCGGAAAATCAAATAAGAATAATCTAGTTGCCATTCCAAATTTTTCATTTAAGCCACTCTCTCTCCACCGTTCGTTTGAAATTTAATTTCCACTAAAAGACCAACGAATATTTTCAGTCCACCGACGGTTCAATCCGTGAATCGAAATTTAAAACATACCAGATACCCTCAAAAACTACTTACTTTAAAAATTGCGCATCAATAAAATGCAGCGATTTTCGATCGAAAAATTCCCAAAGCTCTCGTGCGGTCCACGTGTAACCAATTCTGTCGACTCCCACAGGACCTTTCCAATTTCAACCTTCGATAATCGATTGGAAATATCGTTGGAGCGCAAACTAACGATACATCCACCGATCGAACCTGCATCGTTGCATCATTCGATCCTGGGACAATTAGTATTAAGGCTCTCATACGATTTCTAGGGTTAAATATGAATTATAGATGAAATTTGAAAAATGAAAATAAATCGTACTTGAAAATAAGACACATTTAATCGGATCGTTCGCTCTTTTAGAACCGCTAGAACTCCGTTTATCTGAACTTTTATATGAACGAAATTTTAGTTAACGTCCGATCAATTGAACTTTTTCTGGTTGAATTCATTTATCTGATCATAAGCTCCTGTTATGCGAACGAAAAATAACAAGTAGTAAGTAAAATTTGATGAACTCGTATCTCATTATATAAACTGCAATTATATAAATCGTTCGTTCCCCGAAAAGTTTAAATAAATGAAGTTCTACGTAAAAGTTTGCATAAATACTTGAACTACTTTAGACATAGCAACTATTTCGACTTTCTGGTCTTTTGGACTTCGAACAACCCTTGAACATTATTACATTTTGAATCATTGGATTGTTGCATTTTAAAAGTTTCCGCACTTTACAAGTTTAGAACTTTGTATTTATATATGTCTGACTGTTATATTTGCAGAGCTCTGTAGCCAATTAACGTAAGTCAATTTTTCATTAAAGGTGACGAATATTACTCAAACAGATTCTCGCAAGATACACATTCAGATTTCTTAACACACTTTTCGCGTAGAGCACAAGCGTATACAATAATAAAGAAAATGAGAAGGTATTCTAGTATTAAATATTCTAATTCAATTTACTATACTCATCTATGACTCGATGATAACGATGAAGTGTTAATATTCAGACCTTGCAAAATAACAATAATCGCAAGTGTTCTCGCCATGACATTCAGTTGTAGTTCTAACTATATTATAAACTTCAGAATATCTAATTCCAAACAATTATGATTACGAGGTGAGCTTCGAGGAGTGATTCGCAAAGGATCGTGACGATGGAATTACGGCGAAGGAACGGCGCCAAGGATCGTAATTACGTATTTCAGCCATTAGTCGGGCCGATCGTTCGGATTATCCGCCAGTCGATGAATTATTAAAGCGGGGGAACAGTCCACTAGCGCGATTCGTCAGGTCCCGAATTCGAATTCAACGAAAACCCACTCGATCCGCCACTGTAAAAATCGGAAGTCGAACCGGTTATCGTTTCCACTTCGCTCCTCTTTCTAAATATTCGAAGGTATATCGCCGAGCGCACAGAAACGGGCTTGTTAAAATTCATAAGGAATAAACGAGACTTCGAGCAGAGACCAATTTTTTCCTCGTTTTTCGAACGATCTCGATGCAACGTACATGCCAGGTTTGTACGATGCGGTTGGACGGTTTCTGGTGAAAAGTGGTGTTTTTATGTGGTGGAATCGATTCTGTTCAAATCGCCTGGAGGGCTGTATCGGGAGAATCTTATTGCAAATTTATTTACGATAGTATATTGTTATCGACCCTGTTTGTTGCTATATAAATGTAGTCAGACGTACCGTATAGCTATGAATTTTTACTTTGAAAGACCAAATAATTGTAGCAGTTATATTCAATAAATTATAGTAAGAAAAAAGGAAATTATTCTTCTCGTGTAATATCTTTGCATCCCTTTCTTTGTACAAATCTCATATAAGCTTCAAACTTCACAAACATATCGACATATCGACAATTATCACAAACTGATCACCAAACGAGACATGTCTGATGTACGATTGTTTAATTCACTTCACAAGACAGTTTCGATTATCTTCTTAATTAAAAATTACAAACGGTCGTCGTAGTTCGATCAAAGTACTCTCTGTCCAATTAACGGTGGAAACATTCCCTCGACGGTTGGCCAAGTTTTATTTATAATGCTTCGTGAAGAACAGGACCGGTTCAATTACATGACAACTTATGGAATAAGGAAACATTGGGTCTCTGGACGTTGAAGGCTAATTACACAAAGTAGTCTTGGAACCGCATTAAACGGAACGCGGAAGTCACTGGCGTCGCGGTGGCGGCGTCTTAAGAAAATCTTGAGTAATCTTTCCATTAAAGGAGTGGCGTATTCCCAGCGCGGCTGCGACAAATTTAATCGCCGCAATGCCACGCCGCTCTTTGTATCGAGGGAGTAACTGCTTCTTCCTGTTCGAGAAAAACTTGCGTGGAATATATACGATTTCTTAGAATATCTTATTAAAATATTTGCAACATTAATAAGCAAGCTGTATTTGCAATCGAGGAGTTATCTGGAATAAGGGCGTATCTGCTAAAATCGTCTTCCGAGATATTTAAAGTTGAAATCGCGATATTTACGAGACGCCTATAAAATCAGTAGTACGTAAACTACATTTAATATATAGTAATGTAATACCAAAAATGATGGTTACTTCTAGTAAAAAAACGATAAAGTTTCTCGATACGTTACTACATGGATTCAAATTAATTATACATATACGATATCTTATTAAATGTGCATTTAAGCAGATGTAAAATAAAAAAAACAAATGTAAGAACTTTTATATCGGAAGCTAAAATATCGAGTATGAGGTAAAGATTACGTTTTTAGCGTAATTTAATATTAAGAGAAATATTTATACACTCATTTTTTATGTATTAAAATTCAAATTTCAATAATTTCATTTTACACGTTAATTCTATTCATACAGGCATCTATAGTCACGTGGACAAAATTAATGCGTGACAAAATTAATTGAACTAAATATGTATATAATATATATGTATATATAAAATATGTATGTAATAAAATATTAATTAATTTTGAACATGAACTCGCATTACGCATCGAAGTTATTGTTTATTATTAAAGATACAGGAGATAGATTTAAAAAAGTAAATGTTTACTCAGAAGTATTAATATGAAAATTGATATTCTTTGTTGATCCTTCGTAAAAGTTAAAATGTCTTTAGGAATGTCCTTCGTATAAAAATATTAAATCAATAAAAGGCGTTTCTCCATTTAACTCCTTTGTACCTCGGTGAATTATTGCAATACAACATTGGTAATTTGGAAACATATATGATAAAGTTTGTAGATCATAAAATTGCGATAATCGGAAGAAGAGGATATCTCGAGAAAAGTCCATAATTCGAAGAGCTTCTCAATTGCGGAAAGATAAAGAATATTACCGTAAATGCAGAAAAATACAAAGCAAACCAATTGCAAGAAATATTCTTCCAATGAAATATTTTATCTCCAAAAGAATTTACCGGGATGATAAAGTTGCTGAAAGATGATGGTTATTCCTCTAGATGGAAATGAAAAATATAAAAGCTTCGTTCGAAAGAAATCAGTTAAAAATATATATTCTTAGTTCGAGCAAGTTCAACTCTTTTACTTTGAGGAAAGTTTATTTAAAATATAATTCGATTAAAATATTTAGGATCTTAATAAATGAATAATTCTTATGGTTGAAGAACGATGAATATTAATTATTACAAAGGGGAATAGAAATATGTGAAAACATAAACTAGCCAGACTCTTTGTGGAAAATAAATCAATTTCAAGGAGTATTCTCAGATTAAAATCTTTCAGTTTGCCGCAAGATTGGTTTTTATGGTACAAAGGGAAAGTATTGTGGCGAACGAGGATTAAGAACTGCAATAAAGTGAGTAATTCGACGGTGAAAGTAATTTGCGAAGAATGTTCTTAGATTGAAATCTTTTCTCGGTATTTTTATACCGTGAAATACGAGGTACGGTCGGGAGAGAAGGTATAAAACCAAATGATTGACTCTAGGATGAAAGAACGTAGGGGTAGTTGGCTACTCGTGTGGCGAAGTATGTCGTTACCACCGTGATGGATCGCAATTTATTTATCAAATTATGGGCAGTCTTCTTTTACCGATCGATCACCGTTATATGGCACGGAAGATGCCTTAATAATCGAGCATATCGATGCCCGAAAGAAACCCTCATCAATCCTTATATTCAAATTCTTGAAGAATACAAATAGCCTACTGAAAAAATAAACCTACACGATAGACGACAGAATGAAATGAACTATATATTGTACATATATTATTCCAAACGTTTTTTTTTTTTTTTTTTTTTTTTTATCAGTCTCTACATTTCACTTTTATGACATTAAAATTTTGTAGTGAATCTAATTAATTGTGTGGATAATTTAATAAATAAAATGGTATGCAAATAATTTTGCAGTCACTGTAATAATGTAACTATTTAACCGAGAAATACCTACATGGTTCATAAGCTTCTTTTTAGAAAGTTTCTCGATTTTCCACTAAAATAGGATTTTAATTCTTCGAAATTTAATTCCTTAAATTTCCAATTAAAATTACCAATCCGATAAAATTTTCTATTAAAATAGCATATTGATTCTATGAAATTTCCTATTAAAATAAGATGTTAATTCCATGAAACCATGTTGCCTTTAAATTCTCCTCAATTTCAACACGAGCCTTCCCTATGATCCAATACCAGCCGACTCACCCCTGTCTCGAACCATATTGCGGTCGATTCATCATCGTTCGATCATTCCACGCACCGAGCCGAATAACGAGTTTATTCAAGAACAGGCAACGAAGTCATCAACCTGTTCACGACCCTTTTCCCCCTCGATCAGGAAGTAACGAATTAATTTCGGCCAACGGGTAGGACGAGCCTCACGGGAGACCAACAACCTGTAGACGCCCGGTTTCTCGCCGAGACCACTCTATTTCTGTAATCCCATCACGTCCTTTGCGACCGCGGATGCGCAACGCGGAACGTGGACAAAGGCGATCTTCTGAGCCACGTTATCCGAAAGACAAGCGTGATCAGTAGGCACGTGTTGCTGTGCCGCAGCAAATCGTGCTCTGCATCTCTAAATGTCCCGTCCTTAGGCAATATTAGAAAGACTTCAGAAAGCGTTTCCTCCTTAAGTCAAATATTATCGACGTCGGTCCTCCGAGTGCGAGTAGCACAGTAGCAATGCACAAACCCAATTTTTCAAGGAAAAATATCTTAGTCGAAGACTCTCGATCGTCCACGTAACGGTGAAATTGTCCTCTTCCCTTGGACCTCTAGCAAACATAAACGAGAACACCTTGGGAGGAGTTTGCAAAGAAAGGAGTCCAAAGAAGGGAATCAGCTCTACTGCGTAGCTTTTTGGAAAATAAGAGAACACCACGCGAAATTCCTTCGGGTGGATCTCAACAGCTTATTACGCATAACTCCAAGGTTATCTCCCTCCAAGGTTACCTTGCCTCGAAACTACCTCTTTTTCTCCAGGGTCATCTTCGTGTTTCTTTCTTTTTTTCTCTTTTAACCCCCAAGTTCACCTTCTCACAAGATTAGCTTACCTCTGTTACCTCTGACTTGCCTTTACCACACGCAAGAGCAACGACGCGTGTACGCTTCGAACGTACAAGTTCACGCGTACAGTCGACACACTGTCCAAAGTATCTTCTCCTCGCCGTTCGAAGGAACGATTGAAAATGGATACACAAGGATGGAGATCGAATTACGTCGGATTACTGTCCACGATAATAGAGGACGAGCTGGTGGTTGGCCCCATACACTGGTAGCTCGATCCTAGATACATCGTTCGTTGGAAACCATGAGTTTCGTGTGACTCGGTCAGTACTCAGTAGTCGTGGGCAACGATCGAAAGGTTGTCGCGAGGGTTCGTTCGTATTGTTCGGCCAGGCTTTCGGGTTTACTTACTGCTCGTTACTGGTAAGAGGTTTACGGGAACGTGATCGTGGTCGAGTCCCTAAAAGTATTTCCGTGTTTTCCTCGGGTTAACCAAAGTTGTATCATTGAATTAACTGTATATGATTTTCGTTCGTCTTCGAACGATTCTTTTTAGAGAGCTCGAGATTTGCGGTTGAATACCTGCTTTCGCAGAGAATCAATTTTAATAACATGATGAGATGTTCTGTTTGCATGATTCAGTGAAATTTTTCTTGTTGCGCGATATCAAGATAGGAATTCCGTAATGAAAACTCGTACAAGGTAGTTGTAACTGAAGAAAAATATAATAACAGTGAAATTCCTTCGTTCTTCCTTTTTAATTAATTCGACCGGCCAGTATTTAGGACAATATTCAAGTACGTAAAATTCCTTTCTCGAAACCACACTGCTTTCATATGGAAGAATTTTTCACCGTGGTATTTCGGAGTTATTCAGGCGTAATGCTACCAGTTCTATCATATTACAAAATGTGGTACTTCTCCAAATATACGGATTATATACAGAATAGGCATCGCATCTCTGCTGTTACTATTCGTCTGTGAATAATTTCGTACAGAGAAGGTAAATTTGAAAATTTTCTTATACTCTGAAATATTTGAATCTAATATTGGAAGCAAATATCGATCTCCTTATTCCTATTTATTGCTTGCATCCTCCAAATATTCCATCGTTATAGTCATCTCTGACGTAACAGCAACTACTTACACATCTACCAATTCTTCGAAAAATCACGAAAATGGAACGTTCCTATATTCCAATATAACATGTGCAATATACGTACCAAAAGTAACCAGTCCCCGACTTGCAAGCAATAATGTATCCGTGTGCATCGAGCCACGACCAATCAGATATTTTGCCCGTGGAAAATCGCGTTCGTGTGCGGGCACTCGGTGTTATCCGCGCCGATAGGAAGAAAAGCGGACCCGGTCTCATTCATCATGACCGTCTTACGCATGGAACGAAAGGCGGGGCAAAAATAGGAAGAAAAACGTTATATAGGTTACACCAGAAGGGAACCGAATAACTTTATCGCTATGTTTTTGAAAACTTAATCCAAAAGCTTAATAAAAACACGTTGTTGCTAACATAAAAATGATAGACAGTGTATTGAATGTTAAATTGTTTTCTTAAAAGAACCTAAAAACCTGTTTAAAAAGCGTAATTTATCACGTTCCAGTCCAAAAATAATTGATAATGAACTGAATTTTATATCGCTCTCCTAAGAGCCCTAAAAACTTTGCCGAAAAATGTGGCTTATCGTGTTTTGACGTAAAAGTAATTGATAACGTACCGAATTTTTAATTGCTCTCTTAGAAGATCTTAAAAACTCTCCCGAAAAGCGTAGCTTACTATGTTCTTTCCCTGTGATCTTCGTGTAACCGGAAAAAGAAATCTAAAGAAGTCAAGTCCGATAATTCTTGAATAAAGTAACGAATAATTAGGTATCTCGAAAACGAACGAACCAAGATCCATAGAATGACATATACCGAGTGCGGCCAAATAGTATTTACAACTAAGGTGATTCCTTATGAAAAAAAATAAAAAGAAATTGTAGGATAAATATTTTTCCTATGACATTCCGTTTTCGAGAAAATCGAGTTCGACGATTTGTCCAGTACACTTGTACTTGGCTAATTCTCTGATCGAGACATTTTCAAAAAGATAAAGTTCGAACGTCTTCAGTTATAAGTTGATATACATTTTCAAATGTATATTTCTCAGAGGCAAAGTGTCTTGCAAACAAAATTTATTTTACATCTTCGACATATTTTCACGCATAAAGTAACGTCCTATGGATTATTTGCTCCCTCCGAATCCGAAATTAGCCGCGTCTAACTTAATTAATTTTCAAAGTCGATTTTCTCGAAACCGCTCCGTCGTATGAGAAAATTGTATTGTATGTTTTCTCCTTATCTTTCCATAAGGAATCGCCTCAGTACATGTTATTCGCTCACATCTTGTACACCAGTAAAGCTACACGGTTTACTGGAACGTCCCGTATAGCAATCGAAATTCGAATTTCTGAACGCCGTTGAGACTATCGAGTTGGAAGAACGTTCGCGAGAAATCTTCCGGAAGTGGATACGGTAAATATGCGGTATATATGCAAAGCATGCTTTGGACAAAATTCAGCGGCAAACTAACGGCCTTTTAGTGGCGTATTTTCAAGCATTCCTTCGCATCGATGCGGTCGTTGATCGCGAAATATCGGAAAACTATGAAATTTCTCACGGAGGGATTTCAAATGGGTATATATATCAGAGATTTCGGCGGGTAACCGCGATGCGTTCACGGATTACTAGGGAATTTGTGTATTCACGATAATGCTGGCGAAGGCACGATCCGAGCCGAATGAACCATCGCGAAACTGTAGCTTCCGGCTGAATTCCGTGGCTCCTGCAAAATTTACGGTTGTGCCGATCTTAGATCCATATGCAGCGACAGAAATTCGATTCGTTCGATTCGATGGATATTTTAGAAAGAGAAGTCGGACGAGTGATCTATAGATGACTATTTTATTATGCGTATTTTATAGGAATCGACAGACGAGTTTGATGTATCTCTTTGATAACTTCCGTTTTGAAATTATTCTGTACCGCCTTCCAATTTAGTTGATGCTGTACACAGAGTTGTTCACGTTTCAAGCGAAACTTCATTCCAGTATTTCTTTCCTTCCAATCTCTATTTTTATTTTTAAAAAATACCTATTTATTTGTTCGGAGTTTTTAGAGTTGTATTTAGTGTATTCGCATGTATGGTATTTGCGATACCTGAGATATTTAAAGTTGGTTGAGTACGTAGTTAGGAAATATTTATTTTCCGATATTTACTCCGTAACTAACCAGGATAATGGATTATTAAATTGTTGCAATTGTTGTTTGTATACCAAGTTGTTCACGTTTCGAGCGAACTTTCATCTCTGAATCTTTTTTCCCGAATTTCCCGACATAAAGGTACATTTCTTTCCAAGAGACAATAATATGTATCTAGATCCATGTTTATCTACTATATTTTGTTATAAATTTTCCAAATCTTTACGAGAACTAATAGTACCTAATGTGTTTTAATATTTCTAGGTATACAGGTTTTTCTATTAGAGCTTAACTTCGACTTTCCTGAAATTAAAGATTTTATCACCGCCGCCACCTTTTCCCCTCCTAAGACCCTCGAGTGAAACTGCAAGTACGTACAAACACGCATTCTCGATTCGGTATTAAAGTCACACTGACGCGTTCAGAGCCGGAATTCCAATCTCTGATTCTCAAGCGAGTTCACTCGATAAGAATGAATTAATTTTATCAAAAGTTCGCTACCGAGTGGAGTCAAGAGTACGTTTGATAATTCGCGACTAATTGCGTACACTCGACGAGGCAGAAACACAAAATTGAGCCAGACTGCCGCTGGCAACGACACGTTTTTCCGTCCCCACTGGGCAATCCTTAATCCTGCCGCTGTTTATCTCTGACCTCGATGCCTGGGTATAATACGGGTCGACGAATATTTGCGACGTAAGCAACAGTTTACCTCGTCCAGCTTCCGCCGCTTTGTCTATATTAATTAATGATGGGATAAAGTATATCACTAGAAGATTCGAATTTATCTGTAAATAGAAAGTAAGTTACTCTTTTAACAATTTGTAACAATTTGTAACCAAAATTTACGTCTGAATTGAATTTTTTCATAATCCCAAGCTCCTGAAAACTTCGAAACAATTCTAGAATACCTATGAATAGCGTCTCTACTATTATGTTCTACGATTCATTTTTATGATAAATATATGAAATCTTTTTTAATAGAAATAAAAATTCGATGGATAAAACAACCTAATCTATATTCTAATACTGCCTTATCTAATCTAATTTAATACCACACAACTCTAATTAATAATCTAGTGGTCGAGTGAATAAATAATTTTCTGATACTGTAGTTAAATAATTCCAACCAATGTAAATGCTCCAAATATCACTCTAAATAATTAATAATAATACAATATAAGTAATGTAATATAAAAAAAACATAAAAAGATACTTTAAATATTCTAAATATCCTGAATACTCCAAAAAAATTTATATACCGATATATCCCTAATATTCTAAGAATGTAGTAAGTCAATATATTCTCTGACTTCTATAACTAAATTAATAAATGACCAAAAATCCCACAACAATTTCGTCATTTCATTCAACAGCGATTTCGCGCTGCCGCATGTGTATACGTGCTCCAACGTTCAGCGTTAATCCAAGGAATAACGCAATCGGAGTCGTGTCTCGAATTCACGACGGCGAAAGCTAATCACCGTGGAACAGTTAAACGATCGAATAACTCCCTTTCGGGAGGCACTCGGCGGTAATTATCATGTGAAGGTATTCGAGATTGAACTGGAACGATCAATCATATAAACTATCTTGTAGTTGGTTGCTAAGTTTCATGAAGTTCTTGGTGTGCGCCGCTATTGCCAAGGGTGTCGCGAAATCTTAATCAAAGGCAGAGAGCAAACGGAAAGCGGCAGCTTTACAATTGCGTGGGAGTGGTTATGGTGTGTGGTTACACTGATTTCCGTTTTTCGTGGTTTCCAAAATTGAACTATACAGATGAAAGAAAATTATGTAGGAATATAGTAGAAAATTATTATTAGCTATTTAAAAATCGTATGAGTATTCTAGTTACTCACGATGATCATTAAGCGGTGGTTATAATGTTTGTTATAAATCTTCTTAACATCGAATATAATATTTACAAGATATTTCTTCTTCCTTAGCGTAATTGATAATTGATTTGATCAAAGGTCTCAATGCTCGATATCCGTAATTTCAAAAGTGCAGAAAATGACGATATTACAGACACGGTCTTTTAAATTTGCCTTAAAATTTATTATTATTTTATGAATGATGTTCAGTTGCGACGGATGAATTTACGAATTAAATATAATTCGCAAGCTTATATTAATAAAAAGTACAATGGTTTCCGTTCAGTTTGGCTTCTGAAAAACTCAATAATTGTCAGCGAAGCACTTAATTCGCCGTCCGTAGCTGTGTCATTTTAGAGACAAATATTTTTCGAATAATAGGTAGAAACATAAAAATTGTCTACGGTAACTGTTCAAATACTTTCGTGATGCTGCACAGAAATAAAATCGGGTATTTGCGAGGACAAATTATATAAGTTTGAATCTACTGGTACTGTCAGATTGAATCGTACCGAGACAAAAGGAACGGCTCTCTTCGTTGGAACTTTGTAGCAATAAAACCGCAACTCCACTATGGAAAAGGGTAACAAAACTGGCAACAACCAAACAACGATCAAAACACGATGCTTGGCCCGTTTCTAGTCGTACACCTCGATGTCGATTTAACACTGGTTTCTATCGGTTTGACATTGTTACTCGATCCACTTTTAATGCTTCTCGCTCGTGCCACGATGTTAATAAAATATCGTGACCATTTTTTCAATATCGACTCTACATCATTGTCGTACTAGTTTCGTAAACTGGTCACGATGAACGAGCTTTTGTTGTCGAGTTACATTTAGCTCCTTTGTTTTCCAACGTGTGCCAGAAAAACGAACAAACGGCATTATGTTCCGTGTGGCGAACGATCGCCAGCGTTCTCCAATTTACGAATCTGGAAAAAATGTGCAGCTCGTTAAGCTTAATCTATGAAATTAATTAGAAAACGCGGTGGTGTAAAGAAAAGTGGATAAAAGCTACGGATATCCATTTCCTCGTTCCGAATTCTCGATGCATTCTTCATTGTATTATTGGACTGACAAGAGTGAATTGTCATCAAATTTCTAGTACCTCACGAACTGGTTATTTTAATGAGTCTGTCGAATACCTTCGATTTATTTTCGTTGCAATTTTATTTTTTCAAGTGTGCAAATATCTTCCATAATTTCTTAGTTTTTATTTGCTAGTTTCTTCATCTATTAATTTCTTAATTTTTTGTTTATATCCCATATCCAGTGGAGAAAATTTTAATTCTTCATTTTCGTAATATAACATCTCATTCTCATACTGTATAGTTTAAACAGGACAATACGGTTTATAACATCGAAACACACACGTGATCGTTCAACACATCACGTTCTATCGGAGAGTTCAGTTTGTAACATCAAAGCACATGAACATTGAATACGTCATGTCATATCAGGCAATTCATCTTGTAGCATTCGACGCACGTACATCACATTATGTCTATTAGGATATAATAAAATAACAGTTAAAAATTAAACTACTCGGTTAATTACCACGCTATGTTAATTATCCGTCTATATTCTGTTACTGCTACACCATACATCGATAGTATGAAAATTTTATCTATACTGGTAGAACTTCGCCGGTAAATACGAAAGACTAGTTCATAAATAAATTTATTCACGTTTATGCAAACTCATATTTTTAGTTGAATAGAAATTTTTTCAACAGCTGCATATTTTACACATTTTTGCATATTATATGTATTCTGTAAATTTACCGTGCCTTTTAACTTACCCATACATTTTTTATTCCAATATAAAAATCCCCTTCCAAATATTTCCATCATAAAAATATGCTGAAGCTACTTGTCGATCGCGCCATAAAAATGGTTTAATACCGTGTTCTCACACTATTAGGTCGTCACTAGTGCATTGGAAATTCGTTCAACGTAAAATAACGCGACGCGTGTCATCAACATCATTATATACAGACACTTATGTCCTCAATTTTTATCGACGTCGCCTGTTTCATAATTATAGTTAACCAATAGCGATAGTAAGATGTCTGGTGTACATAGAACTCGGCGTGTGCACACAACACGGCAGGCAACAGTAAAAATGGGAGAGAAATGGCGACCGAGGATCGGCGAATAGATGAATGAATAGACACAAAAACGAGCGTTTCCCTCTCTTCCTTCATCTACACTGGCTATCTATCTTTCTCCATGTCTTCTTTTTTCTCACCGTCTGTTATTCCAGCCGTTCCTCTCGAATCATCCATCTACCCGCTCATCAGGCTTTCAGCGAATATTACAAACTTCACCTTTTCATACGTTTTCTGGCCCGGCCGAAAAGACGACCTGCAAACGTTTCAGAGCGACCACAGTACCATCCAGTCCGTGATTGTGACTCGAAATGCTATTGGTCGATGGTAAATAACGACCAGAACTTTTAGAATTTAGTATACAGTTTCGGAATAGAGGGATAACGAAATGTTTTCGTTTTAAGAGAATTTTAACTTTGACTCTTTCGTTCAAAATTATATCTCACGCGACATTCTGTTCTTCGTAACGCGATACTTTTTGCAGTTTAAGGTCGTAATTGAAAAGTGGACTCGGGGAAAAAGAATTATATCTTTGTGAATATATGTAGAGGAATGAAATCTAAACGAAGATTGATTTTACAAGCTATAACTATATGTTCTTTCGAATTGATTTGATTTTAAAGAGTGGGTATTTTCCACTGAAACTGGAATTATTCATATTTTTTAATGTTTTCACCAGGACCAATAGCACCGACGTCCGAGACAAAATAAATTGGATCGCGTACGCCGGCTGATCCTCCTATCAGAAAGTTGTCACCGGCAATAAAGTTATCAGAACTTAGAAACATCGTAACAACTTAAATTGCTTCGCGTTCGATTACGCGGTAAACGGAACGTAGGCATGAAACAACGTTAAACATCGACCGCTGCGGTCTACCTTTAATTTCCTCGCCGCAAAAGAATTATTCTCACGCGACGCGTGTCTCGAGCCTGCTCTCTAATGTGCAATGAAACTTACGCAACAAACGACACGCGATATTAACATTAAATTTGATATCAAATCTTTGTCGTACGACTCCTTTTACAGCGAAGTTATCTTGTTAAGACGAAAATCATTACGCTGCCTGAGGTTCGACGCAATTATAATTTATGAAGGAGCGTGGCATTAACAAGACCAATGCAATATCGCGCTAAAGAGATATCAATTTGTCTGTCGATGATCGACTCGATTTGATGAAATTATTTGAAACACAAATGCATATTTGTGGGTAGTCTAGAATAAATCTCGAAATGACTAACTTCTTTCGAAGTTTTAAAAGTATCTGCAAGTTCTCTTGAATATACGTCTCAACATGTTTCTGCAATAACAGTATTCTTGTTTCAAATTTATCCAAAAATTTTAAATTTATAACATTCGAAATTAAAGTACGAATAATCCAAAATTTAACGAGAATAACTGAAACTTCATTTAATTCAAAGAGATATAAATCGAATTGGGACTTTTCAACTCTCACAAATTCATTTTCGCCATTCCTACTTAAACTAGTCGACCTGAATATTTTTATAACTTTCCCACGTTATTGAAAGATAAGAAAACCAGCGTTTTTCTGAAATTCAAAGCATTTCTAAAATACATAGAGTAATAGATAGATGAAGCAAAACCGCATAACATCCCTAACCGCTCCATCGCCAATTTCCACTTTCAACCACCAAGACAAATCTGCGTGTGATGCACAGGTGACGGTTCGCAATCGGGTTGAGAAGATTATGCGTATGCAAAACATCTAATTAGTCAGAGAGAGAATAGCGACGTAACCGGCTCTAAACACGGCGCGTAGCTCGAATTTTAACACGACCACGGGAACAACGTAATTCACGCGAGATACTAATTTCAACGGCTATTACAAGTAACCGCGACGTCGTCTAGTCTCGTCTGTAAGTGACTATTACGTAGCCGTCGCTAATGGAGCCAACGGGCAACAGCGACTGCAAGGACGAACGTCGACGAAATTGCATAAAGACGTTTCTGGCTCTTCCAACGTTCCAACCCTCGTCGTCCCTAATCTCGTTCCGGGTCGTCGTCGCAGCGTTTCGCGAACGACCTCATTAACTTTAGAGGTTTGTTAACGTGAATCATAGAATAAACAGTTGCGCCTTGGCTCACCAATTCTATCTCCGGTTCAAGATCGTCGCTAGCCATCGCGACGTTTCCATTAATTTCACGATTCCGCATCAACGAAGCAACCATTCTCGCTGCACATTTTTCGGCTACGCTAATTACAATGACCTGCGCGGGTTCTGTTTGCTCACTTGCTTCGATACGTCGTGGCACAGAATTTCTTAACAATATTAATTAACATCTTGAGAGAAATGTTGAAAGTTTGAAAGTTCTGGACGTAAGTAAAGATTTGTTTAATGACGTAGGAACGTTGGGTTTTGTAGACAGATTGCCGTTTACTAAATGCGAAATGAAATAACAAGAACTATATTGAAATACAAAACGTAGAAGTAAATGTAATAAATTGTATTTCATCTTCTCAAATTTTATCTCTTTCAATTCTTACGTGACTCTTTTAATTATTCAACAATTCTCACAGAACTTCTTAAATCTAATTGAGTATTTGAATTTTTAAGAGTATCGTGCCTTCAGTTTCTGTATTGATTACGTAACATCTTTAATCTCTGCTGACACACGTTTTCATGATTTACGAAAATCTAATGATTCCTTTATGAGAGCTAAATGTGGACTAGCTTGCATAATAATGATTCTTAGCCCTTCCTGCGTTTCTACGTTCTCAATTGAATGCATAAATAACGAAATTTGTACATATTACCTAATCAGTAAATAGTCAAAAACGTACTCTAAATCATGGATTTCGATTTAAATCGATATCTCGATTGGTTCTGAAGGTATAGTACTATGAAGTGCGTATAAGTACATATAGGTACATATAAAAGTAAATATAAACACGTACAAGGTGCAAAATTTTTAACTATTATCTACTCAGATGATAGTGAAAAGCATACCTTTAATAATGCATTTTGATTTAAATCAATATCTCAATTGGTTTTGTAGATATAGCACTGCAAAGTAGAATAGATGTAATTAATCACAAGCTCATAAGATTATGAATGGCAGCCTGCAGCAGTCTGACCTACATTTTTTCCAGGAAATGCGTGCGGTTAGTAATAGTAATAGTAGAAGGACGCAGATGTTGTCTGTTACTGACCGGCCTGCTATTAGCGACGTTGCGATTAGTCAGTAGCACGGTGCGACTGAGAGGTTCGAGCGTGAGACAGAGACAGGGATAGAGAATCGCTGAAAAATTCGATCCTATTCAAACGACGATATCTCAGCAACAGAAAGTCGGATCGAAACGAAATCAAGTACATTTTACAGGGAGGGAGGAGGTTATTCTTTCTGATAACTCCAAGTGCATTAAAAAATTTCCATTAGTTTAGTAACAGCAATCGTTTAAAATTTTAGTAGTTTTAATAGGTGCTACACGTCTATTTAAGGTTTATTAGGCTAAATGTGTATGTTTTTCGAGTAATTTCGTTTATAACAACGGCACCGTTAATAGATTTTGTACCAATTACAGTGCAAAACTATGTGCATTTTGCGAAATTACGAATAAAAAAATTTCATATAACAAAGAACGTATTAAAAACGAATATCGATACATGCAATCATATGTCTGCATTCAATTGTACACGTTAAAGAACGATACGTTGAAATACTAACACTTAAATTCTATCATAACTAAACTGGAGCGATGGTGAAGTTAGCCAGTGAATCTTGATTATCGGAAATATTCCTATTCAAACTCTCTTGTCCCCCGATCTCTTCCGATACTGTGATGCATTTCACAAAATTTATGTTATTAAATAATCGTATCTTAACTATTCCTTATAGTTATAGTAAATAAACTTTACGAAGTTAACACTAGAAAAATTCAAACAAAATAAAATTCAACTTCGGAAGTACCATCCCTTCGAACTTCTTATTTCTCCACACTCTATTTTCTCCCCCTCCCTCTTCATTCAACGTCTAACTCTCTTAGAATCAACTGCACGACGTTCACAAGCGTAACTGTTCGAGCGTAACGAGCATGTTCCGGTAACGGAGGTAAATCCGCGAGATTTGCCCGGAGCAGTCGACCGTAAAGACAAACGTATCGCGTTAAGGAGCGAAATAGAGTGAAACTAGCGACCTAACCTATCCGTGCAACCAGGTTGTTAATAACGAGGCCCCCGGAAACAGCGTACCGGTTGGCACGCGAAGCCGAAATACGCAATCTCGCTGACGCCGGTTCGTCTTTCATAAATGCGCTGCCCGCTTTGTGCCACTTCGCTCAATAGACACCCCGACTACGGCTGGGGCAATATCGGCCGCGTTATCACGGGGAACAGCGTGCCGGTCAACGAGCTCTCACCCTCTCGCAACCCCCGTAATAATTACGTAACACCAGCGTCGCCGGTTGATTGATTTCTTCGGCCGGCCGGAAACTAGGCCGCGGCAATTACTCGATCTACCCTGCAAGACACTCGACAACCCGTTTCCTCCCTCTTAATTCAAGCTTGTCACCTCTTGTGTTCCCAGCCCTTAGCTATCAACCTTTCGATTATTTCTTTCGCTCCACAAATTCTTTGTTTTTCAATCTTCTTTTCTTCTCTTTCCATTTTACGATTCGTTGGTTGGTTCTGAGGTTTCTCGGGTAGTCGCATTCAGGTCTTCTTTCGTTTTTTCTTCAGTGTGGTACATGGAAGGTAATTTTTATTTATGAAAGGAGTACAGCGCTAGTCGTACAGTTAAAATCTACCCTGGATGGAGATAGGTTGTAGGGGATGATGAAATTTGGGAGGAAGTTTGAGGTAGTTACGTTACGGTGACTTGTCCGAAGAGTAGTTACGAGTTATTGTTGACATATATTGATGTAAACTGGAATTGGAGATTTGTGACTGGAGATAAGACGATTTTAGATATTGGATGGATTGGATATCCCCAGCCAAGTCGGAGGCCATATAGTTTTAAGACTACCGACGTAGGGGGACTCCTCAGCCTGGCCTGTGTTTGGACATAAGCGGGGAGGAGGTTGAGGTATGGCTTCAGATAAAATATCTTGTCCTCACTATTGACAGTCAATGGACGTTCGAGCCGCACTTCAAGCTCCTGGTTCCCAAAGTGACGACGGCATCCAACGCTTTATGTGGCCTGCTGCCGAATATCGGTAGGGCAAAGTCGAAGTGCGCCGACTATATGAAGGAGTCGTCCGTTCTCGGGTCCTATACGGGGCTCCGGTGTGAGCAGGGAATCTGATAACGAGTCGTCGCAGTCTACTCTTGCTGAGGAGAGTTCACAGGACGACCGCCATCAGGATCGTAAGGGGATACCGGACGATATCATATGCGACTGTCCTGGCGGTGTCTTTTCCGTTCGAGCTCCAGGCCTTGATACTCCGACGAGTGTACAGACGGCCCGAGCCGTTCGGCGGGAAGCTAGACGAGAGGTGTGGGAGCGGTGGCACTCCGACCTACTCGCCGAAGATCAGGTCCGTGGCCACCGGGCCGTTAGATCGGTCCTGCCAAATTGGAAGGCTTGGAAGAACCGCGGAGAGCTTCCGCTGTCCTTCCGGATGACGCAGGTGCTCGCAGGACATAGAGTATTCGAGGAATACCTGCAGAGAATCGAAAGAGAGGTGACAAACACCTGTCACCACTGCGGAGAGAGCGAGGACACGGCCCAGCACACGTTGAAATTTTGTCCGACGTGGGAGGCCCCACGTCGTATTCTACGGCTAGCGATTGGCGAGAGATTAGACCCCTCGTCAGTTGTGAAAGCGATGCTGAGGGGACAACAAGAGTTCCGCGCAGTTCGCTCACATTGCGAAGGCGTAATGCTCGTAAAGGAACGAACAGAGCGGGAGAGGGTGAGAATATCCCACCCTCGCAAGATTCCGCGCCGAAGAACGGCTCTGCGCCGCCCTAGGTGCTCATAGAGGCCAACACGCCAAGGAGGATCTGGATCTCCTTAGACTTGTACGACGGCCCAGGGGATAGCGTTGAGAGGGGTGGTCCCTTCCAATATCCGAACTAACAAAGGAACGACTCCCTCAGAGAAGACGCAGGAGTGCTCCGGTAGTGATTCGAAAGAGGTCCGGCGGCATCCCAGCTGAGCGTCAGACGGTCCACCGTGCGGTTTTTAGTCAGTGAAGTCCCAGAATATCAGGGGGGCGGGTGTCCATGAAGATCTCCCCACGTATAAAAAAAAAGATATTGGATGGATTATTCCAGGCACATATTTGTCACGCGATATATCCTAACAACCGCGTGTTCTATATATATATAGGAATTCTCGGGACACATTCAGTCACGTCTGCTCTAAAATCTAGATAGTCACGCGCTTTACACCCGTATCCTAATCTCGAACACACGCGATATTAAACACGAACTAAAATATATTATATTGAGATAATCTATAAAGACTATACTATAAATAATAAGATACATATATATTATACGCATATATTAAGAGATATTGTTAAGTGTATCACGAATACTCTATTTCCGCAATTTTAAGCGTTTAGCGATTTCAATTCCACCATTTCCACTCACGATAAACAATCGGCCAAAATTCCCATTCTCTTAATATCTCTCATACTTGTTCGTATCACATGTATTCTATACACTTGCACATTCCCTAAATACATAAACATCCTTTATTCACTCATCACCGTCCCCATTCAATCCCGTCCCCCGTCTCTCAATCGGGACTATCTCCTCACTTCTCGAAATTGCAACCGATAAAAAGCGCCGGTACTCGAATGCGAAAATTCCCCATTCACCATCGCCTCTCCCTATTGTGCCCGAAGCGGAAATGACCGGCGGAAGCGGCGAGGCCGATTCGGTCACGAAGAGGAAAGGAGCGATGGCATTAGGTAATCGCGTAAATGGACGGAAGAAAATCGAAACTGAACTCGATTACGTCGCTGTCAGACCGATTCCGTGCACGTACCGCGCGGCCTGTTGAATTTATCGATGTTTTTATGATGGTCACCAAGTTGCCGATCACGTTCTTTTCCTCGTTTACGCGGCCGTTCTTTCTTAATGAAAAATATCGCGAGCGACAAACTCCGCGACAAGAAAATGAGGAAAGACCAGCCTGGATGCGTCACCCGCGAAGGAAACTGCCTTTTCCTAGCATGACGTGGCTGGTTAGACACACGCCCATGGAAAAGTAGTTTGGGGTAAAACGTTGCGGCGGATGGAGGATAGTCGTATCTTTTCTCGCGGCCAGGGAGATTATGTCGTTGTCCAGACTGCCCTCCTCGTTTGCGGGACAAACCACTGGGGAAAAACTCGATTTCAGTGTATGTCCCACGAGTTTGTGTGCAGGGGTTTGAGTTGATGGGTTGGATAATTCGAACGTTTCTTGGAACTGTTTCTGGCTGGTTTTCTAGGCTTGTGCAGGGTAACTTGAATGTAAATATTATGTGAATGAAATTTTGCTGCGAGATAGAAGAGAGGAGAGAAAAGTGTCACTAAATGCATTTGGTATACGTATAAGCAGGTTAGAGTTGATGAGTTGAGTAATTCGTGTTTTTGGGGCGTTTAGCTTGGCTTTTAGTTTGGCTTGGCTGTGCAGTGTATCTTGATTTTATTAACTGAATGAAATTGTGGCGTGAGACGGAAGAGAGGGCAGAAAAGGGGAAAGGGGGAAGGGGAAAGGAAAGTATGTTACATTTAGGGTTTGATAATCTAGTGTGTATATAAGTATATTTGAGTTGATGAACTGGGTGATTCGCGTGTCTCTTGGGAGGTTTCAAGTTGGCTTCTAGAGTTGTAGAGGGTAATCAGAATTTATTAGTTAAATAGAGTTATGGAATGAGACGGAAGAGGGGGAAGAAAAGGAGGAAGAGGAGAGGAAAAGTGTGTTACATTTAGGGTTTGATAATCTAGTATGTATATAAGTAGGTTTGGGTTGATAAGATAGGTGATTCGCGTGTTTCTTGGAGCTTTGAAAGTGGATTTAAGGGCTGTGAAGGATAACTCAAATCTATTATTTGAATGAAATTTTGGAAGTGGAAGAGAGAAAAGAAAAGGAGAAAGAGGAATGAAACGTATGTTGCAAACTACATTTGCTGTGTGTAGGTGGGTTTATGTTGATGAGTTGAGTAATTCGTGTACTTCTGGGAATTTTCAAATTTGTTTTCAGTATTCTGAAGAGTATTTTCAATTTATTATTTTAATAAAATTATAACGTTGAATGCAGGAAAGAAAATTGTATGTTTGTTTCAAGGTCTATTGATGAATTGAGTAAAGTTCATCAGTGAAATTCGTGTAGGTCCTTAATTTAGATGCTAGGATAACGCAGACCAAGTTAGATGATATATTTATGTGAAAGGGGTGGTTCAAGTTGAAGACTCTCGAGTATTGTGTTTAGTTTTGTTTCCTTTTAACGCGAGTCTAGAAGAGCTCCCACAGGATATTCTCGAATGACTAGATGAAGTGGTAGAATTAATAAATGCAAGGATTTATATAATATAATATTTATAGAACATTACAAAATACTACTCTGGTACGAATATAATCGAATGTTCTTGTTCGTGATGCAATCAACGTAGAGATACGATTGTATATAAATTACTACACGTGGTATATTATTTCAATGGATAAATTCCAAATCAAGATATGTAACATCAAACTCAATAACTACGTGTCAAATCACGCTCTACCTAATCAAATCCCCGTGTATCATGTCAAAACACAGCGTTCTAATTCAAAAAGCAAGATCCACTGGTACAGAGCAAGAGCTAAAGACAGTTATGGCCGAGCATTGTTTGGCGAGATCAATCGTAATAGAGGGAACTGAATAATTCCAACACGATGCAGATGGCACGGGTTCAATTAAGCGAGCTCGCGTTCAACCCTGAAAGATTTATTCGTATTTTGTACGCAGCGTGCACCATAGATGGAAAGCGAACAAGCAGGACGGAGAATCGACTGGCTGGATACGAGTCGGTTTTGCACCAGAACAGGAATGGCTGGGTAGTAGAACAAAAAAAAAAAAAAAAAGAGAAAAAAATAGCGTCGCAAAGGCGCAGTAAAGGCTTTTGTACCGGCGACGGTTTTTTGTACGTCTAACGAGTTGGAAGTGTCGCGGCCACGTTAACCCGCGACTCCTCGATGTGCGTTCACGCTCGCCGCGAGGCGAACGAAAATCCGCGTTGTGCGAGAAGTGTCCCCGAAAGAAACGGGGAATAGCAAGAGCAATTAACTTTAATTGAGAACAACACGTAGACGTACTCCACAAACCACTGGGGAAATCCCAGTTTTTTCTCCTTTCTTCTGCTTTTTCGTCTTCCTACCTTCGTTTTTCCTTTTCCATTTTTATTTCTAGTTCGTAAACGACCGCCCTCCATGACATCGTCGCCCGCCACTTATCCCCGTTTTTGATAGTCACTAACATTGATTCAGTATATGGAAGAAATATTTTTTATTTTGAGATGGAGATTTTTCTGGATGATATCAAACGATTTTTTGAGATGATTATTTTTACGCTAGACTTGCTTCTTGATGTTTAACTCTTCTAAGATTGGATGTTTCTTGGATCGTAGAAAATAATTTTTGTAATGAACTTATGACGGAAGTTCTCATTGAAAGAAATTCTTTTCGGTATTGAATGTTAATTATGTACCTACTTGTAATGTGAGAGACTCACCGATTGGCTTAATGCGAGATCGAACGATTTCTTTAGACGCAATTTACGATGTCGATTGGGCCGCAACACATGACACAATCGCACTCTGACTTCTCGAATGTCATTCAGTGCCCTGAAATCCAGCTGGAGCGTAAATCAAACAACGTAACGTCAGCCAACAACGCGCCGGTACATTCGTATAGCATCGAATAATATTTGATCGCTGGGTGACTGGCAGTGCAAATCGAGGCGACCGTGTCAACGATCGAGCAACTTCCGGTTGTCGTGAGTTTCCTCCGCGAGCAAACATTCGAACGCGCGACAAACGATGCCAACTTATGAATCGATTCTCTTTTCTCCAACTTCTTTCCACCGTTGAACTTCATTAAATTTTACTCGAGTTTGTATTTAAAAATTTTTCAAATTTATAACCTAGTTCCGGGAAGTTATACTATCTGGACTTTTTATATTGTTTTCCAAATATTTGTAGATTATATTCCGATTGATCTAAATTTTTCATAAATTCAGATTGACTGTTAAAAAAAAATCGAACAAAGAACGCAGGATATTCTAAAATAGCGTGGTTGATCCTTATTTAAGCAATAAAAGTGATGTAGTTTAATTCGAAGCATTAAAAACGTATAAAACTTTTGCATAAATCGTAACGTTGAAACGCACGAAGATATTGGATATCTTTCTGTTATGAATAGTCCAAATTCCTATTTGTTAGATCATGTCAGTGACGCCGACAGCGAAGTCTTAGAAATTGAGATACTCTAAAAAATGTGAGAAAAAGAACGATTGTTCTAATTTCGTAATACAAAGTAATTCTTCTATAACTTTATCTCAATTAAACTAAAATCAAAGTTTCATCATAATTTTTGGTCATATTGTACGAACCTTATACTACGAGTATCAGGTTATTCAAGGATTAACCGTATTTCTTCGTGACACGTGTGACGTAAGAAGAAAATCGAATTAATAGTAACCAAGGTGTTGAGTTATTCGACCAGTTCGTTAGTCCGAGGTATTTCAATCAACATAACTGGTTACCTAGTATTAAATTCGGAGGTCGGTCGTTGGAACAGCCGGCTTATGTAGTTGGAAGATTAATCTTGGATCTTACAAGACTGTTCGCAGTGCTGAATGGATCTTATGATACGGACAGGAACGGTTCGCCGTTGTTGGGATATCAAACTTCATGCATATAAAGAGAATTACTGGTCCATAACCCGAACAAGTCTAAACTTTCCCCAGACTCCTGCCCACTTAATTTTTTCACAAGATATGAAACTGATATATATATAATATCATAAGATCCATTCAGCACATAAATATATATGTCGGAGTAGAGTTGTTTGAGTTTTGATTATGGGCGTGTAAAGAATCTTCGCCTGGATTGTTCATTGTAGTTTCACTATCAAGATAACGTTTATTAACACAAATACAGAAGAAATAAGTCTGAACAATAACAATGGTAACTAGACGCTGATGGCAATGACCTTAGATTCGATATAGCGAATCCACGGCCCACGGGATAACTGATCTACTTTACTCCTAAGTCGAACTCGACTTACTCCTTGTGATGCAAGGATCGCTTGATTAACTCTTTACTAAGACGTAGAGTATTCACTGATCGTACAAACACAATAGGTATCTAACCAGTGCAACTGTAAGAAAAAGAATGCCTCTCCGTCGCGACGACGCTGCAGAGGAAAACTATGGTGGGATGTGCCTAAGGGCACGAGGTCATAGGATTCGTCAAAGAAAACCTCCGCTCGGAGGGTGAGGGAAATAGACGTTGCTGTTAATTGGTTAATCTCCATGTTGGTGGTTAGAAAAGGATGCTAGCCGCTCTCGAGAGAGAGTTCCTAGCGGGAAACGTCGCACTTAAGGAAAGCAGACCTCACGTATCCTGCCGCAACAGGCGACAGACACACGGGCTGATATAACAAAGACTGTTTGCCAATCTAAAGGACTTTAGTTATGCGTCGGCATCTGGCGACCATCTCACCCAAAGAATGGGGTCTGTGCGTGGCTGCTGGAATGTCTCATTGTCAAGTGCCGGTACGGCTAATTCTTTAAAGGAAAGCTATGTAACTTCGTATCTCTGTTAGGTGGAACGTTCATCCCGTGACCGTGGCTACACTCGGCGACCGGTCGTCGCCTCGATCCCAAGCTCATTGTCTCAAGTTTCGAATGACTGTGTCTGGGTTATTTCGTGAATGCTATTGAGGCTTTTCCAAGCAATTCCAACGGGTGGCCCCGTTGTCCTTTCATCTCCGACATATATATATATATATATATTATATATATATTATGTACATATTTATATATTATATATACATTTATAAATATTTGGAAGGAAAATAGTCTAGAAGAAACAAATACGAAGAAATTTTGTAACGGGACCAACGGGGGAAATTTAACGGATTTAAAGAAATCGGCGAACATACATATAAAATAAATATATATTTATATTTATAATATATAAATTGCTGTGTGCAGACGTGAAAGTAATAATTAAGTGAATTAATTGAATTAGGGATTGCTATGCAACTATCCAATTATGGTCACGTAGATAACCCTCGCTAATCAAATTACACACACACACACACATATATATATATATATAATATATAACCCCGTAATTAGAGATTGCAGGATAACGTTTGCCAGTCAAATCAGAAATTAATGAGGATAGTACCTATTGTTTTGACGTTTTTAGGCTTACTTAAAATGCACAGGTACTTACGAAAAGATTAATTCCTATTTTCGAATTTGAGGGATAGGTGGTTCAGACAATCAGGCCTTTCTGTACAATGACTACACAATGATTTTCCAGTTAAATAGTAGTCGTGAATCGACGACTGATGATATTATAACTCTATAATTGTACAATATATGTATATATATAGGCTGTACTCTCTGTTCAGATTAATATTAAAATTCTAGTATTAAATTCGCAATGATTTTACACGGAGGTTTTATCGATTGCCGCTTGTTGAGGGATATGGGCGATCAAAATATTATGGGCGTTGAAATTTCATTTCGCCAAACAATTGTCCTAATAGAGACCGGGCTGAAATTGCAGAAAAAACTCTCGGCGAAGCGACGAAACGTGTTTTAATTGCGGTTAATTAATATAATCGCTGGGAGATATTTTGTATTTTCCACGCTATTAATTTCCCTGGCTGTGCGGCTGGCCTCCTTTTATTAAATTAACCCATACGGCCCTTCAATAAAAGTATGGCGGCAGAGTGCAACGATGCGCCAGCTATTATTGTGTAATTAAATCTCAACTGGCGCGCTATTTTATGATCGTTAATAACGAATACTACGATAACAAAATGTGTACTGATAGAGTAACAGCGTATACAGCGAGAAATATAAATATATGTATATAGGTATCTGCGGATGTGTTATAATATTCGTTATCGAGTTTTGATGTCGACCATTTTACATGAGAGGTACGAAAAAATGGGAGAACGGAGTGGAAACATATATGACGCCGAATTTCCGTCGGGCTACGCTGTAACACATACTGGTGCTGTGTATAATCTAACACAAGTTAAGCATAATGATCCCGGAAAAATTGATTCTTCCTGAAACTGAAGATAAAAATAAACGAATTTCCTAAATTCTTCCTATAATAAATTCCTTTTGTAAAACGATTTTGTAAGGAAGACATCCTAATATACACATATCATGTATTTATAAGTAACACTTTGTTTTAAATCACGTGCTCACACGTCTCACTACGTTTCACTGGCTGTCTTTTAGTCATTCTCACTCACTTCCTAATTTTATCACACCCACATTACATAAATATTATGGAAATCTTTTTACGAGAAGAATTAATTTTCGTAAGAAAATATTCCACGTTCCGTTTCTAAGCTCAGCATGGCTGTTAGCAACGAAGGGATCGTGAAAATAATTAATACAAAGCTTCTTATTCGACAAAGTTTCGCTCTGAGACGAGGTGCAAGAGTTTATCTACCCCATACAGACGCGTTTCTGAATCGCTGTTATCACGTTAATTGAAGCACGGTCTTTTAACGATAACTTTTGCTTGATATTTACGTCGAACGAGGCGTTAAAAATTAATAGACGCAAAGATGAATATCAGACTGGTTTTAATGAAATAATTCACGTTTAGAAGAGTTGCGCGGCAAGCCTGGCATTTACATCGAGTAAAATCTTAACCAACCAAGTTTCTTAAGCTAATAGGATTCTGCGATGTTAAGTTATGGCGAGTAAAACTCGCTTGCAAATACTTAGCTGTGCCTCGTTCCTAGTTAGTTGATGACGCAGCTGGAATTTCGAATGATTCTGGATTAATTGTACAACTTGTAATACGCTATGCAACTAAAGTACTGACGTTATCATCATAAATACGATATTTCTTGCAACTTTCCGCTAATTTCAAATAGCCATTTAAACGCGAATCGTCTGGCGCAACCTTAAATCCGTTTAAACGCGAATCATCCAGTGGAAATCTACGGTACAGCATCTTGCCTAATTACCGAGGAAAAAGAAACGAACGATGGGTTCTTCGGAGAGTGGAAGGAATACCAAAGTAGCTAGAACCGCGAGCATAAATCCTACCCTTCCTATCTGCGATCTTATCGTCCTAGTTCTCGGGTACTTTCGAACCAAAGAGTACAGGAGTTAAAGAAGCGTAAGAAGTAATTAACATAAGGTTCTTAGCTCTCGAAAGTTCAAGTAGACCGATGAAGATTCGAAGAATAGCCGAATTCACTATCTGTTCGTGGTTCGTGACGTAAGTACGCTATTGGCGCATTAAAATTCGTCGGGAGTTCAGAGTACGAGATTGAATCTGACGAAGAGTGAAATGATCGAAGTATTACGCGGTGAAACTTGCTGGAAAATTTTTACGGAATCGGGAAATACTTAAATTTACAAATTGTAACGTTTTAATACTGAAAAGTAAAGATTCCCAGACATATTTATATCGCTTTATTAATACTCTAATACTTCCTTCTACCATTCTCTTACCATTAATTTGGCTCCATTTAATCATTATCTTGGAAGCTTGACAAATAAAATTTATTAGAGATTCAGAATACTTTTAAATTTACAAGCCTGCAAATTTGTAAATACCGAGCAGTAAGGAATTCCGGAAACAAACCTTATTACGAATTTGCGATCTTTTAATATTAAGAAGTAAAACATTCTTCGTTCCTTGAATCTTCGATATTTTCTTTACTCGTAATGATGTACTGAAAGGATCGCAGGGAAGAGATAGTTCCAGCAAACGTTTCGCGCGATTTCGTCGTCGTTAGCTGACCAAGGCGAACATTCCAGGCCACCGAGACGGAAAAAGAAGCATCGAGACGAAGTACGAACGAAGTTAAATCGAAATCGTTTAGCTATAAAGAGAAGCTTTATTGAAGTTCGATAGAATATTAACCGACTGGCAAGCGAGAGAGTTCACGAGCCGGTCGGAAAATCGAATCTGGAGAATTAATGGACAGAACTGATCGCATTTTTTGACAGGCTCCAACGAAATAAGGGAACGATCTGGACGAACAGGTGTGAAGGATCAGTAGGGTGAGATTACGACAAGAAAATAGTTTCGTCGCGAGAAGACCTGATTTTGTGTAATTCATGAACGCTCAATACAGTTGATCGAAATTAGAATTTTACTCTGCGCGACATAATAACACGGAAAGAACAATTTGAGCAAAATGGTAATTAACATTACAATTACAATTTAAATTACAATTAGTTCGGTAGCAAATAAAAAGCGCGTTAACCGTTCGTCAAATTGAACACGTTATCTCATATGGATACCATATGCATACCTTTCGAAATCGATAATTATTCGAAGTTTAATATTACATTTAATGTGGAAAAATTATTAATACTAGAATCATTATATATGGTGAAAATTAAATATGAATATACCCATTATAAAAGTAAACAACTATAATTTTTCTTTCTACTTATCTTTGCTCCGTCGCACAACCCATTCTGAAAAAACCTGTGCATCATAAACCACGAAACAAAATCTGAATATTGCTCTATATGGCAAAAATTAAATCAAACTAAAACACTACTTTGTATCTCACAAATTGAAAGAGGAAAGAAATACGAAATTAACTAAAGAGCAAGGTAATTTTATAACCACATGAAGATGGATTTATATTAATCGTATCTGTTACGACCGTTCGCGGAGAGACGCGGTCGCGAGGAAAACGCGTCAGCGAGAGGCGTAAATTCTCGCTACGATTCGGCTAATCGACGCCGCGAAATAGTCGTTCCCCGTGTTTCGGTTAGGATAACAGGGGTGGTTAATTGAAATTAACATAGGACCCGATTTGACGATATGTCTCGATGCGATAGTTAGACTTTGCAAAGGAATTGATTGGGGTTAGGTAGACCCGTGGTAGACTTACTGACTGTTCGGACGATGAAAACGGACTACATCTAGAGTGACGATGCTGTATCAGAGGAGAGCTAGGAAAGGGTGTGTCTAACGCATGGGATCATCGGATTCGTTAATGACAGTTTTTTGGTCAGGAAAGTGAGGGAAATAGACGTTGTTTCTATTGGCTATTACGATTGTTGGTGGACCAGGAGGGGTCTTAGCCGCCCTCGATAGAAGGTTGGTAGTGGGAAGCATCGCACGTGTGCAAATAACTAATTTTAAGTGTTTTCCGGACACAAACCAGAGATCTTAGAAATTACTTTCGTTGAAAAGATCCTTGTTTGACCTGAGAAACTTTGTTGAGATTTTCTAAGATTTATGGTCGGTCCTTGAGGTTCTTTAGAGTACGCCGTAAGGAGGTGTAGACACATGGTTGCCATGTGCGATGCAAGGCCCCGTCCAGGTAGAGAGTCGGCCGACGTAACAGTATCCGACACGAAACGGTTTAGTATCGGCATTGTTTTGACACGGATATTCATATCATACGTTCGTTGAACGATAGTATCAGTCAGTCAATCAACAGAAAGCGATTCGTAGAAAGATATAAAACCGAACAAAAATGTTTTTTACTCAAGCATGTATATAAATATATGTTAACTCATGTTGCTTCTGTCTCTATCTTTTATTTTCCTTTTATTTATTTATTTATTTTTTTTTTTAATCATTATCATCATATGTTTACTTGGTTGGTCGTACAAAAGAATATAATCTTTAACGAGCACAGTAAATTTTTCAGAATCCATCGTTAGGGTTCTCTTGTTGTCGAACCGCATTTGTTTATGTTCGAATCACACCGAAACATACGCAGCTTGAGAGCATTGACGTATGCCGGCAAAATATTCGACAATGTATTTTTCGCGAGGATATTGGATAACTGGACCGATATTTTGCTGATGCATGTCTATGCTGATATCTGTGCAGCTAATATAAATCGACCTGCGTATGTAGATTCAATACACGCCAATTCCACTCGTGCATATGATACACGTTTCAATTACTAATTCAGCACAATTAACAAAGACCGAAATTAACTCGCTGGTTGCTTTTTTAGGGGTTTTCTCCTTTCACTTCGAGACTCGAAAGATTCCTGTCGTTTTATTCATTAGCAGCCGTCCGTGTGGGTCCGATCTATCCCGACCGCCCCTATTACCTAGCTGCTAATGAATTCACCGAGTATGCAGAGGGTGTGCACGTCGGAGCGTTTAAGCAAGGCGGCGAAACAAAGGAGTGGCTCCGGGATATGGCCGCACAAAGGCAGACGTCCCGCCGGCCGATCTTATAATCCGTCCCGTGCTGTATAAATTATTGTTCCCTTCGACCGTACATGTCGATTTCATGCCGTTTTTAACGTCCACGCGGACCTGTGACCAAGGAGAAGCAACGGTTTCAATGATGAACGACGAGAGTGGATTTCGACTCGCTCAATTCCCCTCAAGGATGCTTTCTTTGAAGTGTGAGCCGATCGTTGGTTTTTTATTAGGCGAGTGATACGACGATTACATTTGTGGGAACGTATAATTTCGTGACGAGGAGTATCACTACGAAATTTCAGGGTTTCTTCTTTGTCCTGCTTTTTCTGTCTCGAATCACTCAGTTCCTTTTACTGGCTAGTTTATTCGACGTGTAGCTGATTATCGGCCTTTTACTAGGCGAGCGTGTGATAGAAGAATTACGTTCGTGAAACTGTATTTCACGAAAGTAAGCGTCGTCAGAGAATTTCGGAATTTTTTTTATGTTTGCGAAGAATTATACGTTACATTATGTTTTTTCGTCCAGTCGCGGGGAGACGCGATCGCGTTGAAGCGCGTTAACGGGAGTCGTAAATTCCCGTTATGATTATACGAATCGACATCACGAGCAGGGCGATCCCCTTATTTCTTGTGGGATAATAGGGGTGTTCGGTTTTGAATATAACTGGAATCTGAGTTATATTATATATTATATATATAAATAAATGAATATATATTTATTTATTTACACTAGCTTACAATAATTATTGCGTCGACAGAAATTGTTTGACTTCGTCGTGTCGGAAAGCATAGTGATTGACCCGAAGGTTAATCGATTTGATGGATATAGCACCGAGAACTTGACTGACTGAGTTATGATAGAACCGTAGACTTGACTGTCCGATGAGTGATAGAACAGTAGACTTGACTGCCCGAGAGGTGTTAGAACAGTAGTAGACCCGTCTCGTACTATTTAGGAAGAAAGCTCGGTGTGGGTGTACCCTTTTTGAAGTAAGAACGCGGATTCGTTGTTCACACTTTTCGGTAGAAAAGTTAGGGTAACGATCCGCGATGCCCATTGGTTCTAGCCAATGTTAAGAAACAAAATACGAGGAGAAAGTTTCCTGCAGATGTGGCTCATGGGTGTCCTTGTTCCTGGGGAAAAACCAGCTATTTCGCTGGGCGCATCTGCTTTCTCCGTAATTAGTAAAAGCGTGCAAAAAACCGAAGGACTGTTTAAGGGACCATCCATAAACCAAAAATACTTATATGAATAGAAGTTAAGCTAAAAAGATTCGGTTTATGGTGGTTTCTTGGGTTTATTGCGGGTCAGTGTAACGAGGGGTAGGCCTTGGCGGCCAGACCGTGAGGGACGTCGCACTGACCATCTCGCGCGACGTAACACATTATATTAGATGAAATGACATACACGTATATCTTGGTATGTAGGAAACGTCGGCTCATTGTTGCGCTCTTATTAGTTGAGTGTAAAAAACGAGAACGATGTTTGTACAAGATATTTCGTAAAAAGTGAACGACATCATATTTTTGGATGTTCTTTTACTTTAGAAACATGTAATAGGTAACATGTAACAGCATTCATCAATCAGACTTTCTTTGTCTACATACACAAAGACGAAACGAAGAAAGAAATTGATCTATGAAAAAGTACTTATGCATCTAAATGCATCTAAAAGTGTTAATTACATCTAATATAATCTTCTACAAACCTCAAGAAATATCCCAAAATTTTATGGTAACATCTTGAATATAGCCGACTGCGCAATTAAATTCCGAGGTTAACGAAATTGTATTTCTGAAAAGAGAACCCAATGGAATTCCAGCATAAATTTCTCGTAATACCCGCGATAAACGATAAAGTAATAACCGCGAACTCCCGTTAATATCAATATTGGCGCGACGAAGAAACGAGAAGAAAAAGGTTTAATCATGTGAATAGTCCGATAGACGAAAGTGTGAGGGAGGATGGCGGAAGTTCACGATTGGAGAGGGACATTGAGCGTCGGTGCTCGAATCGAACACTGAAACGAAGCGTCGAATTCGAGTATTCGCTGATCTGGGCGATCACTCGATGCTTCTACTGTTTTGCATTCAATCTACTCGGATGCCTGGCCATTATTTGCCCCAGGGTCGGTGTACGCATAGGCAGAACAGCAACCCTCTTGCACAGACTGTAACACGTACGTGCGAAGCCTTTCGATGGTTCGCCGAAATGTCGATTATGGGCGAGATGCGGTTTGTCGTAGGTTCGCCAGAATTCTCGTCCGTGTTCGTTGCACAGTTTCTGCGACAATCGTAATAGAGAAGGAACGTTTCAACTCTGATACTTTTTTTCAACAATTTCGACCGGTTCGTATTTTTCCAAAGTTAACATATTGTTCACCGATCACGAGTGAACTTGTATCTTCATGCACAAATTTAACTTAGCTTTTGTATAAAACAGTTAGTCAGTAGTAATATGTTAAAAAATATGTCAAGTTTGATTACAAATTATTTTGACAAATTGATTTATAAATTGCAAAAAGTTCTTGTCGGCGTGTACATGGTTCCTGGTCTAAATTTTGGACGTACGTTAAACCTTCTTTTACATTATATCTAGTACATCTTTTTCTAGACATTAAATATTCTTTTTGTTCGTTGAAATAAGAGCAAGACTGAAACATATAAATTTGAGGATAGCAGCAGGTTTAAGTTTGGTTATTCTCGGTTACCCCGTGTTTCGAGTTTCGAGAATCGTTGCAAATAGAACCGTGCACTCGAGGGATATTCAGAAGGTTTTTTTTCTGAAGACGAACCAATCAGTTTTTACGTTCGAGTATTGTAAAGCGTGCGAGAAAATTTTATCGACACACTGGGAGACATCGACCGATTGTCATCCACCTTTTTATTCGCTATCTGATATCGTTCTCTGTTTTTACCTCGCCTTACCTTGTAGTGTAGAGGAGATGTTTCTTTCAAACAGAAATCGCAATGGGAAATGTGTGTATGTTGGCTTGAATTCGATAATACAATGTTACTTTCGTTGTCTGGTTATGGCGGTATGTTTCTACTTGAAGTTTCAGTGCGCGGCAGTAGAAAAGAAAGGCAATAATCTGACGCAAGGGAAACATCGTATATGAGACATTTAGAAGGGAATCTGTCATACTTTTAGTTACACTATACTATGTATAAACCTGTGATTTTGGTTAAATTTATATATGAAAAAAAAGTGTTTGTAGAATATCTTCGATAGCTTTCCTGCCAAACAAAGCCAAACTTACTCCATAAGAAATTTACTTCAACACTAGTAGAACGCTCCTACAACTGAGTTGCTTCATTCTATTCTTCGTTAATCCTCTTCATCCGCGCTAATATAGTCTTTGAACATCCACCTCTACGTCCAAGCAACGAATTCAACGCAATTAATTCTCCATGACGATCTTGATAGGATTCTCGATCAAAATGAAGATTGAATATCTCTCTTATCATAAATTCCTCTATCCAGCAAACACCCACAACTTCCATTTCCCTTGCCATAAAACCTCCTACCCTGCGCCCAAAATATCGCCATCAACAGCCAATACTCTCTGAGCCACGGACCAACCTGTGACCGACGAAATTTCCCACGTACCTCTAAACGCCACGATCGCCTATGAACGACAAAATTTATTCAGCACATAAACAGAAATCCCGCTGACGAGATCTAAACGCCGCTATCGACGAGCGTGCTCGTAAAAACGACGATGTTCGAGCGAACGGCAGATAGAGAGGCGCGTTGCTCACGCGGCGTAAAACCGCGCGAAAACGCGTCGACACGACTCGAACCATGGATAAAAGCCCGCTGTCACGCGATCGTCGGCCGAAGGCGCGGATGGATAACAAGCGTTTAACGTATTTTCGCGAAAACATCGGTCGGTCACGTACTCGCCGGCCTGACGCTCTCGTAACCGAGCAAAACGAACGAGTAAATGACGTGGACGCGAGAGAACCGCTCGCCATTACCTTTGGCTACTTCGTCCTTTTGTCTTTTGTCCTCTTTCACTGAATTTACCATGGAAAAATTTAGTCCTCTGCTTTCTCTCGTGGATCTCCGCGGAGGTAACTATCGGGATTATGTTTCCGGTTTTAGATCTGCATTATGCTTGCGACAGAATAAATTATAAAATGTATAAAGTAAGGTAAAATACAAGGCACAGCATTCACATATTATAGCATTTACGTGTTAATTAGGTCCAAGTATATTAAATTTCGTGTCATTTAGTAACACACATACGACTAAATTCACGCGGCAAAAATTTAATCATGCGAGAATGAAATGCAATGGCTGATAAAAAAAAATGTTTCGAGATAAGAGACGTAGCAATACATTTTGTGACCGCTGTGTATTTTAAAATACAGGGTAAGTTATTAGAAAGGAAACAATGTTTGGGGTTATATGAATAATTTGTAGATATAGATTTATGTGTTTGATTTAATCGGTTTATTACATGTGGATCTAGATTCAAATTTGTGTGAGTGGACTTAGAAATGGGAAAGTTCTTCACTCGTGTTTTCAACAGTTAGACTGACGTGTTGGTACTTTCTATAATTATGCAAAGTTCTAGATGTGTTTCCTGAGAATTCTTGATATTCTATCAAGGTATGTACATATCTTTCATAGAAATTAAAATTATATTTCATGAAAACGAACCTTCGTGTAACAAAAATTAGTTCCATCGTTTCTTTTTCTTCTACGCCATAAAACTTTCTTTCATTACATTCGTACTACGTATTGAGGCCCACGCTGCATTCCACGCAGGCTTTAACAGAAGGACTATTTACTTTCTGAAGAACTAGAAATTTTAAAAAGCACGTTTCTCCACATTTCATAAAGGAATTCCAAGTATAAACACGCGTTACTTTGTACCTTCTCGAAAATTTGTCGCCGCGAGGACGTTTTAATTCCGAGCTCTACCCCTGCCCCTCCGCCCGGATTCTTTTAATTTAAACACGATCTTTAATCTCGAAGATTCCGACACTCGTCACTCGTTAATTCTTTCGTCCGCTTACCGTCAAGCTTGGAAAAAAATTCCATGTTAATTCACCTCACGTTCTCTTTTACCGACACTCGCTTTCTTCAAACATTCGTCATTCTATATCTACGCCGACCATCTCACTGCAAGAACCTTCTATCCTATCTACGTCCAACATTTTTATTCTCGTGTTGACACTAAGCCAGTTGAGATACGGGGGAAAAGAGGATTCCACTGCTGTGGAATTCGAGTCGCTTATTTGCCAAAATCGGTTAATTCTACGAAACAAAAAGTAGAAAAATTTTGTGAGATCCTACGAAGATAGACATGAAAGACAAGCGCTTTAACAGGAGAAATTTCAAAGAGTGGAGTTGCGACAAAACGTAGAGAAAATTGACGAGATTATAGAAGATAATATATGCACTTATAGGATGTTTCAAAGTGCAAGATTGCACAGAATGCATACAACATGAAAAGATACGTAAAATGCCCAAAGTATAGTGCTTTCTGTAGTACTTGGTTAGTAAAACAATTTTGTACTTTTGTACCATGTTGTTCTACTTTTCTAATCATATACTCAGGAATGTGAATTTGCATAGAAATCCGCAATCTAAAGATAAGAAGGCTTTAACCCTAAAATTTCAAAAGGTGAAGTTAACCACTTTGATTCGTGAGTAACACGTTTTTGGAAAGAAACTCAGGAGCAAAGAGCAATAATTAGAGACGTGCCACGTTTCGTAAACAGACGGAGTATCGTTTCACACGGGAGAGACTGCAGGGTGGAAAATTTCACCGAAGCTTAACAATTACACGATCTGTTACGCAATTTCACTCTGGGGATCGAACGTTCGCTGGCCCGGGAAATCCATTGGCAAGCCGCTCGTTAATCAATTCTACGCGCCGATTGCGAAGCATTCGTGGCTTTAGAATAAAATCGTGGGGCCTGTGCACAAAGGCAGCACTCGGTTTAAAGGGAACAATAGCTTCTGTGGCTCATGAACGGGATTACGTGCTCCGAAATGCCTTCTGCTTCTTACGAACGCGTGCAACTCGTTGAGCGTGCCGACGTTTAAGATGTGTGCACATAAATCGAAGGTGTAAATAAGAAATTCTGTGTGGTACGCGACCGAGTGTATTTTGCTTTTCAATACGAGGTGGATTTCCAATTCGAGGTAGGCTTTATGAGAGCTTAACTTCTTCAGTTTGTGAGTTCTTATCTTCTCAGATTGGCCAATTTAGTTTGGATAGCTTAAAGTTACACGAGGATATAATGAATATTGTTTTAAGATATGTTTAAACGGAGGAAATACTTGGATAGGTGTATAAACTTTGGTATCATAGCGATTCATTAAATGAAAGAAACAAAAAAAAAAAAAAAAAAAAAATAATTGGAATGTGAGAACGGAAAAACTAACGACGACAAGATAGAACAAACTTTACATAAGGGAACTTTACACAGTGAATGTATTTTAAGATATCTTCCAATGAAAATTTCGGTGCCTTGTCGATTTATTAATAACTTGTTCAAGAATACTAGAAAAGAGCTAAAAAGTACAGAAAAAAAATATACGGAGAAGAGATACAGTAAATTTTACATATGCATATGAAATACAATGAAGAAATCCCAAGATATCTTTGAACGAAGGCAACTTCCAAATTTGTTGGAGATCCTAAAATTCATGAGAGAATATTGCAAGATGTACACAAAGTGTATACATGGAAACTTAACTTCCTGTTTTTCGTAATGTAGTTACCAAAGAGAAATTTTCGAGGGAAACTTCGTCGTTTAAAGAGGAAGAATTCGAGGGGTGCGTATGCATGCAGGTTGGAACGTTAACCGGACGTGTGTGCATATCGGGGCGAGTGCTCTTGAAGAAAGACAATGTGTGATGAGAGTGTAGCGTGAAAGAGGCACGGAGAACAGGAAGAGACTGGAGCTTTAAAGTGACTGACTTGTTCACACAAACACTGTTGTATTTGGCACGACTCGTTAGTTACAGTCTGCTCAAAGTCTGTTGCCGCTCAAGGCCACTTCCCCCACTACTATCAACATTCTAATTCATCTTTCTCTTTTATAAATCTATTACATATTTCGAATGTGACAATTTAACCACATTAACTGACAGGAAAAGCGGCTAGAATTGTAATTAAATTATACAGAAATCAGTAATGAACATCAGAACGAATTATAAATTTTAAATAATATATTAGTCATTTTAATGTACAAATATGAATATGTACGAATTAATAAAAATAAACGAGAAATATAATATTATATAATCATATTATGCAACATAAAACTCTATAATCGACATTATAAAAAATAATATAAAAAAGAATTTTAAAAGATATCACGTATTTTCCCAATAAATATGGACTTAAATATCGTAATGAAAATAACTTTAAAAAATTATACATTTTATGACCTATTAAAATTCATAAGAGAACCAATGATTCATCGATCCACAAAGTAATCCAACAAGCCTTTTTCCCGTCACCAATAACCATGCTGCTGATACGATCAACTTAATCGTTAATCTTCGACCAACCAAAAAGAGAATAAAAAAAGGAAAAAGTAACAGTGTCTATGTCGACAAAATAAATCATACGACGGTAGAACGTCGATTCGTGGTTTTTACAGGTTGATTAACCGTCTTTCGATATTCGATACGCGACCATCTTTCACGCGAGACACGTTTAATAAAAAAAAATCTCTTTACGATTCGCGCGAGCTCAGCAGGCCTGGAAAGTCGGCTCCCTGTCATTATAAATTTTCACGGGACAGCTTTTCTCCGGCTATTAACTGGCTGCTTTTAGAGCGACAGGCCGCCCTCCCAGCCAACTATTAACCGCCACGTCCTTTTACTTCATTTCGTAGCCACCCTCTAATTTCGCTCGGTCACGTAGTTACAATTCCGCGTGACTAGGGTCCTCGTCGGCAAACGCCAGCCTTTCCCCTTCACCGAGAAGGTCATCGTCTGAGAGTCCCACCGGTCGCTCGAACCTCTGTTCGACAAACCACACTTCGTATTCGAGTCACCCTGGAAAAACGAAAATTCTAGCCTCCTCCTCGCCCCTACCGCGATTTTACGGGCTCGTTCCTCTTTGCCCATTTTCATCCGACCTTTCACGCGAGATGTTTTATTTGCTCTGCGAGCTTTCACGCAAGAGGGTAATTTCAATATGTTCTACGCGCTCCGAGTGTTGAATTTTTCCTCGTTTTATTATTCTTTTCGCCTGTGAACTTTTTTAGCGTTTCGATAAATTTCGAGCGGAATAGAACACGAAGGCTAAAATATGAAGCTGCGGCGGTACAGCACCGGGGAATTTAACTTTTGGTCTTTAGTTTCCGCATCCTTTTGCGCTATCCAATATTTTTATAATGTAGATGTCCTCGCGTTTCTAGTTCCTCATATTCATTTCTATGGCATAGATATACACACATTTGCGATTTCTCAGTCAGAGGTTTCGCCCGTTCTTTCTTCTCCAACATTTTCGCGTCCCGTTCCCACTGTCTCCATTTATCTTGGCAACAATTTTTTGTTGCTCAACGAGCAGACACTTTTTCACCCCTACCCCGTTTGCCCTTTCCTTTGTGCCCGTTTCTTCCACCGTTCTATTATTTTCTCAAACTTTCTGGCGCGACTTGTTTTGTCAATTCCTGCATCCATTTTAACTTATTCTTTACTGATTCATTTCCTTCCTCTCGGTCACCTATTTCCCTTCCAGAGTATTATCCCTGCTGCACCCTTTGTTACCCTTGCATTTTATTTATCATTTCCTCTTCCCGTTTCGACTTCTGTTTTTCCTTCTATACTTCACCACTATAATTTCCACTTCTCTTTCCATTTCCTGTTCTAATTTTTCCCCGAATCTACCCATCCTTCGTCTCATCGCTTTCTCTCTTTTTCTGTCCGATTCTCGCCACTTTCTTTTTCTCCCTCGTACTTCAACTCTTCCCTCATTCCGCTCCCTATTTTCCTTCCTCTTTTCTTCTTCGACCGTCGACTCTTTCGCTTCTTTTTCCACCTGTGTTATTCGTATTCCTTTTTTTTTCTCTTTCAAGCTCCGCTTTCACCCTTTCCTAACTCCGTCGGTTTCCCTCCCACCGATGCCTTGTTTTCTTCATCTTCGCTCTTTTGTTTCGTCCGGCTCACCCCCGCGGCAACGGTGCACCGTCGTGGCCAGCCTTCTGCGAAATAAATTTCCCCGTCCTCTGGCTTCTCTGGAAGCCGCGTATCGATGCCCGAACCGGTGCAATTTGAAATATCGAGCCGATCGAAAAACTCTGCCCTCTCGTACACCAGAGAGGCATTGTCCTCTGAAAGCTTCTTTCGTAAAAGGAGAAAAAATACTAGCTTTTCTCGGCACTTTTTTTGCGTGATTTGTAAGTCTACGATCTCCCAGGGAATCTTTTTATGGATATATATCGTCGAAGGGTATTTTGCGAGAAAGAATTTTTTTATGGTTAAATAAAAAGGCATTTTGTGGAAGCAAGGAACTTGGATCCTGACAATTAAGCAGAATCATCGATGAGATTTTCATTTTTTGGAGATTTGTGAGATTCGAATTTTTCGGGGTTTTATAATCATATTCAATATTTCGATCAATTTTCGACTTTGCTCGTGTTTTTTGGTATCTAAAAATTGCCTTTATATTCGAAGAAAATATGAAAAAGTTCTACTCAACCACGTTTTTATCTCTAACCATTTTTTCTCTGAAGGAAATTTAAAAGAGTTTGAAGTTTTTCTTCGGATATTGAAATTTTTTTGTTAAAATAAGAGTAGAATTAAGGGAAAAAAATTCAAAGATGAAGAATCGAGTAATTGAAAGGCAGGAATTAGAATACGAAATTCAAGGCACGAGGTTGAATCCTTTAATGAAAATTTGATGTCTCATCTCATAGAGCAAGAATAATCGTTTTTATCAATTGTATCGTTAAATACACATACCTTTTGCTTTGCTTGAGGCTTTACAAGTTGAAACTATTTCTAACGCAATATTTCTGCTACATCACGAATGCAAATGTTTCGAAACGAAGTGTGAACGTGATGTTTAGGGAAGGGCTTTGGTAAACGCGCATCGTGAGCGTGCATACACGTAGATACAACTGTAACTTTTCGAACGATGGTGAACGAGGGTTTTAGCAGGAGAGTTTAGAGAGAGTTTTAGAGTCGGAATCCTACCCAGAGATTTCGGAGTTAGAGTTTCTCGAGAGGGAATCGAACTTCGGTAGAACAACTGGTAGCCTTATTCGCAACCATTTTATTATCGACACTTTTACTTAACGCGTGTTACCCATCAAAAACTAAAACATAAAGAAAGTTTCGTAGTTTGACGAAACTTTGAGAAACTTTCCTTTTCCGGCGAAGAATCATTTTCGTCTTTCTTACGCGCGTTAAATTTCCATCTATTCTTTCCATTCCGGCTTTATTCTATGGAGAGAACAGATCCTTCGAGGTTTAAGACTATACCGCAGAATTTCGAAACTTTGGACCGAATGGTAAAGAAACAAATGGAGAACATTTAAGATCGCTGTTTATCCAAGAACACAATGCAAAATCGGCTTTTGAAAAGTTTTTCATCTAAACACGGATCATTACGTAATTTTTTATTACTGTGCGTTGCGTATGCAACATACGAACATTATTAGTTTCGTATGAATACGAATCTCAGAATCGATACTAAAATCTCCAATATACTAAGAGCCACGAATCTCTTCATTATTCTTTCTCTAGTAGAGCTGCTTGAAATAATGCCTGTGATTATGATACATCGCTCGGAAGAATCGCTGAATCAATCAAAATTTTGCGTTCACGCAATTTAGAACGTATTAAATGAGCAATCGCAAAAATCTGAATTACAAAATTATTTATAATACGATATGATAAATAGGATCGTAAAAAGTAGATCGAGTGTAAATATTCATGAAAACTGCGATCGAGGAACGTGACTAGTAAATACAGAAGACAATCAGTTTCGTATTGATATGGTTTTCATAATGCCCTAATCCTTTGTAAAGTTTGCTTTTCCTTAATGTGTCCCATTACACATGAAGAAGGATGTACAACGACGTGATATCATTCATTATAGTACCGTTAAAGCGAGCAACAGCCCTAAAATCACTGATCATTCCTTGTGTATTTCCCGGTTTAATCGACCAGTCCTCGATCGAACATAAGTTTATGCAACCGTAGGAGTCGGTCGTAGCATCCCCGAGGGAAACTAGAAGGGAGCTGGTGGGAAGTTTGCCCGGGTAATTCAATTGGTCGCAGAAATTCACGGAGCGAGCGTCGGGCGAAATTAAACGTCTCGGTGCATGTCAAAAGATCGTTCGTACTCTCTGAAGGAGAGAAAGCGAGATAAGGAGAGAGTGTAGGCATCCAACGGCTTTGAATATCGTCACGTGACGTGTCTCAGACTCGTTCGACGTGAAACCACGTCAGCCAGCTTCTTCGTTCTCGATGTTCGCCGAGAAGAAAATTGCCGGTTCCATTCGACGTAAAATTCAATCTCGCCTCCCGTTCCATTTACAAATTACGTCCGAGCCGCCTTCGTGCCTTCCCCTTCCTTCTGCCAGCCTTTTTCCGGTTCTCTTTCCTTTCTACCCCACTGTTGAACCGCCTCTGTCGATTGATGCGCCGCAGCCTGGTCTTGACGCTGAATGCAATCTTTATGGCTGCTTATTAGCGGTTGTTGATAGCTCGTTCAGATTCCTTTCAGGCAATTAAGCGGGAAAATTGAGTGTGATGTGATTAAGAAGCGAGAGAAATCTACGGCTGCAGTTTTAATTTTGGATTTGGGGCTAATAATGTTGAAAATTGCTCGGGAAATATAATTGGTGGATAAAGTCGTGTGGTTTACTCGTAGATTGTTTTTCTATGTGCATTTCTGTACTGTTAGTTCATGTATTCGCATTCCTATTTACATGCTGCTTGTTTCTTTTCTTGAGTTGTTGCTCCATTCGCTGCTTCGTACTTTCTGCTCTTGGATTGTTGTTTATTTTCATTCCTTGATTTTTTCACGATATTTCTTGCTTGTTTTTAGTTCTGCTACATCGTTTGTGCATTCGTATTCTTAGGTGCTTTGTTTCTTTACATTTCGAGACTCGTTATCTACATTCTTGCGTCTCTTGTTTGCTTACTCCCCCAGTTTCTGCCTTCATATCATCAGACTGTTTATTCAACAACTTCGGTTCCTCCACTTCCTTGACCTTGAACTTGAAGTCTATCACTATATTTTTTGTTTTTTCTTTCTTTTTTATCTGCATTCCTATCCAGTCGATAAACACGGCCCGCTTATTCGCTGAAACTTTGTATCTCCAAATCTTCCGATCCACCGATCGCCAAACTTAACTTCTCACGACAAAGCAAACATAGACGCTACATACTGACAAGCGAATCTACAATCTCGGTCATTAAAAAACCCGCACGGCTAGCAGAGTCACGACTATCAAGTCACGCAAACAGCTTGTTATTCGTCATTCATTAAACTGCACATCACGTCAATAAACCTTTGTAAATTAGTAGACAGCGGATTTTTACGTAAATTGGCAATTTTGAGAATATATTTAAACAAGTAGCATCTTAGTAATATCTTAGTAGAAAATTGTTTTACCTATCAGGTATTATAAAAAGCGCTATACTTTGGATATTTCGTATAGTTTTTCATATTACGTGCTTTTTGTAAAACTTTGCGCTTCTGAATCTTCTGTAAATTCGTAAAAATCCGTGGTCTATGAATTATCTAGCTTCCTGTCGATTCGCGGCACTCGTTACGCAGTTGACCGGCGCAAGCTTGAAATATTCAACCGGCTAAAGCGGCGATAAAATTTTAATCGCATGGCCGATGAAAATGCTACAGTATCGCACAGATGGCAGTGGTTTCATCGATGGTACAAAGGAAAAATCGTGCCCCAGGGTTCACAAACTCTCGTCGCCAATATCTTTCTGGTAACGTTACCTTCTACGAGGCCTCCCTTATCATCGTTTCCTTTTCCTCCGTTATTTCGATTGCTCTCGCTGCTTTCTCGGTGAATGTTCCAGATCTCTGGAAACTGTAAACGAGAGAAGCGTGGTTTTTCGCCTGTATAATACCTCTTTTAGCCTTACAATTGTACGAATGAGAGAGGCTACAGACGACAATACTTGATAGCGAGTAATTCTAAAAAGGTGTTTTTGAAGAGGAATCACTTTTTATATTGAATATAATGAAATATAATAGAATGTATATAATGAATATAGAATAAATAATGTAAATAAATAGAATGTAATCTTGTTTCAGGAGGATTTTAGCTAAGAATTTAGAAAGATGTTAGCTTAAAGTTTCTTTGTCTTAAAATACGTCTAATCGAGAATCTATTGTCAAAGATTTATATTTTTTTCACATTAGTCGGAAAGTATAACTAACAAATTTTCATCACGGCACATTAAACGACGAGCATAGTTTTCTTTCTAAAAAGTAAAAGTAACGTAACACGCGCGGGCACGATGAATCGGAGTCGTTGTAAAATCAGCATTAGAGACTTTCCAAAAAAATTCGCGGTTCAAGGAAAACGAAGATCTACGAGGACGAATCAGAAATCGAAGCACAATGAATCCGAGTTTATTAGTGAAGTCCAAAAATACTCGTTATCACTTCACACTCGTGATCCACTTGTTATCGTTTCCGCGACATTAATTTCACAGCGGATAGCGAATGATACAGAAAGCATTAGTGCGCGTGTATTATTACGCATGTCGCCACGATTTTGCAAGCACACCTCTAATATGAACATCGAACCGATGACACAGTAACCGAAATATCGCCGCAACATCGCGGTTTACTCACGAACTCGTCAGCTTCTATTCCATACAATAGTTAGGATGTCCGAAATAACCACAATTCATTTGAACGGCCAGCGCGAAGCTACGTCCTGTTCGGGAAAACGGCCGAGGAAATTAAAATCGGCTCACTAAACTACCATTTTCATTGGACGTGTGAAACTCACTGTACAGCCTGTTAACAGGTTTCTCTTTAGAAGAAAAATTAATGTTACCGGTAGAGTTACCGCGCAGTCAGAATTTTATCAGGATTTCTATAGAAGGTGTATTAGGTTAATGTCAACTTATCTGAATGGCCTGATAATGCAACTCGCGATTATTTTTATCGAACAACATCGCGTATTTTTCAATTTCCCCTATGACAACTTAATGACGCGATAATGCGATCCTTTTCAGAGAACGTAGTAGGTTTTAAATAATTCGATGATTTGCCGCGTAATTTTTTGTACTTTTACAAATGTTCATAATGTCGTATACGCGTTCGTGTTCGACCGTGTTTCGACTTTTGTGTTTCTTGTTATTCTCAGATGATTTTTACGTTTTGCGATTGATTCGATTCTGCATGCATTGCACAATACAAAAGTTTTGTTAATATCGTTATCGATAAATATATGGAAGGAGGGAAGATGAGTTCAGAAACTCGTAACAATTAATTGGTTAGCAGGAACAGTGCAAAGACAAAATGAGAAAATAAGTTTCGAAATTTGTAAAATATGCGAAAATAGAACGATGCATGAAAAGCCTGGGAAAAATGTTGATAAAAATAAACTAAAGATTTCGATTGGCTTATAGCGATGAGTTATACTTTGGGATTTCATGAAAATATTTCCCTTGATCATTTTTTATAATCTCGTAGTACTGATTGACAATTGTAGAATTGGTTGAATATTATTACTACGTTTTATTACTACATCTAGAATCCAATCTGTGTTTTCTAATGAAGGAGGGAAGCTCCTCGCTAAGCGAGAAAAATATTAAATCGTGTGTTACGACCGTTCGCGGAGAGAGGCGGTCGCGAGGAAAACGCGTCAGCGAGAGGCATAAATTCTCGCTACGATTCGGATAATCGACGTCGCAAATTAGTCGTTCCCCTGTTTCGATTAAGATAACAGAGGTAGTTCAATGAGTTTAACACTGAATTAACAGGATTAATATAAACTTGTATATTTAATAATATTTAATATAATAATAAACACGTCAATTAAATTTTATTATTAATAACAATTAATGTGTTACAGAAATTCAACCCGACTTTATGATATCTCTCGATGAATTCGTTTGTCTAAGCGACTTTAATTTTATTCATCAGAACCTCTCGATGCATTCCGTTTGAATCCTCAAATGATACTAATGCCCTTCGATTTTTTCTTTGTCTTCTCTGGAAGACGATCCCCACTACGTTCGGGTCACGCCACCGTTCGCGTCTATGATCACGTATGCCACCTTCTTTGTGTAGATGAAATAACGAACCGAAGGCGAATCAACGTTTCTAGAACTCGCTGCTTGATGACAACTATGCGCTTGTCGCTACATTGTATATATTTCGCCGGTCCTATAAGACGGTCCATCTACGACACTGTAGTACCACAAGCGGCGGTTAGGGACACGGCCTATGGTAAGCCTCGTGGCGTAACATTGTGAGAGCGAATTACGCTGCTCGTGCGAGCTGCAGTCTTATTTGAAATATTGCAAACAGAATTATACCTACACATCGAATGTTCTTGCCGATAATTCATCAAACCGTTCATTTTTCAACCAGTTCCAAAGTAGCTACCTTCCTTGGACCTATTCCACTCAAACAACCGAGTTTTCTTCAAACGGTTCTCTACAGGCATTTATCATACATCTACAACGCGAAACTGAGTTTTCTGACGAAACGGACACGGTGGAATGGGTTTAATCGCCATTTCAACGAGTCTATCGCGAACCAGTTGAAACTTTTCCGTAGTTTAATTAGCAATGCATCTTCGGTCGACTGACACTCGAACCTGATTACTTTCCGTCCGCATTGTCTCAACCAGTTTTTTTTTTCACCTTTCCTCATTAAACACGTTGGGTCAGTGACGATTCGCAACGGTGAATACAGATAGAACTTCCATTAAATGAAATGAAATATTCTGGCATTCATTTCACGAGGTAGGATCGTTTAAAAAAGACTTAATTCGAGAAAATTCTGTGAAAACAGATAGTGACGCCAAAGAGAAGATTTTTAAATTAAGAAAGAAATGATGAAAAATGTATTCTGAGATATTTTTTGAAGCATAGAGTATCTTCGTATGCATTCATATAATATAACATAAAGACATTTTCTTATATTATGTAATACATTTCTAAGGTAGTATGATCTCTGAGTATCGAATTAGAACCACAAAATATTTCCAACATCTTTTTATTTCTTCAGTAAAATTGAAACAAGTGAGCGCATTTTACATAGCTTTTACATAGCTGTATATATAGAAGCTGATAAGTTGTTAAAAACTTTTGTGACGAATGTAATATTAGATAGTGCAAGAATTTTAATGCCGCAAAAATATACAGAGTATCCGTAATATGCAGAAATATATAAAATATTCAAAGTGAAATATTCATTATAATAATGGTAAAACAGATGTCCATCTAGATCAGATTTTTAAATCATATGTTCATAAACACCCGTAATAAAATAATTTCTACATATATATATACACACATGATGTAGCAATAATTTGTGCAATCAGGAAAAGTTTTAGGTATCTATAGTTCATGAGATACCAGCTGAAAATTTCCCAAAATCGTACTTCGACTTCACTCTTGGTAAATTTCCATAATATATCCCATGAGCATCGACTTCATCCTTACATCCTTCGACAGCAGGTTGATATTACATCAGTGTTTGTAACACCTTCCTTTAGCTTCGTCGAACGTATCGCTTGTAAATCAACTTCCACTCGACGTCCTTCGACAAGCATGTAGATAGCTTATGATATATTAAACCAATGTTCCCTAATACGACCCTTAAACTTTAGTGCCAGTGAACGTTCTAAACGTGTCGTGTATACATTATCCTCTGCCAACTATGTGGACTAGGTCACGAAATATTAAGTTTTCCCCTTCAACTATGTTAGCACATCGTATTAAATTTCCCAAAAATATAAAGTTGGCTTGTCTTCGACGTTAACTGGCTTCAGTAGCAATTTTCTCTAAACTCGTTAAACCCTGCTAACATCATGCTCTGTTCTTGATATGTTCAGTTTTGGCTTACTGAAACTACCGTAGTTGCACAATTTCCACTATACGTCATCGAAACTATCATGTATTATTTATACATTCGTGGTTAGTAATTTTATCGCAATTAAAACGTAGAAATCCGTATGTCATTCTGTTAAAACAAGAATAGCAAGATAATGTTACAAGTTAAATCTATAAAATCATATCAAATATCTGGAGATATAGTATTTGTAACAATATTCAGTGAATAAAACCATTCTCTACTTAATTTTTATTTCTTAAATATTATTTACAGGAATTTGGATTTTCGTGAATATCTAATGCCCTATTTGTAAAATATTAATCCAAATAAAATCACGAATTATAGTAGATCGAAGAAAGTTATTGATTCAACAAAAACTGTGTCGATGCTCTCCAGTTAGCTACGAAAATCTGTACTATAGAACTACAACATATCAGGTATCTGTTCTCTCGAAAATCATTTAAAGACCAATCTCCCCCAAACCTTCAATCTCATTTCTGCTCTTCCATCCCTCAAACGATCGTGAATGCGTGGAACATGAAAGCGTTGAACGTTTCCTTGCAACGAATTGTTTAATGTGACGTGTAACGCGTTCGAGATTAGAAGTTTCGCTGTTCATAAGGGCAAAGAACAGCAACGAGGGGAAAGAGACGGAAGCCTTTGCTATTTCAGAGCTCCCTGCTTGTGGAAACACCTCATCAAGATTCCCCGCCGTTGCCCTCGCCGAATGTTCGCCTGACTCGCAACGTTGGTGTCCCAACGTCTCGAGGAATTGTTCCTCCGCGAGGTAACGCCGCTCGAATTACGTTTCATCAGCGCGAGTAACGTGCAATATTCAAATTATCCTGCCGAGTACCGCCGCCTAATGAGAATGTATGCAAATAACGCGCGCGCGCGCCCACTAGCGCGGCTACAGCGCCGCTCGAAGATGCCTGACGTAACACGCGAACCCCAAACGCCAATTATTTAGCTTGGCTAATTGTTGTTTGTCGGGCCGCGACACGCTGCGATCTACTAACCGGTTGAATTACTACGTTTTAAGGGTTGCGGATAACTGAGCAGCCGTGTTAAGAAGGTTTGGAGATCGTATTGAGAGTTGAGAAGAGCGGAATAGAGAGTTAGAGATTGTGTCTCATATATTGCAAGTTGTACTACCGATTTTCGAGTGTTTTACGTATTTCCTTATTCGCTTTTTGGGGGTTTTTTGCGTTGTTCTTACCAATGGAGATCGCGTTTTCTATTTTACACTGTGTACTACTTGTTTTCGAGTGTTTCTACTTCTTGAATATTTTTCTATATACTTTCTATTTTGTTCTGCTATTGCGGTAGGAATTATGTCGTTTATATTGTACTGTGTACTACTTATCCCTTCTTTCAATTTCTTGAATATTTTCGTATATACTTTCTATAGCATTTTGCTACTGCAGTGGAGGTTATGTCATCTAAATTATATTACGTACTACTAACCTTTAAGTGTTCGTAATTTCTATTATTGCAATTCATTATAATATACATATATTCAGTATTATCGAATATTTAAAATTACTAATATATTAGTAATTATTCAGTAACAGACTTGGATTTCGAAAGTTAGTTTGCACTAATTATTATTTATAGTCTTGTAAAAACAGGGATAGTCTTCTTCTTTTTGTAATTTCTTTTATTAGAAGTCATTAGTTAAAATTGAAATTGTTCGACTTCCTGGTTCAAATTCTTCATGGATCAAGATTTATTTTTCTCGTGTAAGTAAAAGAGTATGGTAAAGGACATACATACGTATTTGCACAAATGCAGCAGAAAGTGGTAGAGAAGGAACCCAGTAGGTACTAGTAGATCGTTGGTAAACCGAAATCGGAGAATCAAGTTGCCTCCTTCTATAGTTGTCCAAATAGTTGGCTGGAATGCTGGCGCCGCGTGAGTTACAGCACAATCGCTGATGATGCTAATTCGTGTCACTGCAAACCATTCGACAGTACTAAACTGTACTTTGACGCATCGCCTGTATTGTACCTTTTAATTGCTAAGCTTCTAACGATGAATGGAGAGTCCTATAAAAGGGATATTTCTAAAAGAACAAAATCAAAGACACACGATTGAGAATCTTGGATAACTTCAACTGGAAGAATAGTAAAGCTGCAGTATTTCTAATTAAAATGAACCGAGCATTTTTTATTAACCATTATAAAAAATATTTTGTAAGAATATTTTTAAAACAAATATCTACTAATATAGAAACTTATTAAAAGCTTCGATATTAGTATTTGTCTGACAAATGAAACATATTACTGTCACAAGTTCTCCATAGTAGGTGTTCAAAATACCTACCTTCTGTAAGTTACTGTAAACTTATAATTCTTTAAAGCAATCTCTACATAGTTAATATAATTTATATAGAAAGTCAAATTATAAACGCCCGCTCTATTTGTTGCGCTGAGTTAAATATTTGCACCGTGACGACAAACTAGCAGGAGCAACAAACAAAGTTCAAAGTGAATGTTGCGTGCCATACGCATCGATTAAATCGAACAAAGCGACGAGGACGATATTCGATAACGCGAAAGTATCGGCGTACGTCAACACCTATTCCATAGCGTGTGATCGATCCGAATTCTCCACGGTACACAGGGAAACGCGAAAGTGTGCTCTGTCGATCGTCGAAAAATAGTACGGCGACGAGGATGTAATAACAATCGGCTATGTTCGATGTTCTGTTTCTGTTAGTCGCTTTTTCGTTGGTTTGATTCATTCCATTAGTTTCGTGCCTTGTTCTATCTCCGATTGGTTCTCTGTCCCATCGATATCAAGTACGAACTCTGAAATCATTCACAATCGTTCATTATATAACAGCGAGTGTCACTGTGTATAGTCCTCATATGATTTGAAAAGTGTTGTAACTCTCGCATAAAAACCTTTGCGTGATCAAATTTTGATCATCCATCATGATCCCGATGATTTAATTGCTTAGAACTAGTCTCGTTGACGTAATGTAAATGTTGCGCTGATTAAGATTAGGCTGACGTTGATTAAATTTTATTAGATTTATGGCAGTGATATAATCTATGCGCAGTCGGACAGAATGATCCGTCAAAGTGAAGCTTCTGTTAATGATAACTCGTATTTTTAACATTCCAATGTTCCACGTGATTCGCTTACTTCGGTTTAGGAATCGTTTTAATTCCCAATTACTAACCTAACCCCAATTACTAACCTAACCCCAATTACTAAAGTATTCCAAATTTTCACTGATTAAAACAACTATGTCTGTTAACCGGTACCAATTTTAATTATCCCGACAATGTTATTTTAGGTTAATTAGTCGACGAAGAGACGGTCGTATTTAAATTACTCGCCGACCAGTGTCGATCGAACGTACAAATACGCGATTGAGGCGAGAACTCGATGAATTAATTATGGTGGGCAATCGAAACGCAGCGACAGCAAATACGCGACGATGCTCCTTCCAAGATCGTTGCTCGATCACCGCTGATCCGATGAACCGGTGTTCAGAACTAGGAATTATCACGTTATGCGTGGCAAGCCTGTAACTTCCGTTGGTGAACCGTTTAATTCGATCAGGCATTAGATTTATGCTCGTTACGTATGAAATCGGTGAATTTTGGCAATTCGTAATCTGCTTTTAACGATGTTTTAATGAAAACTGTCGAACGATTGAATCAATACATACGTTCTTAATTATTGACTATTTGAGCGCTGAATATTTGCTTTCCTTTATACTTAATAATATGAAACGAATCATCCATGAATTTGTTGCTAAGCCGGTACCTCGTAGTTTGCTTTTAGGAACGATGTTTTATATGCAAACATTTGCGTATTTGAATTAATACGTATATACGTGTATATATATTTTGAAATCATAAACTGTTTGGAAGCTGAATATTGGCTTAAATTTTTATATTTAATATTAGCCAGTGAAATTAATAATCTATACATTTTTCGATAACCGACGATTTACTTTATGTGCATGGAACATATTTACTTATATATTTATATTTAATTTTAATCGATGAAGTGAATTATCGACGAGATGTTTGGTAATCTGTAATTTGTCTTTAGAGCAATACACACAAAATTATTTGCGCGTTTAGGTTGTTCTATCCTCGTGTTAATTATTGACTCTTCAGACTCAAACTTTGATACTTGATATTTCGAATCTCAGAGGTTGGATTCGTCCTCGTTACGCACGAATGGTGTTAGAAAGTTCCATAAATCGAGAATGGTGGTATCGAATTTCGCAAGACTTTGACGTTAAGTCCCAAGTGTCCAAACTTGCCCCGTATCGGATTTTAGCGATTCGTGGTATCGGTTACCACCAACTGAGAGAATCGGTAGCACTGAGTCTCATAATAAATCCAGTAACTTTCGTAGCAACTCTCGCGAGAGTCTAAAGCCATCAATTAGCCAATCACTTTACCAAAGCTCTTCCGTCAACCGCGATTATATCTCCAATCTCTTCGACGTTCCTTCATTTAAATATACTTAACAATCTTTATAAAGTACACGATCCAAAGCATTCTGATTCTCCTTTACTCGATAATTCCCTCGTCCAATCGCAGCCGAGCTCGTTGCAAGAGTCGAAGCCGTGTCTTTTCTGTCCAAAGAGGAAAGGGAAAAGAGGAAGATCCACCAAGAGTTTCGAAACGGTTTCCTTCGCTTCTTTAAACATTCAACTAATCCCTCTGAAGAGGCCGCACACATAAATAACCGGAAATCAGTTCGAATCGATACACTTAAGCCCGAACGACCGATAATTAAACGATCCTTGCCTTAATGAAACGTATTTTTATTGTCTCATCAGACGTTGTACGAAGTGTTCAAGTTATCCGAGGCTTCGTTCGAAGTGTTAGAGGAAATGTATGCAAATAGTCGAGGAAAGAGAAGGAAGGAATCGTTATGAGGACCAATTATCCAACCCTGTTAACGCCCGACTCGTACTAACGTACGAATGGTATAATGGTGACGATTATTAGCACACTGACCCGCACTCGTTCGACCGGAAGGAATTATTGACGCGCTGCACGTGATAATGTGTCCGCGACTGACGGATCGACACGTGTATATCGTTTGGTGGAAGCGATTTGTGGTGCGAGTTCGTAACGCGTTGTAATTGCACGTTTTTGTGTGAAAGTTAATTATAGTGAAAATTTTGCTTCTAGAAAGAAGATTTATTTATTAGAAAGAGATTTAAAGAGAAATACAGCTTGGAATCTCGTACATTATTATTATAATATTACACACCGTAACAATGGAAATATTTTTATTCGTTATCTATTGCAAGAGTCTGATTTGACATTGGAGAATGAAGTAATTCTCAATCTACCTAAGCATAATCTGATTTGACGTTGCAATTATTTGGTATAACGCAGTTGCGGAATATACGTATTGTAGTATCGTGGACGAAAGGCCTAAGAGATATCGAGTGAACCATAAACAATGTCGCGAGAGAACCGAGGCGCCATCAGGCCCGTCAATGTGTCGTCGGTCCTTCAATTGAATAGTTTCGTAGAAAAGGCTTACGTGACCCTGGCCACGAGAGGATGCGGAACACGTGCGTGGTGGGGCTAAGAAAAGACAAAGGGATGCTAAAGGAGAAAGACGAATTAACAGTCAAAGTGTCAGTGGAGAAGCCAGAGAGTGTGAATCGAGAAGTCAGAGAGTGCGAGTTACGTTGTCGAGAGAGTGTGCTCCGCGTGAGAGAGAGTGTGTTAGATCCGCGGTGACGAGAGTTGCAAATTAACTATTGAGTTGTTTAAATTTTAGTACGTTATTGTATTTAGTTCATGTTAAACAACCATCGTGTCCTGTTTAATCAATATCTGTACAATCCATTCATTGTAAATAAAATATAATAGTTTACGATACGACAGTATATTGTAACGAAAGTATGTAAAGACAGAGTTGAAAAAATGCTGCATAAAGTAATACTATCGATACGACATTCGGTTCAAACAAGCTCAATTACTACTAAAGCACGATTATTAAATACCAAGTATACAATATTAATAATAATGTGGCATTACTAAATATAAATCATTTCTTGGAAATACATTAAACGGAAATAATTACAAAGTATAATATTGTAGCATCGTATTGGTATAACACAAACATTCTAAATTGCATGAAGATTCTATGGGAAAAAGTTTACCCCTTCTTTAGACTCTAAGTCTAACCTATTAAGAACCGTTAAGTTACAAGAGGCAATTTTCCAACAATACGACTCCACACCTAAAACCTCTCAACTTGTGTAACGATGCTATAACGACACCCTTAGTCCCATTACGGTAAACAACCCCTTGAAACCACCAAAACGAACCGACACATTGAAGAACTCCAAGATTCTCTCATTTGACGACAGAAAAAAGTGGTGTTCCAATGGTCGATCGTCGTCGGTTTCCGGTTTGAGAACAAGACTGCACGAGTCGATCGCGCGTCAAAATGGCGGATAAGGAGAAGGGGAAAAAAGGAAAAGGAGAATGCACAGCCGTGTGCATTGTGCGCGACCTCGACTGCATCGCTGCGGCGAAAACAAAAGTTTCGGCCTATGTGCAAGCCTCTGTCTGCTGGCTCGCTCGAGGGAATAGGTTTCCGGTGAAGCGTCGAAGAGATTCCCGTATCAACGCGGCTTCAACGCCGAAATTGCACCCAATGCACTCCTTCCTCCAACATCCTGCAACCCCTTTCCACCCTCTTTTTACCCGTATTCCCTCTTCTCTTCTCTTTTTCTTTTTTCTTCTTTTTTTTCAGTTTCGTTCGAAGTATTCACCCCGTTTTCGAAGTGTTCTCGGTCTTCGGCTAGTTCCTTTTTTAAGCTTTCGTGTTTGCATCGATGGTGTTCGGAAGGAAGTAGGTTTTGAAAGAAACGGTTGTTAGTTCCGTATGAAACGGTTGGATGAAAGCTGTAGATTTAATGGTTCGGCAAAGATCACAGGTTTAATGGTTGTTAAAACATGGGAAGGTAGGTACTCTGAATTTTGAAAAGGATTTGAAGACTTAAGGTTTTCAATGAATTTTGTAATGTATCAAGGAGTTTCGGGGTCTTTCCTCAAGAATATTTTATTCTAGAATTATGAGATCAGTTTCTCTTTTAAATCTGTAACGTGTTACACGTATGTTGTTACGTTATCTTTAAACTGGAAAAATTTCGAAAAGATCAGGAGATATAATGGAGCAGCATCTTGGAAGTAGCATTTTTTAAAGTGGTGGTAATTATATTGGAGTTATTATTACAAATATAGGGCAGTTAAAATTTCTACAAAATTTCCGAAGATTAATCTGTTTTTTCATTCAAAAATATTTGACTTTTTTCAATTTGTGACGGTGGAAACAAAATGAGCGGTGTAGATTTGTATGACGAGCACGCGAATTTTTCAAAGATATGCCGTATAAATCTCTTGGAACGTCGCGTGACGAGTGATTTTTCTTCTTTTCCCCTATTTTCTTTTTTCTTTCTTCCTCTTCTTTTTCGTTCTTCAAGTGGCAAGAACACGGTGCGAAGCGGAAGTCGTACGAGAAATGTCGGTACGTGAATTACGAGTGTCCGATATCTCGAGTCCGAGCGAAATATTCAAGTTAACTTGGAAACTCCGAAGAAATCGACCACACGAACGAGTGACGATCAAAAGTTTCGAGAGTCTGTAAGTTGGGACGGAATATTTTTTTACGGTTAACAGAAGTGAAATATTGCGAAGGGTGGGACGGTCCGTAAAACGAGCCACGGAAAGCGTTGGCAGAGGTGTGTGCGGTAAACACGTAAAGTACAGAGATATTTTGAAATGTATTTTCTCTTTCCTAACACCGCGGCGCATAAATAATTTATTATCCAACAAGAGGAAGTCGGATGTAAAATTATTTATTATTTACGGAGTCTTTCCTCGATTCGGTGCATATTTCGCCCGAATAAATAAAGATGAAATTTTTTTAATTATTTGCACAGGTTACACGGTCGTTTAATAAAAATTTATTAATTTTCGTATAGTTCAGGGACCATAAAATCCGATTATTTTTTACATTTGATACGGATAGTATGGACCGTAAGTAAATCTGTTATTTGGGATTTACACGCTTTAAAAATATATAGAATTTTCAATTTTGGAAGCTAGTCGAAAGATAGGATTTCTGTGAAAATTCGTGGTCCGTTTAACAAGCTTCTAAAATCCAGGATATCCATTGGAATATTTTAACTGGCATAGTATAGAGATTATTAATTCGTGCAACAGGTAATTAATTATCATAGGAAAAATTTCATTGCCGGTAAATTAAGTCCCTTTATAGCAGTGACTGTAATTTTGTTTTTCCTCCCTGTGAAAGCACCGAAATTGCTTCTGGAAACTTCTCCAAGATTGCCAAGTCAACGTATTCACAAAAGAATTCCAAATGCTTGGGGAACAAAATACCCAAGAGATTGCACAGTCCCTGGATAAAAACAAAAAAAAAGAAGAAAGCAAAAACGAAAGAAGACAGACATTGTACGACAACACGCTATGAAATTCTATTCTTTCGTTTAAAAGTAATCTAGTCATAAACTTTCACAAGCTCATGACTTTCAAAATACAATTTCGAAAGGAAGAAAAAAGTTACTTGCAAAATTGTTCCACGTGTAAATTCACCAAGCTCAAACAAAATCATCGAATACTCAACGATCTCTCATCATTAAAGAATCTTGTTAGAAAGAAATATGACACAGATAGCGCTTCATTAAAATACACAGTGAAAGTGCCCCGCAATGGTCAGAAATCCGCGTCTACACATTTTCGATTGAAAAGAGTGTTCACACCTAAGGATTTCCTATCGCTATAGACGCTTTCTTACTACACTGCATTTATAGAAAATTCGGACTGTGTTTCTATGGATCTATAGAAAATTTATAAACAAATATTTGCGTAAATAATCAAAGTCAATCCGTCACTAGTATTCCTTTAAACGATTTCTAGCTGTCGATTCTTATAAAAGATCACGTATCTAATGCACGTGTATACTTGCGCCGCTAAATCGCAAACGTGTTAATGTATAAACATTGACCGTGAGAACCAGAAACAGAAACAACCCCTTAAAAAAAGAAGCGTGGACGTTGAAAACCGTAATCAAGTAACCGGCAAGTTGAAAAATTCTTTCGTCCGGCACTGAAGAGCGGTGTATAGTGTTTCTATTCGCAGCAACCCATAATGCGGTTGTTATAGTACTGCACAGGACGTTCCGGATCCATCCCCTTGAAACTCGGTAATTAATCTCCGGACGGCAACTCAGTTTCCGTTCCGTGCATCGCGCGAAGTCCCTTGATGCCTTTGAATAGATCCTGCACACCGTGTGTGCTCTGTTTTCTCCCCCTGGCGCGGCCGAACAGGCGAAAAAGAGATAGAAGCGGAGTGGCTGGCAGGCATTTTCGGCTCCAGCCTTCCCCATTCGTCGCTTCTTTTTCTCCACTTTTTATCCCCGCGAGGGGCGAACAAGCAAAACCGACGACAGGACTCGCGCTGATGATACAATGCTCCATCTACCCAGCACCGACCCTTTTTCGATGTCTCTCGTTGGTGAGTTCAAACGATATTGTGCGTCGTTGCTATGCTGGATGATGAGCTGTCAACGAGTGGGTGATGCGATTGAAGGGATCGGTGGTTAGCGATGATGTATCGAACGTTTACATTATAGCGGGCAACTTATAATTGTTGTTAGATGATTCTTCAAACACGAGCCAATTAATACCATTTTTTTTAGGAAATAATAAAACGTATCGATAATATATAAACAAATAAAATGGATCTATTTAAGAGAGGAATTTATTTAAAGCTCTTTTTACGACGACCTTAACATATTCTTTTGTAACAAGAAGATAATAAAATGCATTGTTTAGGGTAAACTCAAAAAAGTTGCAGTGTGCATAAAATGTTCAAAATCTCTTCAGTTCTGAAGCGAATGAATATAGTATTATAGGTCTTGCATGATACGAAGTTATCGAATTTCACCTCATGAAATTTGCCTTTATTTCCCATCGTTTCGTAGCTAGGGAACACCGTATACATGACTTTCGATCTGATCTCTACTATCTTAGTGTTTGAGACGCGACTAAGTTACCCACTGTCGACTCCACTAGCAACTTCCAAACCTTTCTTGGCTCTTCGTATCATCACTATCAACAAATGTATCAATTTTTTTCTAGCCATTTTCAAATCATGAAACCCTTTTATCATATTAAGTTTCGCTTGAAAAATGTGAGCCATTTGAAATAAAATACAATGTAATTTCTACGATTGTGTACGATTTGTCATCACCGTGCTGATCTTTCAAGTCACTTCTAAAAAGAAATTCAATGAGATTCCACTGGCAGGCATCCTTGTAATTTCTTCGCATAGCATAACGCCTCCTGCAACCATGTTAATTACACGTCAAATACATTTCCGACGCAAGGAAATGTTTCTTAAGTTTGAAGAAGGAATCTGAGCGGAGAATCTCTGGGACAAAGTGGAGATCGCGATGCGGTTGCGCGTCCCCCGTGGAACGTTCGCTCGTCGTCGCTCGATAAGACGCCGGGGACGCAGAATCCCATAAAAAATGCAGTTGACATCCGGCTAGCGGTTACCAGTTTCCATCCGAATCCAGCACGATTTCCGGATAAACGGGCGAGGAACATACCGGATGAAAGGAGTCATGATTCGGTTTAAGATGCACCGTAAACCGTGCAATAAGAGAATTCTTGCAAACAATGAGGATAGGTTACGTTTTAGAACGCGATAAGAAGAAAGGGGCAGAATTTTCAGGACAAGGGAATACCGATAGGGTTTACGAGAAAAGATTTGAGACCGCAGTTTGATCGGAAAATTGTTGCATAAGGCAGAAATGCAAACGGTTCGGGTTTATCGAACATCCGTTTCATTCGGCAAGATTGTAGAATTTAGAATGTCATGGTGGAACGTTGAAAGAGATTGGTCGGACATTAAGAACAAATATAGTTCTAAGTCGGAATATGTAAATAGTTTCAATGCTTTCTTATCTTTTAAATTTCGTTTTATTTATATAGCCAACGTTGAAGAATTCAACTATCTCTTCAGTGATCAGCGCTCAACTAGATAATTGAGTAATAACTATCAGGGATCGTTTATGCATCTTATGACCTTATGGAAAGGAAATGAGAGTGGAAATTCAATTGATGAAGATTGAGAAGAATTTGTTTAATCATCGCAGAAGTAGAATTGAATAACCGATCATGAATTGATCATTTAGTCGTAGCAACGTTATATAATCGAGTGTTGTATTTATTAGTCATATAGTAAGCATATAACTTTAATAAATCATAAATCATAATAAATCTATTTAAAAATCACAAAGAACTGAACTACTTGTGCGGTAATACAACAAAAATTGGGCCAAATTATGCAAAAAACCTGCCAACCATCAAAATGACAAAATATTACACACAGTACGGATCTCATAATTATGTGCTCTTTATTTTGCAAAAAATTGCCAATCTATAGAACTCTTAGATTATGTAATTATTAAAACTACGAAGTCGAAGTTCTATCTTAGTCTTATAATTACTTTGCAGAAAACATCCCAAGCCACATATTAGTTATACTGCTCGCTATTAAATAAACCAATGAAAAGTATCGTAAAACAACGACAAGAGATAAAATATACCAAATAGAGATAAAGCTACATTTCTCTTTCTAAATTGAGATCCTCAAACTAAATTCACTCAATTTCAGATCATCGAGGATCGTGGTAGCTTTCTGTATAACTTGGGCCAATCACAGTTGAGAAAAATAAAAATTGCAATTTTGTTTGATCCGTACAACGTAAACGCATAAAGCAGTAATTCTGAATATTTTGTTGAAATAGTGGAAATATAGAGGCGCTGACGTTGAAGCGTTAGTTGGTTGGAGATTGGTTGTCGACCGATCGTCAGAGTTAAGCTACGCTGGTCGCGGTTAATTGTTGGATATGTGCCCGCTTTCGAGGTTGAGTGGCCATGATGTTACATATTAAACGCGACGTTATCGGTGCTTGTTGGCTTTTCGATTATGTTATCTAGTTTAAAGTACAGTGTTTGAAAAATAGCATCTGTTTTACGATGAAAAAAGAACGCAGGATAAAAAAGAGCGACCAAGTACCAAATATGTTCAGCAAATACTGTGAATAAAAATCACTTGAAAATACTTGAAATTCGTAACTGCAGAATTAACTAACCAGAACATATCGCTCAGGTTTAAAATTACCATTTCAAGAATATTTATAAGAATACATATACATTTTTAAGAATATTTTCTAATTCGTAACGCCATTTTCATTCCATGCGAAAAGCAAGTAGTAGATACCATGTGAAATAAGGAAGCTATTATTTCGCGAATTAAAGGAGAACGAGTTGAGAAAAACTTGCTCGGGTAAAAACTCGTTGATCCATTGATTTATTTGCTTCCGAGGGATGTTTAAATTATGTTTACGTAACGTTCTCTAGCGGAGGTCTGTAAAAACAAGAATTATTACCTCTTTACGTTAGGACAGTTACCGGACTGCATGTTTTAGCTTTTTTGCGCCGGATCTAGTCGCATCGTCGTGTCGCTTGCGTCCATTTGAGGAAAAAAATCTTGTTTGAACAACAAGCTGTGGGGGATCCACTAAAATTTTCTTCGTTTAATATTGTCCAACGCAAAAAGAAAAAGCTGAAACCAAAAATTTGTTTCAAATTAAGATCGGTTTACATTTGAACGAAGAAATCCAGAATAGGAAAAAGTTTGGAGAGTCACTTACAGATCATGGCAACTTGAATGTCATTCTAAGATCTTTGGAAGGATATTTCCATATCGCTTGAAGGTCATATTTGAGTTATTTAAAGGTGGTTTCTCAAATCATTCGAAGGTTATTGCAAGTTTTGTTTTGCAACATTTAAAGCTTAATCAAAATCATTTCAAGTTATCTTAAGGCAACTTGAAGACCATTTTGTAGACCAATCCAAGGCCACATGTAAATTTACATCTTCAAAAATGGATAGAAGAATATTGCAATTAAATACATCTGCGATTCGTTGATAAATACTCGAAGTTACGTTCGGTTTTATTTTGTTCCATTCTGTAGAATTTATTGAACGCGAGAAATCTAAAGAGCAAAGAAGAAGGAAATTGCTTCGTATGCCCAGTCGATAATATAACTTAATCTCGTTCAAAACATCTGAAAAAGAATAAGAGGAAGGAAAATAAAAAGCGAAACATCCAATTCTATTTGCCTCCGAAAAGCGAAGCCGTGCTCGCATTTGCGAATCTTTTGCACGAACCACGAGCTATTGTTTTACATCTGGCTCATTGTACCTCGTTGTCAGTGTAAATAATTTCGCAGGCAACCGCGTAACAGACAAAAGTATCGTGAATACTTCACAAGCCGCTTCGACCAGATAATCGACCACGCAATGGAACATGATCAATTAACGAGCACACGCTTTCCCCGATAAACTTCTCAATTATCCCGTGTCCCGGCTGTTAATTAAAAAAGTACGTCCACCGAATTCGCGAACAGATAATTTTGTTTCCCGTTCATTTCATTTCCATATACTCGCGATCAATAACTGTGCCAACGTTTAAGATATTTTTCATCCACGATCTTTCTTTTTGAGCTTCGCTAATCATTTTTTTACGAAGTTCGATTCTTCGTTAATAATTAATTCTCGTCTGACGAAGACTTCGTTTTTATCGTTATCGGTGTCAAACGTCCAATCTTGTAACAGTCTTTCTCAATCCATTTACATTCACCACTTCCTTTTACACTAGTCTTATGTGATAACAAAACGTGCTTAAAAGATACAATAATTTACATATCTATAGATAGAATGCTAAAGTAAATGAGTAAGAAAAGAAGTAAAGTAAAGAAGAATGGAAATTTAATAAAGAATAAAATTGTTTGATAAAATAGCAACGCGGAAATATATCTTCGAGAGTAGGAAACTTTGTGTCAAAGTTATCCAGTTTCCACCGTGCCATTCGAATAATACATTTTCTAAAATCAATTTCTCGCTCCTCTCGGCGAAATACGAAAAGACGGATGCCCAGAAAATTTAATTAAACTCGGAGAAAGAGGTATTCGCATTGTCAGCGTGGTTCTCGCGTACTCCGATCCCGAGGCTGCATACAAAACACGGGATGCTGTTCAACAAACTCCTTACACGGCTGAATAATTGTATGCGTTAGAATCATCCGAAATCCAGACTCGTAATCGCCAGCCTCTGTGGAAACAACAATGTCAAGCAACTAATTACACGAGCCTTAGCAAATCCGCGAAGAAGCGACGAACGGTAATCAAAATGGACCCAGTGCTCGCGTTAAACATCGTCGACCTCTGAATCGCTTAACGTGATTGCCCTTAATTCGGTCCAGTGGCGAGTGTGGACTTTCTGCTCTTCGCGCTGCCAAACCTTGTCCGCGGCAAGTTCTCACGCGATTAAAAGCTGCTGGTTGGCCAACGTCATCAAACTTGCAACTGTATCGGCAAGGAAGATCACGAAATATATTTGAAGTAGTGTTCGACGACTTGGGCGAGATGTTCCTCGACCAGACTTCGTACAGCGCCTGGAGCTAGACAGCTCTAATTATCCGTGCTTTCCAGATATTAATAAATGACTTGTATTAAAATGATTGTTGTTTTTAATTTTGTGTAAAAGTTATCGATGATGAAAATTATATATTTAGTCCAGTGTACTTTACACAAATTTATATTAGTGACGACTCCGAAAGAACCAGTCCAGAGGTTTTTCAAACCACCGCAGTAAGAATCTCTAAGCTAACCAATGCCCGCATCTCAGCTATCCATCCGAAACAGCTGAAACAAGTTGGTTCGTTTTGGCGGTTTCTAGGGTGCTCCATAATCACCCTCGTGGCGAGAGTTCGTACACAGGACGCCCATTAGGGGCCATCTTCGTCCTTGTCGGTCAAATTAGCGAAGAACCATTCCCCTTTTGCCGGGGGAGTCGACTAACTGACGGGTGCACGTCACTAGCCGAGTGAAAATCTTTGATGTCTCCCCTCGCGGATGAAAGTTTGATTTAGAAAGCGGTGTCACGCGGCCCCGAACAGACAAAGTCCCGTCGTGGTTAATGCAGCGAGTCATCGTGTGCATGCACCAGCGCAGCCAGTGATTCCCGTGGGTTCTCCGGTTTCCAGCTACGCTCTCTTTCCCCTGAAACTTAAATTTGAAGCGGCGCGACCCTCGAATAGTCACTTGCCCGTTTGTTCGACCTGCCATCCCATTAACGATGCCATCTAGTTTATCAAGTAGATATAAATCGTACAGGAAAATACGAATCGAACAATAATTGCAAAATAGCTTCGAACAACGTTCTGCAACTTACTAATGACTAGAATATGGATTTTTACGTATTTATGAGGAATTAAAGTATCCGAAGATGTGAAAAACGGACATAATATGTAATATCGTATGAAATATTCAGTAATATGTACAATTTTTACAATTAATTTTTACAATTTGCTTGATATCTTCGATTTTCTTCAGACTTTAACATATGGAAATGAGCTATTTAAGAAGGTAATATATTTAGAAGCTAATTTAGAATTGTTTATCATTTATTATTAAAGCAATTTAGAAGGTATATATTACCTTTGTAGATACTTGTAATTTTAGTTTTACTTTATATTAATTAATTTTATATTGAAACTGAACATAAGACTAACCTGAGACAAACTATATAATCGTAAACTCAAATTAAGTGACAGAAACTAACCAGTTAAGAAAGAAATTTATTAACAATAAATTGAAATAACAAAAAGTGACGGATAAAGAATAAATAAACAAGAATGGAACTTAGTAGTGATTTCGATCGCTCTCAGAATCTTGTTCGTTGCTCCTACTCGATAGTATTCCAATTTCTGTATCATAACTCTAAGTTGAGTTTAGGTTTAGTTTTAATATAAAATACAAGACACTTATTATTGTATGCGAGATTTTTTTAAATGATATTTTGCCTTTTCAAGTTTTCAATACTGGCACTTGCTTACACACTAAACGAATTTCCAAATAAAAAATTCTAAACAAAAAAATAAGATACAAAATTCTCAGTCGTAGATTCAGTTTTAATATAAAATTAATTATACTTAGAATAGTTTGCGAAACTTTTCTTTCTGCATGATATTTTACCTTCTTAAACAGCTTTTAAATAGTCCTGAATTTCGAAGAAAATTAAAGATACTGATCAAATTGTAAAATATTGCCGAATATTCGAAACAATGCTGAAATAATTTTCTAGTTACGTCTTAGTTTGTGAAAGTTTATAAAAGGTATTCGTAAACATATGAGTTTACATAAAAATCCGCAGTCTGCTAATGATAATATAATTTGGCTAGGAAATTGTAATTGCCCATCACGCGTTTGCTGAGCACGAAAATAAAAATCGTCGAATCGTCAAAAAAGCGACGAATGGTCGAACTGTTGGCGAGCCGAGGCGGTTCGACCGATCGAAGGTGGACGCGCGGTGAATTTTATATTTGGCCATTTTTCCAGGAACGTGTGCGCCCGTCCGCGGTCTTTCCCTCGGCCCGGGTTAATTTAATTTGAATTTCAAGCGGACCGCGGTGGCGGTTCGATAAAATTCGAAATAACGATCAGACGAGGATATGACCGCGTAAGAAGCGCGCAATTTAAGCGAACAAACTTCCCTGGAATTTTATTCACTCATTAAACACGTCTTATTCACTGATGTGCAAGAGGGAAGAGGAAGGATGACTGTTCCGAATTTTCACATAGGACTGTCGAATCGGCTGTTTTGTCGCAGTTTTACGAGCTCGTCCTCTTCGTTGTCATTCGAGTACTCATGGAATGCTCTTTTCCGCTTTCGAACTTTCGTTGTCTCTGTGTAGAATTCTGATTAAATTGGCGAGAATGTTCGACGTCGTTTTGACTTGTCGTAAAAAGGAGAGAAGATCGAGTTTCGGTCTTTCGATTCCTGCTGGTGTCTTTGATTCGAATCATTCGCAGATTTCTTTAATTATTAAGTTTGAGTAGTATATTTTTAAGTACACTTGAATGTTCTTAAAAATATCGAATGTGAGTAAAATATTGATATCGTTGAAGTAAACGAATGAAAGTTCGCTGTTCTAATATTAAGATATTTAATTAGAAAGGTAGGATAAAAATAAGAAGTGAGGTACACCAAAGACTAATCGTTCGTCGCTAACAAGGAAACTCGAATAGCTCAAAGCTTCAAAACAGGAGTTACACGAAATTGCAAAGTTGGCAATCCAAAATACCGTAAGTTCGATCGTTGAGAGAAGCTTCAAATCGATAGGACACAAATTCCTCGAAATTGGGCAGCAAGCGCAATTTTGCCCGACAAACGGGACCGCTGAAATCGACGATGTCGACAATCAACTTTCTCTGAATAAACGTTACATGAAGAGAGTTTCGAAAGGACTCGAGTGGACACACGAGCTAGTGTGCAAGCGCAATATCCACTTTGGAGTGGCGTTCTCTGCAACGAAAACTGGTAATTTATAAAGCTACTCGAATTTCAAGGAGCCACGTTAACGAACAACGTTGCATGCGATCGATGTGACTCCTGTTACGTAAATATATATGTACATCGGGACGTTAACTGAAATGGGCTGGCAGCTTTCTAACTAAGTGGAATTCGCGATTAGCTAATCAGCTAGAGGGTGGTAACGGACACTACCGAACCAAGTAGCGAAGGGACAGCGCGAACGAAGTTGCCAACATCGGCTACGGATACCAAGGCGCAACGTGTACCGAACAACTTTGAACTTTGGACTGGCAAATATGCATGGCCATAGACGTGGTTGTAATAGCGACACTCTAATGTAATAGTTATCGTGACTGAACGGCCAACTTTTGGCACAACGATCGGTTTTCTACAGTTCCCATGGAATCATAGCGATTCACGGTGAAACACAGCCTATGAAACATTTTCCCCCTTGGTCCCCATTTTGTTGCGTGAGAATGGTCAGTAAACTGTTGATATTTATGGAAATTCATATTTTTACGAATATAATTGAAAAAATGCAAATCAGGTAAACGATTGTTTTATCTATTGAATATTATTAAGAGTACTGTGGATTGGATATTTTTTGCATATTTTTACATATTATGAGCATTCTGTGTGCTCTTGTATGCTCACATTTTCTAGAAATATATAAAAATCCGCGGTATAATGATTGCGGTTATCGAGAACGTATTTTTAATTTTTTCGCTTTTTTCGCTGTAATGGATAATTATTTCATGGAACATATGAAAATATTGACTGCATGAGCTTATTCTGTTATCAGAAAAGGAATTTATGTAATTTGCTGAAATTTCATGCAACTTATGAAAATTTAGAGTGTACGATATTATTGAATATATAGCTGTACGATTTTGACCATTCTAGATTTACGTGATATGATAGATTCTGTGTGAACAATTTACACGAACTGTCCTAGCGAAGAGAACATTTTCAGACTGGGGCAGAAATTTAGATCAAGACAATTTAATAGTTTCCCCATAAACATTGTGGATGGTATCTCGATTGCGCGTGGTCCGACGATCGTTTTCACGGAACGGTTGCCGGCGAAGTTTTTGTTAATCAGCCACGTAGAATGGAGATAATGCCGGTGGAAATGCCGGTTCGGGAGATCCGCGCATCGGAAAACTAATTACACGGGAATTGAAATTGTTTACACGTACGTGCACCGCTGGATCGTTGACAGAATTAGGTATAAGCGCGCCAATTACACCAATTTTCTGATCTGTAATCCAGAAACGGCAAAAATGCGACAGCAATATTTTTCACTTAAATTATCGTTCATTTTCATTCTTACGCAAATATTTCCAAATCGAGAATAACAATCGTATAATTCTAAATATCAAGTAAATCTCAAATTCCTATCCGCGTACAACAAAATACGTTCTTGCTTAACAAGTAGAAAAGAACTAATAATTCAAGAATCTCAAATCTCTCTCCTTACATGATACTTACAAGGGAATATTTAAACTGGACGAAACTTTATCAACATCTTTACGAACCCCCGTTGCATAAAACCCGAAAGAACGTTTCGACCATTACAGTCTACAAGAGCGTTGCTTACATTTCTCAGTGTTTCATACGGAGCACTTATATCAACGCGTAGCAATATGCAAATCTTGCCGCGATTCGAGACCGGTCGCATTGTTGTTCAAGCGAATTCACAAGTTGTTAGTAATTGTATCTGCAGCGATGAAAACTTGGTTCCTTCGTCAGATCACGTAAATCTGGTCGACGCAAAATTCCTCGGACGCCTTTGATCTCTCTTTCTTTCTCTATAACTCTCTCTCTCTCTCTATCTATCTATCTATCTATCTATCCATTTATTTATCTATTTATCTATCTATCTATCTATCTATCTATCTATCTATCTATTTATCTATTTATCTATCTATCTATCCCTCTCTCCCTTGTTCGTAAGCTGAATTCGTCTACCATCGAAATTTCGCTCAGCCGTGCCACGGAAAATTCGGTTTACGCGAACCACTTTAACCGAAACTCGAGCAACTTCTCCTCGCTGCGCTAGTTAACGCCGTGGAAATCTCGAAACGGAATCCATTATGCGCCGCGAACACGAGAGATTGCCGTGTTCCAAGCTCCAACTATATTCGCCCGACACGTTGTAAACTCGATATTGCCTGTAAAATCGAACGGGCATTCTTGCGAGATACCCTCGTTTTTTCTTGTTCGGTACGCTAATCGATTCCATTTCGATTCGAGCAGAGGCGATTCAATTTTAGGAATGCGATAATGTTCCTGCAAATTGTTTTCCCGTTTTGAAGAAACGAATGGTGATTATCTTTTGCGATGGAAACTGTCGCTTTGCAAATATTGTTTTCTATGTTTTAAGCCAAGCAATTCATTGTTTATAGAAAAATTTGTTTCGAAATTTAATAATGGACGGCATAAACGACTACGCCTTGCGATTGAGCGTGATCAATCATTAATTAAGCAGACAGGTGACTTTCAAAGACTTGTTCTACCGAAATAAAATGCCTTATAAAATTCACATCTAGGTTCACTAGGTTTTATGAAACAGAAATTAATTCAAATATAGTGTTACATCCAATGACTGTCCACAAATCAGACCCCACGCCGCGGGCAAGATGGCAGCCAGATGTCTACACATCTTTACTGCGTACCCTCAATGGCCTACCATAAATCTTGGCACTTTCATGATTAAGATCCTTCAGACCAAACAAGTATCTTTTATTTCAAGTGTTCCTTGCATTTATTATCTACTACGGGAAGATACGGGAAAGTTGGTTTTTCTCACGTTCGGTATCTTCCGCTAGCAACTTTCTCTCGGGAGCGGCTAAAACCTTTTCTAGTCCATCAACCTACTTGTTATACAATCAGAAGCAATGTCCATTGCCCTCACTTTCCTAGCCAAAATTGTCATCAACAAATCTGATGGTCCCGTGCGCTAGACACACCCATCGCTAGCTTTCCTCTGCCACAGCATCGTCACTGAACTTCACTGATTCTCCAACCTTAGAACAGTCAACATCTCTTTACCGGGTTTTCATCCATCAATCATTCACCTACTTAACTTATATTTACGCACCAGCGTAACTATCTTCTATATAAAGATGTTGGAAATATATAATATTATAACCTGTTAAACTCAGTGTTATACTCGTTGAACCATCCCTATTATCCTAACAGAAATAAGGGGATCGATCATTTCGTGGCGTCGATTGTGTAATCGTAACGGGAATTTACGACTCCTGTTGACGCGCTTCCTCGCGATCGCGTCTCTCCGCGAGTGGTTGAAACATATAGCTTATTATTATAATAAATGTAGCCAATGAAGAAAGTAGCACGAAGAACTATCTCACACTAGTATTTCCAAAAAATACTTAACGGGGAAAAATACTTAATGGTGAATTAAACAAACAGTACTCTACAACGTTATACGTTGTCACAGTGCCTGGATCCTATTTATCAATTTTCTTAATTGAAAATTACCAGTCAATAACTCAAGAAAAATTATAAAACACGAAAAACATTTCGCACTTAACTCATTCGATACTACTATCCTACAAATCCTACCATCAATTTCCCCCAATAAAAGTCTACATTTCTTCCACAAATTTCTGAAAAATCGATCATCGAATAATTCGTTGTTTGCTTGTTGATCGTAAAAATCAACCGGCCTACACAGAAATGGAGAATTGCACGGTCGTCGTTATTATGAACCAGAGCGAGAGTTTCGCGTGGAAAGGGGGTAGTAAAAGGGGAGAATTACATCGAATCCGGGAGAGTGCAACAGCGTATCGTAAAATTTTAATGCCATCTCCAATTCCTCTCGCCGACCCTGAACGCTTTCTGTGCACCTTGGAACGATTTGATGACACATTTCAAAGGACCACGCGAAAAGATACGATCACGCGACTCCTAATACAACGAAAGAGCATTAATTAAACCTAAACGAAGGTTTGGGATTATCGTCACCGGATTAAAATTCCCAACCGTCGAGTTACTCGGTTTAACGCAGCTAAAATTGTTCAGGAGACAGTTGACGACGATCCCGGAAATTCTTGTATGGTGTAAAGGAAACGAAACTACGATTTCTTGTCTTCTTTGATGCTCGTTCTTTTATTGAAATTAGATCTTTAACATTTTATGCGTTTAACAATCGGAACTTTGGTGGATTTTGTTAAAGAAGAATATCAAAAATTCTTGTTTAACTCGCGTATGCATTATCCTGCTAGCAAGAAGAAAATAGTTGAAATTAGAGATTAGATAGCTGGAAAATGTAATTCTTTTAATGCAGTATTCATTTGAAAGAAGTTCATACATACCGAGTATACTGATAATAATATTGATGATAATACAAATCTATTGATAATATCATTTATGAATAATTTTATCGGAAGAATATCGAAGGGTATAAATAAAAAGTGATAACGTCTGTTAGAAATAGCTAAATCATTATGGAGAACGATATTCTACTACGGTAGAGTATACTACAAATACTGCAGTATTTCATGGTTAGATATTTTTATGATGTACTAGAATACGCAAAAAATTATAAACAATATCATAATATCGCTCTCATAACTAAACATCTCAGCAATCTTTTGTAACAATCTTTTACTATAACGTCTCAGAATCTAATCAGACAGCTAATACCATTTATTAACATCAGTTACTTTCATTTTACCATAGTACTTAAGAGTTAAGCAGGATGTAATGCACGTTGAAAAGCGCAATGTAGAGAACAGTCGAGGGATACCGTTGAAGTTTCATGAAACTCGACTGATTGTGAGTGAGTGGTTCGGCGGCACTCGTCTGACTGGATTCGATTTTATTCTACTTGGACCGATTGAAGAGTGTTCTGTTCTACTTGGCTGTCGGGACACGATTCCATTCCACTTGTCTGGTGTCAGCGGATTCTGTTCTACGTACTTCGACGTCCATATAACCCCTTAGTCTGACAAAGTAGTGTCTTATTCTACTCGCACCAGTAAAATTGACGCGTTGCCGTTATTTACATAATTAAAAAATATTTGATTCTATGCTTTATGGGAATACCAAAGAATTATAAAGATACGAAGCTTCAACAATCATTGAACTGCGATTTACTGAATTACAAGAAAGATGAATCAATAGATTGAAAGTCTGTGTGTTTCCATTTTATTTCATTCCGCTGTGTTGCGTTTATAGCTACAGGACTTTTTAATCGACAGTATAATTTCTGTTACTCTCTGTTATTTTCTTCCGACGTTCCACAAGCTTTTTAATCCCGTATTTGTAGGATTCGTGTGGTTTCAAAAAAGAAAAAAAAAAAAAGAAGAAAAGATCCCTCTTCGTAGTGAAGTTTTTTATTTTACGTAGCATGAATACAATATGTATCCACAGTGAAATCTGCCGACTTTTATGCGTTAAGATTATGCAAGTATATTTTATCGAATAAATATAGTATATTTTATCGAATAAATTCACCCAGCCAGCTTTACGGTATTTTTCGGCAAGCTTCTCTATACGCAACGAGAGTATGAAACGCAAGCCGAGTATATGGAAAGAAACTCGTCTCATAAGCGAATATTTATGAACACCGGTCTGAAAGTCGTCGTCGCAGACTGCAAGCCCTTTTATAAGATCATGCGTAAAATATATTCGAGATTCTTGAGGACGATATCGAGTCGGGGAAAGAATTGAAAGCTCGTCGTTGCGCTACGACAAATCGAAACCAGTCTCCGTTACGTCACCCAACATTTTGCTTCCGGCTAAAGGTAAAATTACGCACGCATAACTTTCTTAATGCTTGCCTTCATCGTCTTTTTCTTTTCTCCATTCATTCTCCTGAACACCAATCTCGACAAATTCAATATGGTTCCTATGTAAGATATAGATAAAGGAAGATAAAGTTTCTCCTCCTTCGAGTACAACGCGAGACGATAAGGAAATCGTCGTGTTATACTACCATTGAGATCGAAAATTGAGATTGCATGTTACAGTGGAATGTTCGAATGAAAACCAATTCCATCTATAGTAACAGCTTTTTCAGTTTCCACGGTTCTCTTCAAGTCTATTCCTTAAAAAATTTCCACTGTACTTGAAGCTATCATCCATTTCTACAGCATAACTTTCTATGTTCGCGATCGAAGAAATGCACGTTTTTAGTGGGACAACTTTTTATGCTTGCCATTAGAGGAATGCACATTGAGAATAAGATTCATGAAGTAATCATTTAACTATAGTTTCCAGCAAATGTATGTTCTGGGTTTCAGTATACTAACGTCTAACGTTTTAGTTACAAAAATAATGTAGCTACGTTCGTAAGAATCCATGTAATTGACTGTTTGCCAGAAAGCGCATCCGCTGTAACCATAACCTAAGATGAAAATCTGTTAAATATAGTTGATAGAACAGATATATAACGAAGCTGTGAAATCGTGTAATTAACGAGGCAAATTGTAGTCTTAGTGCACGTGCAACATCTTAAAAAATTGCAGGAAGAGATCAGTTTACGGTAAAATTCGCGGAAGTTCAGTCAAACAAGATTAATAAACGACCTATTCAAGCACATAATCAAACACTCTCTGAAAAATGTACAAACCCTTGCTTAATGCATTTCGAAGTAAGCGAAACAACTCGTAATCACGAGTCGTCGCGGACATCTTGAAAACTCACGGAAAGAAAGAGAATAGGAAAACTCGTGGTCGAAAGAAGAGGAAAAATATAGAAGCGATGGAGGAGAATGCGCCGTCGTTCTGCCGCAATTAGTGCCGCTTGTGTGAACGCTATTTGCGCGAGAAAAAATGCAATATTCCTGGCAACAAGGGAACGACCGCGACGTCGCCCTCGCGGAAGCTGCATTTATTAACGTTGTCGACGATTGACGACAGTTCTTTCCATCCTGTGCTCTTCGCGTTTGACGCTGTTACACTTTACATTGTTACACTTAACACTGCTGTGTTTGAGGCTTCCTGATAATCCATGTTCAACAGGAAGAGATTAGACATTTCGAGGTTTGCATTTGGAAGCATCAAATAGCGTTGAATCCTGACACTTTTGTTTTCTACTTGAATATATTTTCTTTATCGTAAAAAAGAAACATTTTTAGTTAGGAGAGAAAGTCTCATTAGCACGCGTGATTTTCTTATTACTACTTTACGTTAAACGTATTCTTAAAGTATTAAATTCTTTCTGCTTGGCAAAAAACGAGAACCAGATTGAAATATCAAAATTCCAGAATTGTAGCAGGGTTAAGCGTAACAATGCAAAATGTAATAACGTTAAGCGTGATAACCCAGGCCATGAAAGTATCAAGACTCTCATCTTCTTTCTTCCTTGTTTCTTACATTTCACCGTTAAGCGAAAAAAAAAGCGTGTTACGCAGATAAAAAGGTAGGCCAGCGCGTCGTTTAATTAGCGCGAGCGAAATCAACTGAATGTAAACGAAGTAATCAGGGGCGATTGAAGTGACTCGGCTCGTCGCAACGTGACCCGTTCCCCCGGAATCCAATAACCATTCGTGTATCCAGTGTCATAAATTTCCATTAGACTGTTTGCCACGTTATTTTCTCACAGCGCGAGCTGCACCTCGGTGATTATTTACGCGAGCAAGACCGTCGACTCGATGTTTACCACGTCGAACTGTCCGAATTTAGGATCGTTACTCTTACGTGGAGTGTTTCCCTGGCGCAATTAGTAATCGCTTCGTTGTGGAAACTGACGGATGCCTTCTGAAAGGTAGCGAGAAATATGTGAAATTCGCCCGCAATATTTGTCACAATTTATGGTAGTGGTTTTATGATAATGGTACGACAGTTAGAGATGTTTTATGATGGAAAGAAGAAAAGAGAGAAGGATGGAAAGGCGAGAGTGTGTTCTCGAAACCGCGAATGAACTCTCATCGGTATATCTATTTTTGGTAGAATCGATAAAATGAAGCCATAAATTGAAACACTGACGATACTGATCGATCAAGTCGCACTAATCTCTTCTTCTTTCGTTGTGATTTAAAATAACCATAGATGATGGATAGTGGCCATAAAATGTCCCGTTCTTCGTTTATACACTTTTCTGAAATGTATTATTACATACTTCCTCTGCTTCTTTCTTTAGTTTGACATGAGATTTGTATAAATTTAGTACAAAATTGATGAATTTAATTCCTCTACAATTCTTTAGAAATCTTCTCCAGACGAACTATTTCCTTAGTAGGAGATTGCATTAATCGGTAGTTTAATATTATATACATATAATATTTTATATTTATACAGCGCTTTATTATCAAGCTAAGTAGCCTACCATTTTCGTTTACTTGTATAATTACTTTTTCTTGTATAATTTTGAAAATCGATGTAATCGCCCGAAATCGTTAGGAAAATGGTTACCGCACCGTTAACGTTTGAATTCGAATCTAATACGACTTAACAAACAGACAGGGTAATCGAATTTTAGAGTTCACGCATGAATGGAGATTAGTCAACGCATTACGGTGCATCGTAAATGCATAGCTAAAATCGTGTATAGCCCCGGGGCCGTCCCGCGTACCTATCCGCTACGATTCAATCAGAACTAATTACTTGGTTCAGCCGCACTCTGCAGATTTTGGCATCTGATGCATCGTTAGCGAATTGAATAATTCCCAGAGTCCGAACCTGGACCAGCTCAATTTGTAAAACCGTCGAATATCGTAGCACAAGATTTATTTGTTTCAGGTTGCGCTAGTCGCCATTTTACTGCGCGAATCGCGAATATTTGCGAAACGAATTGTTTCGTCTGCAATCTGCACTAACCGAAGGTATTACATTATTTACAAAATGTTTCAGATTTCTAATTTTAACTGCTTGAACTTTATCGAGTTAAACGAGTCTCGTTTCTTCTTGGAATATTTGTAGATACAAATCGGCAATAAATTTGTGTGAATCAGAAGGTTGATAGTACCGATCATAGTGAATGGAGTTGATCAGTATAGCCTCTGTACAATTCAAATATCATAGTGAATACCGTACTTCGAATATTTTATATATCATCGTACGTGTACATTTTTGTACCTTTAGATTTTTCTTTGACTTGGATATTCTTGTGTCGTTTTAATGTATGAAGATTCCCAATCTAGTTTTAACATACATACATATGAAACATATTTATCTGTTTCTTTTCATTGATTTATTTAGTACTGAACTTTAGTTATTATTTTAATTAGTACTTAACTTTAAGTAGTCGATTACTTTCAGAGCAGAATATATTCGTTTGTATGCTACGATACATTAATATATCATAATTACATGTTACAATGCATTAAAATAGATACTGGAAGTCGTTTATCGAGTACGAACCATCCAGGATACCAAATGCAAGATTAATCTAAATTAATTCACTTGCGAAGGATTAAGCCAAGAGTAATCCTGGTTTCGTGCGCTCGTCAAATTATTATTTATTATGTATAGTGTGGAACATACTACATTTCAATCTATATCAAATTTATTACACGGCTCCAAAGCAAAGAATAACAATAATAAATAAGAATGCCATTCTACGCAGAACAGAGAATGATGCCGTGAAACGACAGGAATAATTTCTGATATTTTATCTGGCGAACAGAGCGACAAAAGGGAATAATAAAAGGCTTGGATTATAAACGAAGTTCGTTAAATATTTGAAGAGTCGACACGTGAACGTAACGCGTTATTATGGGGGCTGATTACTGTTTACAAAGTTAGAGCAAACGGTGAATGTTATACCTGGGAATTTCGTTGGACAATGCATACGCGGCTAACTGGACATTCAATCAACGATACCTGTTACGCTTACATTCAACTGCTAATTGCAACGCGACACACACGCTCACGAGCACACTGCTACACGTTGAAATGCTTGCCATAACACGGAGGATCGCATATCGCGAAAACTTTTAACGAATTGGATTTCAACCGAGGCGTAATCCTCAAATTTCGCACGCTATATATAATTAATCCGCTAACTGATTCACGAAGGTGCCAATATATGTCTGCTCTGTTTATTTTATTATCAAAGTAGAAAAGACAATAACCGTGTATGCTTTAAATCGAATGAATGGATGAGTCGTGTTCTTCGAAATTGAAATTTCAATTGGAAGCTGGTGAAACGTGAATTTGACAGTGTGAAATCGTAACATCTGCGGTCTCGAATTTATATAGCACTTATTAACTTTTACTTTGCGTTATTATCACTAACTGGCTATCTTTTAAGAAGATTTTTAAAACCTCGAAAGATTACAACAAAACGAGGATGTCCATTCGTTTTATTCCATATTCCAATCATTACAATATCACTTCAAAGAGGATATTAAGATATTAAGAAGGTACTAAGCAAAAATACTGACATAATTCTTTCATTATATCGTATCTCATCGACATTCTCTCTGCTCCGCCATAAAACATGTTTACATAACATTTGACACATCACAACTAACTTACGCTATCTATTATCGTATCACCGTTTCAAAATCGCATTCTTTATCGTATTATTATTCGAGAGCAGGCGCAGTACGTCGCGGTAAATAATATCAGTGACTGAAACGCGAGCAGTTCGCGATAACACGTTTTTCCTCCGGTAAAGTACCAGGTAATCCCATCGTGCGTTCGTGATCCCCTCGTGCGTACATAAATCATCATTGTTTCAAGCGACGAACTCGGTTCGCGTGCTAGCCCTGGTAAATATTTAAAACGTGTCCCAGATTCCCTGAAATCCCTAACCGCGACTCGATCCGACCTTCTCTAGTGAAGCAGCTCGACGATTCGCGGCCATCAGTAAAGTGCAAAAATAACTGTCGATCACGAAGAAGTCGTTGGACTCAGACAATGCGGACAAACATCGCCTGATGCCGAATTAGTCGAGTTACTGTATCTACCTTTGTCTTGAAGAAAATTATTTATTAACACAAACATAACAGAGTTAATCGAAACTGTGACTTTTCTCGGACAAACAGTCGCTCTAACGCAGAGTACTCTCGAAAAGACAAACTCAACGATTGTCCTGCCGTTGCAAGACTAGATTGCTCGAAATCGTACTAGATTCGAAAGGGCGAAATTCGACGACGTTGCAATCAACGAACGTTCGATCTTCCTTCGTGGAAATTCCTATCCGTATATCGACGAGAGACAAAGGAAAGTTTCAGTAGGGAAATTCCGACAACCCACCGAAGCCACCACGAGAATGAACTTTTGCTATGATGCATTATATGTATATGCCGATCCACAAGGCTGTTTCTGCTTGAGAAACTGAATAGATGTTTTGGTGACGCGTTTTAATTTTCTTGGTGACAGAGACGGTGCGGCTTTTTTATGATTCAATTCTTGTTCAGAGTAATATTACTTAGTATCTTTTTGAATATATTGTTATCGTATGTATCGTCCCTCGTTCGTAATCCTATATAAATATTAAAGTAATAAGAATTATGCTAATTAGATGAAATAAGCCTCGTTGATGAATTCGTAAAGCTTGAGGAGTGAACAAGGATAATTTCATAACGCCTATTTATATATTAATTTTACAGCAAATAATACAACTATACGGAATGTTCTAAAATGTTGGGAACGAACTGTAGCATGTAGTAGGTAGTTATCGGAACAAGCAAAAAGATCTTAATAAGCATGGGTCTAAAAACTATTAGTTTCGCAGTTACTATATGTTTTTGTTCGTGAGACATTACCTCCGTAGCATATGTTCAATATGTCCCCCGTTCGTTTCAACAGACACTACGGCACGTTTTCTCATAGAAGTACGCACGCGTTGAAAAATCGCCGACGTTTCTCTTATCTCTTGTCAGCAGTTTTCGATTCGTTGTATCAATTCGTTTAACGAAGCAACTGTTTTACAATACACTGTACTTTTATACAGTAAACGTCTCGTAACTCTGAAACTAATGGTTTTTCGATCCATATTTATTCAGACCTGTTTGTTTGTCTCGATGAGTATTACATGCTTCTAGAATTTTCCCCAGTATTTTACGACACCCTATATACAATATCAAAAAAGTACAGGCACATAAATTTTATTTTTCTATTTTATGTACATGAAATAGAGAGATGGTATTAATGGAGTTAAATTATAGTCCATAAGCGTTATTGATCTTAAAGGACAGTAACGAGAGATGAAAACGGACAAAACGATATTGGTAGACAAGCTAGGAAGACTAATAGCAGTTGTGTGGAGGCGTCGTGAGCGCGCAGATACATGGAAAGGAGACAATAAATCGTAGGAATATCTTTTATTACGTAAATCGATCTACCGAAAGCGTCCCAGGAACTCGCCGTTAAGCATTCGCCATGAAATTTTCTGTAGGGCTGAAGCTTTTCGAGCGTGGAAGAATGTTTTCGTCAGTCGTGCTTTCTCGGGATGCACAAGCGCTGAAAGATGATCGCAATTCATTTCGCTTTCCTCTATTATGTGGGAGCCCGCTCTGATAATCTGACGAAATCGCGCAACGATGTGTCTTGCTTATTGTTATTCTAGAAAAGAAAGATAGGAATTTTCCTGAAAAAGGAAGCGAGAAAATTCCTTTTTGTTCTTCTTATATGACCAAGTACAGTAGAATTCTACTTAGCCAAACTTTAATTGGTGTCCGATTAAACTATTGTCGATTGTTATCGACTTGAACGTAAACTCGCGTTGTAAGATAAAAAAATCATAAATTGTGAAATGAATTTAATTTCATAATTTTCTATATAAAAAATCAGTTATCTAAGCTGTTTTTCACCTGACGGTTTCAGAGGAATGAAATAATAATAATTCAATGATAGTTAAAAAATAAAACACTAGAGGTATACATAAGTAACCCATTACTAAATATTCCAATAGAACGAGCGTATATGTGTCAAACGTTCTTTGCGTGTTCGTAGAATTGTTAATTTTAGATCTCATTTGCTTATTCTAAAATCTATTCGTTGGATTATTGATTTAATTAAAGAAACAAAATTCGAAAAAGTTTATTCCTTAAACTTCTCGTTCTCTTGGAACAAATTTCCTTGGAAAGTCAATTGAAAGTGCAACATTGTTGGAAAACGAAATTCAAAGTTGGAGCGTGTCTGGTGTAGCTCGTACATGATCGAAGAATAACTTCAGTGAACAGATTGGAATGCATTATCGAGACATCGACGTTTACTTTGGACTTCGTGAGAGTGGAAGTTATCGCACATATCCGGAGGGCTAACGTTCGTCTTACTCGTAATCTCTGACGAGCATCTTATTCATCTGCACGACTGATTTCGATTAGTGTGAAATCGTGTGAGATCTGATGAAATCTTTTCCCACTGTACTTACATCGGAATCAGAGTTAGTATAGTCTATTTCACATCTTATGATATTGTAGCAAAATCTGATGCTACAATTATTGATCGTAATCAATTCCGTATGAAGATGATTTATGATTAATTCCATTAATATAATGAACATTCATAATTAGTAACCTACAGCCAATTTCATGTAAGTCTATAGCAGAAGCATTATAAATTCTATTAACTAATTCTATATTACGTAGACTGTCTTTCTATTTTGTTTTAGGATTAACATTTTCAAGGCTTGGTTATTTTATAGGTAAATTCATTGGCTATCTTCTAGAGAGGTACATATATCTTCATACCTAACAAAATCATATTACAACATTCCCTTTATTTAGCTCCTGTTATATTACGCTAAAAATACTTTCTTTCGACGTAACGCATAAAATAACATATAAATTAAAAAATCAACAAAGATAAACCTATTGTGTTTTCCCCGTTCAATCCTCGTGTATCGTTATACAATTAAAATTATTGAATTAATAAATAACGTAAATGAATAAATAACTCAGCTGATAACAAATAACCAAAATTAATAAATAACCCGATCCTTATCAAAGTGCTATACCAGAATGCATTTTCCAATTATTAAAAAAATTCTCCCAATATCGCTGACCGATAAATCAAAACTCCTCTATATATCATCCTGATATACAGGGGAAGGAGAAAAAACAATGATTAACCACCCGTTGAAACAATCACTAGCACGAACCAGGTCACCAAGATCGAAACACGCCTCGGTGAGCCATGGTGTACGTGTCGCGGGAGGAAGTCCAGGGAACAGGAAGTACATGTAATCTGACGCCGTTAAGCGGAAGACGAAACGGGGCGACACGGTTCAACCGTTGAATCGACGTTGAACACCGCGGACACCGCTGCGAACTTTTTTATTCATCGGCAACTCCGAGGGTCTCGATCACGCGTATACTTACGTGTACGTGTGTGTGAATGCGGACACGCGCTCATATGTATGTTGGGCCAACGGTATTAAAAGAAAATCGATCTCGTTCGATGCACTCTCGCGGTTGGTCCTCTTTTCGCTTAACTTCCTGTCCCTAGATAGCGCGAGCGCGCGCACACGTCCCTATTTCGCTTCCTCCTCGAAGATGCAATGCGAGGAATCCTATCGGGAAAGCTCGAGATTCTGGGTCAGACAGAGTCGAATCGCTGATGCTGAGATAGATTGGTCGAAGGGATCGATAAAATTGATTTCGATCGAATTTTTGAATCGCTGAGCAACCGGTGGAGAAGACGGTGAGTTGGACATGACGCGCATTTGAATGGAATGTTGCAAACGGCTATTCTGTATCTGGCAAGATCCAGAGGGTTGCGTGAATGTTTTCTTATATAGATCCGGAAGTAAGATATGGCGTGTTTTCTCTGGGATTTAATTTTTGGATCATGGTGGAGTTCGCGGCGATTTTTAGCAAAGGGATGGGATGTTGGAATTTATTGTAGAATAAATTTGGGAAAATTGGCAGGGCTGTGAATATCTTTTTGGGCAGATAAGAAGGAAGGCAGTGTCTTCTGTTTCGGGTTCAATTTTTGAGCCGTGGAAGGATCTCATGGTAATTTGGGAAGCTCGGTGGATGTAATAGGTTTGGAAAGATCGCGAGGTTTGTGAATATTTCCTCGTAGAGATAGGAAGCATGACTGTAAGTTCTATTTGCGTATGGAAATTTTTATTGGAATAACGAAAGATTAATGCACCCTGGTAGGAAGAATTCGACGGTATATATCGATGTTGCAGGATCGTTTAAGGGCACGGTAGAAGCCTCAAACTTTTAGATCAAAACCAGACAACCTGTTAACCATGCTAGAAATAATCGATCTTTCATATTTTCCATACTTTGTATCAATCCTTCCCATTCTTAAAACTACGATCGAATTTCAATTTATCTTCCGTTGACGATCAGAGGCGCGACCTTGACTATCTGTCAGTTCCACTCAAACTATAATCCGATCATTGAAAAAGCATTTCATCGATCATCCACCGGACCGAAAACACGACACAATCGTAAGCAATTCCGGTGTGCCGTCAAAATCGGGGATATTCCTGAAAATTTTGTCAGTGGCAGGGATGAAGGATTGTCCTGGCGAACGATGACGAGGCGATATTTAAAATCACGAACGATTTTCAAACCTGGAATCGTTCCCTCCGCCCTCTCGGCTGCCACCTCTCATTGTTCATTTCCAACGATTGTCCCGTTCCTGAAAGGTTAACCGTACGCGGTATTTGCAAGCCCGGTCCGTTTGTTTGCGAATCGTGTCGTGTCCACCGACGCGATCATATTTCACGCTGATAAGCACACGATAATCCGCGCTCGACAAGTATTCATTAACCGAATCAAACGTACCATTGTCCCAGTACCGGCTTTACACGCTGTTTTCGCCGTGGATACGCTTCTCTCATTCTCCCTCTTTATCTCTCTTCCTCTCCCTCTTCTCTCACCCTCTCTTTCCCACTCTATGCGACTGTTTAGGTCCACTATTTCCATCGTACGAGTAATATCGCGATAACGCCATCCCATCCTACTAATTAGCCGATCGGAGGATTCGAGAAATTTCCGCAAGATCGCCAGCGTTTCGCTCGATGGCCTATTATTTAGTCGTTTCGATGGATCTGTTTGCGTGGATAATACCCGGATTTGAAACGTTACACATATAGTTTCCATGTAATTTCGTGATTAAGGTGTTATTATTGACTCGTACCTACTTGGGTGAAATGTGACGTGTGGAATACGGGAATGATGGCCCTGGTTGTCTTATTTGACTAGTACGATTGCGGTTCGGACGCTTTAATATGATATTATTGAGTTTTGTATAATATCGTTGAACTATACTATTTACATTAAGACACTTTGTGCATATAATATCAAGATGTCAGATGATCGTGTTTTAGTTATTTGATCAATTTGATGTCTTTTTATACTTTATAGGGATTCGTTCGTAACTTAACACCAACCTGAAACATTGCAATTCAATTTGAAACATTATATTTTGGTTTGAAACATTATTGTTGACTCCTACTACTTGAATGAAATGTAGCGTACAGTATAGAGAAATTTAGTGGCATTGTTTGTATTGTATTGTTTGACCGATGATCGCACGCTTATAATTGCAATTGTTATACCTCTGGTATACTTCAATATAACATCATTAAGTTTGCTACAATATTATCGAACCATATTACCTGGACCATATACAACAGAAGAATCTGATTATTATGTTTGGAGTGTTTGATCAATGGTTCCCTCATTATCGTAATATAGTTTTGATATATTATATAGATTTGTCTATATTTTGGTACGCAGTATTGTTATTGATTCGCGCTACTTGAAACACGACGTGTAGAATAGAAAAATCCGATAATATCACTGGACATAGCTGACTGATGATCTTCCAAACATTATGACGTTCCACTGAAATATTTTAATATATTATTAAATTTAATATAACGTCATTGGCCTTTATTACTCGAATGAAATAAACAGACTTTAATATGAAAGTCTGATCGTTCTGGTTGCGTTAATTAATCAATGATCTCGTCGTGATAATAGTACGAATTGAATATGTCATGCAAATTTATTTGTATTTTAGTCTACGACGTTATTATTGATTCATGCTACTTGGGCGATATAATAACCAGGAATTTTTATTATAAGATAAATTAATAGATAACGGAGGAACAAAACGAGAAAGAAATCTTTTACGTTCCACGTAAAGTACTCCTTTTGAATTGCTCTTAATGTCTGTTAAAGCGAAAGGAAATTCGATGCACCAAGAAAAGATAGTCTGAACACCGTTATATGCTTGAGAAACGATGGAGAGAACTTACAGTAAAGTACCCGCATAATACATGTTCCTTCATGTATTTACCATGCATTTCGCATACGGTACCTGAGAATAAAACCATGAAGAACTTTTTGCACCGCTTATTCTTCAATTTGCTACGAATAATTACTTCCGATAATTAATTTACTAAATCGAGTCCCATAATAGTGGCTAACTCGGAATGTTTCATTGCTCATTCTCGTGTAAATCCCCGCATTGTTTAAATACCATTAATACCGTAAATATCATGTAAAATTTCTTCGTAAGTAACTGAAGAGCAGCTTTCTGGTAAGTGGTTTATAAAACGTAACGGTTAATCTGCATACGGAGCTTTAATTCTGGCTTCTTTTTAAATATTAGCTACATTCGAATTGGTAATTATAATGATTATAAAAATTTCATAATTATATAACAAATCAAATAAGGGCATACGAAATTGCGTTATAATCTTTAATAGGAACCGTTATATCAAATTATATATTTAACACGTTAGAATTTTAAACACATTTAAAACTAATTGAATACCAACTTCGCTGTATGTAATCAAATTTTGCAGCTCAATATCAAACGTATTAAATTTTACCTATTAAATTGAACTCCGGGATACCTTGTATATTTACATAACTATATACATCTACAAGACGTGTTTTTTCAGCAAACTACTCAATTACGACCAATCAACGAAGAATTTAACCATGCTCGCTCGCTCAAGTCTTCCTCTTCCGTTCTCAAAGTACACGCAAATTATACGCGCACGTGTGAAGCGTCGACGTGAGTTAACGTTCCGCGAGGAGAAAAAATTTACACCGATCTAATCTCGATAATAATCAATTAGAACGCGTGGACATAATCGCCCATTAATTCGCCCCTAATAAATGGAAATTTATGGAACGACAGCAATGCGCAATAGAGCCCCGATGCAAGGATTAAAATATCGCGACGAATTTCCGGTAACAATTTGTCATCTTCGCAAAACTTATCCGTTGTTTGTCAATGCACCTATTCTTTATCGCCGCCATTACTCGTTCTCCCTCGTGTCCACATTCTACGAACGTAATCTAATCTCGCGGCACGATCTCGAAATTCCCATTCGTCGTAAATACGTTGAATCATCGTCATCGGTGAGTATAATACCTTTAGAAACGGCTAGGGGAACACTTTTCGCTTCCGCTCCAATAACGAGCATCCCCCTAATCATCGTTAACAGCCTACAATTTTTCACTTCACTCGAAACTCCCACCAACCCAACACGAACACGCGACAGTGCGTATCCTGATCTCGTTAGCTTCGCATCGAAGCCATTCGACGTCAAATACCTTTGCTGAGCTTAGAATTAAAAAATGTATGTTTTAAGCTATTACATGGAGATCTAGAAACAATTCGTTGTTCTATGTAAGAGTGAATCAGCTTTTTATGGTTTCTATAAGATTTAGAAAGAAATGAAAGTATTATATTGTTTGGATGTTCGGAGAATTTATAGTGAAAGTGAAAAAATATTTGTTTAGAATTTATGCTCTCTGTTGTTAATAACTTCATGGTCCTCTTCTTGAAAAATTTGCCTACTTTTTTGATAACTAGCTCGAATAGCTTTATAGGCTTCTATCTTCTTTGTAATTTCTTGCCTGTGTTTCTTGGATTTCACGATAAGAATGGAAATATCGTGTCATTCCATAAGTAATGTAATCTTTTAACGTATATGTATATTCTCTCTGTTCAAATCTGAATGAAGGATAAAGATTGTATATTCTTCCAGAAACAAAAACATTCAAAAATTTATAGGTTTTCAGTAAAAAAAAAAAAAAGGAACCACGACGGCTAATCGAGTCATTAGATTTCATTGTGCGATGTGTTAAACTTTTCAAATCGCGGTCGAAATTGAGAAAGCATCGACACCTAACTAAGAACATCTAAATGATGAACTTTCATGTTATAAATCTGAGAAGAGATCAAGGATCCGCAGGCTCATTATAAAATCAAGTCTCGTCGCCTTCACTCGTTCAGGCCGCTTCGAAAACAATTCAACTTAGTCTTCGCTGTAAAACTTTTCCACGCTACTTCTCCAAACTTTTGTCTTGGCTCATTTCTAGAGCTCCGAACGGTCCAAGATTTATCAGTGGCTCAACATTTATCATCAAACTTCGCGGACTAAAGTTATGGTTCATCGCCGTGTCAAGCTCGAACGAATCGACTCGGCCAATTAAAATTTTCTATCTGCCCTATCAATCTTTATTTCGAAATAGTGAAAGTTGAAATCTAAAGTTTTTGTCGTTGAACACGATACTATTTCGTTTGTGGCACGAATCGTATAAATTGTTTACTTTTCTGATTAATGAAGATCATTAATTTTATCTTACATTTTAGTTCCTGCAACGATTCATGAAGTTTTATGAGTTCCAATCACTCTTTCATTCTAGGGAACAAAAAGAAGCTTAATGACTAAAGAAAGACTTTAGCATAAAATGAAAACGAGGAATCAAGGATATTATTAACCCTTATCACTGAAACTGACAGCTGCGCCAAACGCAAGCCAGACTTATATTATAAATGGCATGATTGAAATGATAAGGGTTAACAACGAGTTTTTCATATTTTTCTCGAACTGAAGAAATTATACTGTAGATTGAAAATAATCCAAAGGAAACCAGCTTCGTGGCAGAATATGATTTTTTACGTTTTTAGGTTTTCACAGAGTACTGTAGTTATTGTCTCAATTTTTCTTTATCCGTCGTTTACTGTTCTTCAATATTTAGTTCTTTGTTCAATTTTTGAAAACTTCCCTTTATCAATATTCTCTCGAGGGCCGATTCGCAATAATAGAAATGGAACGAAGAAATTTCGAACGAGGAATAACAAAGCGCTAAATGGTTGAGCCAAGTTGGCCCCTTTGATGAATACAGGCCACTAAAACTCAGCCTGTAATCAGTATCCGGGATAAACGCCACCACTTACGACGTATTACGAGGCATCCTAACCCCAATTATCGCACAGATAATGATCGTCGGTGCTTATGCATTTCTGGGGAATTTAAACGTAAGAAAATAAACAAAATACTTATAATACGCGAAAATATTCAAAATATTCAAATATCCGAAGTACTATTTTCCCTTTATTTTCCACCCAATTTATTTACCAATCCGATAGGTAACACTTTTAAATAAAATAAATCTCTGTTTGCCGTTCCATACTTACTATTTGTAAAAATATAAATTTGCATAAAAATCGGCAGTTTAATGATCACGATCGCAGTTTATCCTCGTCATGTCAGAGCTAAAATTTATATCCGGCCTTTCATAATATCCGCGTGTTAGCCTCACGTTCCTGGCTGTCATGGCAGCGACCGGATCTCCATGGGGGTGCGATCCGAAGCAAAGACGTGGCTCGATTTATGGTACTCCCCCCATGACGTATAGTTGTAATTTTTTCGCGTTATTCATCCGGCTGATTGAACCCCTGGCCAGCGAAAACAGAGGCTCAGACATGACTGTTTAACACGCTGCGTGGTTGCTTGCGATAATGCCTCTACTATATTAGTAGGGCGAAAGTAATGGTAATGGAAGCTCATCTGGAATATGGGATAGTATATGGGATTTAGAGGGCCGAATGGGATACCAGAATCGCGTGATTTGTGGAGGATTTTTAAGGCGTGGATGCGTCTGATTTAGGTAGAGAAATTGAAAAGTCAAGGGAAGGAAAATGAAAATCTTTTGACATTGGAATTTGTGTGGTAAAAACAGTGTTGTACTGTTAGTTACAGTTACTGTGTTCTGCCTTTATTGTATTATTGATTACAAGTACCATGCGTTATAACCAATATTTGTTTTATAAAACTAACACAACATGAAGGAGTGAAATATGCAACAACATAATTTCGAAATAATCAAGTATTCAATTGAAATATTACGTTACAATACATACAATGCTATTAAAAGTTAATTATATAGAGATCATAAAAGTGTGTTTAATAAAACTAACGCAACATGAAGGAGTGAAATATGCAACAACATAATTTGGAAATAATTAAGTATTAAATTGAAATATTACGTTACAATACATACAATGCTATGAAAAGTTAATTATATAGAGATCATAAAAGTGTGTTTAATGTAACCGGATATTTTTAAGAAGACAGATTTCAATTTCACGAAATTGACTGACAGCCTCAATAGAATGTTCAAATATCTTAATGTAAAGTCGAAGTAAATAAAATCTTAAGTAGAAACGAGTATAGGAACGTATATCAGTATGCATCGATAAACAGGAAACAGTACAATTACGAGTGGAAGTGATTATGGTTCAATTTTTAAAGACGCACATTTCTAAGCGAGAACGTTCGAGCAAACTAACCGCTAATAAATTAATTCCCTGGATATAACGCGCGCGTATCGAAATTAGAAGCTAAAGTTTGCTACGAATTCGACCTCGCCTTCTAATTATAGCTCCTAACTAATTGCATGATCCGTTACAGAATATTAGCTACGAGATACGACTTTCCAATATCGTGCACGATATTTGAAACTTGTTTCTCCTGACATCAATCGTCTTCTGTTTCCTCTGAAAACTTACTTAATTACCGCCGATACATAACTGCGACTTTTTCTCGTCTATTTCATCTCAAATAATGCTTTACAACTCTATATCCAGTACGAAGTAAGATAATATCGTGTGTCAATAGTTGCTTCAATAAGCCTAATATTAATATTATAATATTCAGCCATTAAAACTTAATAATAATATTAGACTATAGAATATTGGAAACGTTGTTTTTTTTAAATTTGAATTTGAAGAATGAATCGATATTAGTAAATTTTGTCTTTTATCGTTGATTGTCAGTCACGTTAAAGAAGAATGAACTTACTATAAGCCAAACATTACAAAGATTTATAATAAAGATATGAAAATCTCATTATTTATATCTCACGTGAGATGATCATAATGTTTTTATGTGAGATGAAGCTTAGGAAAAGATACATGAAAATTGCTAGAAACATAAATTTGCCTGCTTGTGGAAGCTTAAAAGTATCCTTTATTCTATATGGACAATTTTTTAATTGGTTATTTTTAAAAAGCTATAAATGAAGGAACCGTAACTTCTGTGCATCAGCTCAAGAAATTTTCATTTCTAGAATCTATAATTCTTATAGATATGGAATAATGAAACCAGTTAATGGTTGGAGAAGTAGATGCATCGAATCACGTGGAAATTGCGCTGATTATAAAATACGACATTCTGCAAAATTTTATTTGAGAAAATGGCACTTTGTACGCACTGATCAAATACAAGACGGAATCCGATGAAAACCGACTATATTTTACTACGCTCATCTTTGAATGAATTTCAGTTTCCAGATGCAGCGGCTATTATCGGACCAATTCGATAATACACGCATTGCGAATATCTGTCCAGGTTTGTTAAAGGATATTTGCGGTTCTCTCGTGAAAACTAACGCGGAATGATGGAAAAAAGATACGGCACCGACGAATAAAAAACAAATTTATTGAATCACTGGTTGGTATCTATATTAAAATCCTATACGATCGTGGTTCTATTCACATCACGGAGAAAAGGGTAGAAAAAGTGGAAAAGAAGAGATAGAGAATTGAAACACAAACATGTTCAATTACAAAATTTTCATCGGAACTTCGCTGTGTGTAATTCGTCTGTAAATACGAGAATCCTTTTATAAACGCTGAACTGAAATTAAAGGAGAAAGAAATAAGACCAAGAGAAAAAGTCCAGATATATATATTATACATCGTTTATCCTGTACTATAAATTTAACGTTAACTGATCCTCTAGAGATAATATTTCCTATTATACGTATAACCAGTTACAATTTAAAAGAATATACTATGACATCACGTCAACTACAAAGAATTCATTGATTTTAATATGTCACGAAAGAATATTTCATATTCTGTTCTATGTTCTCTCGATTTTATTCTCTTATCAAATGTATAGAATAGAATATTAAAAAATTTGTGATATGGACGTGGAAGATTTGCTATTTTTCAGGGCTTGAATATTTAATTTATTCTGGACATGTGCAATTTACAGCCAAAACAAACGTCGAAAACTAAATTGCCGCTATATATTTATACTAACTATCTTGTCATTTCTACATATATTTTCGGATATATTTCAAACTTTACCAACACAATCACGATAGTCGAATCTTCTAACAATGCTAATGAAATTTCAACGTGTTTCCAACGTGTAATCCACATAGATATATTCGTGAAAAGTATGTAAAGGTGTCCGAATACTTTCACGAACACATGTATTTATCTTTCTGCAATAAGATTCATTCGTTTGCTAAATACTCGACTTATTTGCTGAATCCACGAAATCCACGTGCTGAAATCTTAATATGACAGAAGATTGTTAACGAAGTTACCTGCGAAGTTTTACATCTTTCGGCTCGTTAACTCTAATAATACAAATTGACATCGTTGACGAGGGTCTAAACGGGTAGAAAATCAAAGCCAATTCAATTAACTCTCTTAGAAAATAAAAAAGAGAAGAAAGAGGGAGAGGAGAAAAAAAAGAAAAACCAGAGCAGACCGGAAATATGCGACTAGGGGCCACGTCGTGCGCTAATCCGCACGAACTTAATAAGGAGAGAATCCCCGGACGCCCTTCGCTGTAACCTCTTAACGACCTTCTTTCCGCTCGATGTCCGGCTGTTGAATCTCTCACGGCCACTGATTTTCACGGGGCGCTTCGACCGGCCTCCATCGAGTTCCACTGTTGTAAAAAACAACCAAGCTCGAAGATTTTCACGCGATTTTCACCAAGTTGGATCAGGTGATCCCTGTGCTTCGTAATATGTCCACGAGATAAGAAGGAAGACGTAACGAAAAAGAAAAAGAAGCGGCTCGAACAGGAGGAACATGGTTTTTTCAGTTAATCTAGAAAGAGAATCCTTTTGTGGAGAATTAATACGAAGGGAGATGACGCGTGGACACAGGAAACTTTTAAGTGTAATTTATCGCGCTTTTAGCGAGGATTACTCGAAGTGAGGGTGAATATTAAGGGTGAAATTATCGAGTGTTTATTTCATGGTTACGTACAGGAAAAAGTAGAAACTGTAAGTAAATGAGAGATAATTCGTATTCGCGCGACAAAGAGATGGTGAAATGCAAGACGGTAACATTTGTATGATGTATTGGAATTGCTGAATTTGGAAAAACGAAGATCTTTGTTTGTTTTTGCAATGATTAAAATCATGCGAATGTTTTTGGTAAAATTAATATTGGCTTTTATCGGGATGAGAACACGAATTATGTGCAGTTCCTTTTCTTTTTTCGCCAGACGATTTTAAACTTATTGTAATATTCAAATTCTGATGTCGAATAAAAGTAAATAAAACAGGAAGAGAATAGGGATTTTTAATTTTTAATTTAGCTTACCTTAATTGTAAAGAGAGGTTTAGAAAGGATTTTAGCGCAAAATTGAAGCTATTCGCGATTCTTCCATGTCCTCGTTAAAAATATATTCAAGGAATTTCTGAATAATAAATTGAAACGTAATCGAATTTAAGACAACTCACAACTCAATTACCACAGATTAATTACAATCATCTACGTATATTATGTTTAAATATTGCACATATTAGAGATAGGTGCTAGGTCAAGTGTTAATTATTCATCCGTATCTCCACTAATAGAAATTTTATACTGTGATTATGCAAACGTCCGATTCAGGATAGAATAGCAGGCTGAGAAAATTAACTAGCAGTCCCTATCGACCACTTAACACGCCAGATTACTGCCACTTCCTGGAAACAGTCTTTCCTATCGAGATCGGCACCTCTCCAGTCTCCAACCAAAGGCGTTATGGCCTCCCTTTGTACGTTTATCGCAAAATAATTAACCGGATCAGACACTTGCCGAAATTGAACATTTGATGTAAAATTTTCAGAATATCGGGCTCTCCCCTTTAATCTCGAAATGATTGTTACCCATAAAATACCAAAGACATGATATACGGTAGAGATTCATATATTTCTGAAGATGAAATTCCGATTTTTATGGGTGAAATATTAGGAGACTCGAGGAATAATCTAAAATTCCTAAACTTTAATAATTGCAATCCGAAGAGCGATGTAAATCACGTTTTATTTTTCAAATATTTCTACGCTTAACATGGTTATATCGTTAATGGTATTTATGATACATTTATATTAGAAATCCTCAAAATTTGATAAAAATCCTAAAATGATGGTGAAAAGCAGTCGTAGAGAGACGACGATTACAAAGTACATGGTTTTCTTTTCTCCTTCGGAATAGTCTTTTAAACATTTCTCAAACTATTAAGAACAAAGTAGATATTTAGGTGTTTGATTTCTGCTGGAACCTCCTATTATGTATCATGCTCATTACACGTCATTGCATACGCGTACCTTTAAAAGTTAACGCTGACTCGTAGTTGGAGGCTATCGGTCCTCATAGTTGGCCAAGTATTTCACGAGTATCTGCCGACTTGGCGAATTCTTGAAATATCGAGATTAAAGGAGCCACGACGTATTAAGTTCACAGTGCTACGTTCTACTTGCTCTGGCTGGACTAGATTTACGGCGGATTTACTCGAAAATTTCCTTCATCTACGAAAAATCGAGAATTCTCGTGGAATCATCTTTGCTACGCCGCATTAACTGCATCCCTCCGCTCGATTCTCAATAAAATTGCCCTTAAATTTTCTCCGGCTATCTCTTCCGCGTACGATGCATTCCAACCTCATCCCACGATTTAGCAAAATATATTCACTCAAATTAAGTTTCAGTTCAATTGAAGTTAGTTTAAATAAAATCATTCATCCCATAAATATCTGGTTGTTTCCATACAAAACAAAGCATTTCCGAATTGTCAATTTACGTATCGCAAAAGCATACAGAAACTCGTTAGGTTGTTTCGTAGTTTATTCGGGGAAGATTTAATATTTATATGCATAATTTTTTCAAGCAGAATGGAACATTTTTGAATTGCCAATTTATGCACTATAAAACTATAGTACTCTATATATATATATCTGTATATATACTCTGTGTATTTTTAATACATTTTTAATCGAAAAGGGTTATGTTGCCGAATTTTAAACAAATTATTGCCAAAATACGGTTAACAGTAACGCCATAGACTTAGAACTTAAAAATCTAACCTCGTCATCTGCAATCACGATCAACTAATTATAACACAACTGCAAATTTGCTCTCGCGTAACATGTAACAAGATCTCTTACTTTTCAAGACTTTACATGAATGTACCTTAAAAGAATCCTAACAATACAAATTTTCTCATATCCCAATATATCTCTATGATATCACGGAATACGCCTAAATTTTCCAATAATTCAAAATATTTCCGTTTCTAATAGTTCAATTACAACATTTCTTAATATTTCCACGACGCTTGCAAATCTTCCACTATTTTAACATACTTCTATACGCGATTTGTTGCGATTACCATACATATCCTGTGAACAAAAGACAGAGTAAAGATTGCAAGACGTATAAGAGACGAAACCCAAGCTGCTTTCGTCGAGATAACTTGCGCTTCTTTCAAACACGTGCCATCGAGCTTCAAGATCCTAAAACCGGAAGACCATGGAGTGGCTCCAACTCTACTTTTTGGATCGTTGGACAATCTTCGAAGTGCAAATCCTGCGAGAGGTTTCCGCATTCGAGTTCCGGGCGTTCCTGCACCGTAATTTCGCGAGGGGCAGCGCGAAAGTTCGAAAGCAGAGCGCCGGCAATAAAACGCTTTGCATCGGTCGCTCTTCTCCTTTCCCCAGGGCGAAATCTCATCTGGCCGCGTGGTTTTCCGTCAGCCAGAAATTTCTCCAGTTGCCTCTGTTCCTCAGGCGAAAGAAATGAACAAATGAAAAATGAGCGAACGCGCTGAAAGAAATCCTGGCGAAAAAAGCGACCGGATGAAACGCGTTCTACCTCGTTGTTGCCTGGTGGAAAAAAGATCGTCAACGTGGTGCACCGGCGAAGTGCAATCACTAGTTAGACTAGGGTCGGTGCAGCCGACTCGAAACTAATTTGTGTCGTATCCCGAAAGATCTGGTCGCGAGAGATCGTGACGAAAACGAGAAACCAGTTAGGCGATAAAGAATGGCGTTGTTCGTGTCTTTTTGCAACCGTTATAGGTAGATTATATCTATATGTGTTTACTATTATATTATATGTATACTATTTTGTACTGTTATGGATACTAATGTATAATTTATCGTGTAATTGGTATTCGTTTTATGGTTACTCTATATTATAATATGTATATTATAATGCGCGTATAAATTTATGTCATTAATATTTAATACGGTGTTTACCAGCAATGAGCGTTATTTAGATTAATTAAGAAGATACCTGCAATTCATACAGAAGCATCGACGTACGAAGCTTCTAGCAAAGAATGCTCGTGTTCGGCGTAGAAAGAAGATTTACAAAGAATAAAAATGAACGAAAAGCAACAGAAGGTGGTTTTTCCAAACATGGAAGATGTTTATATTCGATCTTCAAAGAGGAAAACAGAGAAAAGATACCTTTTCATCTTTATTTTTAGTTGTTATTCCGCAAAGTATCCATTCCGTAGAAATCATAGGGAAAAATTATCAGAAAAATTTGAAAAATCAAACTTTTAAAATCTTTACGATATAATATCTTACACGCGCATGTCCCGTAGAGATTAGAAAATATTTAATTCACATGGGGAATACTGGGAATTTTTCTCTTCGATCAAAATGGATCTACGAAGAAAAGGAAAAAGGGATACGCATCGCCAGGTGTAAAAGAACAGCGTTGGGAAATCTCTCTACATTTAGGATAGATAGTAGATCCCCGGATATGATGGCGAAACGAAAAGTGTAAAGGGAAGAAAAAAAAGGGGAGATCTCCCGAATCCCAAGGGAAAACTCCTCGAAATTCTCTTGCGCTTCTTCCGTGAATTTGACGTTTATATCGTGAGAACCAGAGACGTGTGTCTTCCATAGAGAATGAAAGGAAAGAAAGAGAGAGAGAGGATTCGCGCGAGCAACAGCGAAAGAACAACCACGAAAAGTTTCTCGACGATGATAACGCTTTGGACCACGCGATAACGTGCCAGCCAGATATTCAAAAATCCCCGGAGAAAACGCTCAAAAACTCCTCCCTTTGGATCTTGCGAACCCTCGTAACGTGACGCTTTAACGTTGCTGATAAAGTCTGTACGATGGATCGTTAGAAGTTTAACGACAGCACGAGGGAGATCGAGTGATGAGGCAGTAGAATTTTGTTTCTTCTAGTAGCATCGAGATGAAAATGAAAACTGATTTACCGGTAATTATAAAGTTTTGAGGAACAAACAGTGGAGAAATTAGTAAGAAATTTAATAGTGATTCAAACTTCAAGATCGGAGGAATCGCGAATATAATGAATTTTAATATTCTTCGATAGCGTCTTTTTAATTAACTTTAATAATTCAAGGATACTCAATCGTTAGTCGATGACAATATGGTGTCACTAAACATACAAAATCTTGAGGAACGAGCAATGACAAATTAGTAACAGGTTTTATCGCGACTCGCGCTTTGAAATCGCAAGAATTATGAATATTGTAAATCGAAGCATCGTTTGCTTCTACGCGAAGCTTTCGATAGAATCACCAAAGTAATCAGTCTCTATTTTGCTGATCTGACACCATCATTTCCTCGGACGTGTGTTACTTCGCTGACTGCTATCGCGACAAAAATACACCACCGAGGAAAGACGCTATCTCCATATGATCGCAAAGCACATATTCTCGAATGTTCGTCAAGTTTGCACCGCAGAATAAATTACTTCAAGACTATCTCATTTTTTTCCAAACTCATTCGCCATTACCTAGATAAATAAAAATTTCCTACGAAATTAAAAGTCATATATTTCATTCGAACTTCCGTCATCGAATATTCGTTCTATTCACCGTATACGCGATACGCTCGATTCTATCGTTGGCAAACAAACTTGGTGACGGCGGGGGAAGCTGGGGAAACGATGGCAGTCGTTATTTACCAACTCGCATAGGGGACAATTTTCGAGGCGTTGGTTTTCTCTGGTGTCCAGTGATTAACCGATCTCGCGGCTCGTATCGCAAAAGGAGAGCAAACTGGATTCTCTCTCCCCTCTGATTCTCTTCCATTCTGCCCCTTTCCATCTTCGTTCTTCTGACTCCAAGCAAGTGCACGCGTTTCGAGATAATTGCCGTGACAGCTTTGTCACCGTGGCTGGTCCTCTTTCGGGCACGAAATTCTCGCAACTACGGAAGAACGGAGGAAGGCTGACCAGCAGGAAGGAAAAGCTAGAGCAGAGACAAGGGCGTAACAGTGTCTTCTGAAACGTGTTGTTTTCCGTAGCGAGTGTGGATTAAGCGTCACTACACAATCTGTTGAAACGGTTAACCGGAAAAAAATCATAATTTTAATCATTTTCTATAACCTAATATTATCCTTTTTAGATTTCTCAAGCCTCAATGATCCTTAATTGGAATATTATTTATTTAAAAATATCGTTTTATTATATTATTTAACTGAAAATTGTTTAGTTAGTGATAACAGATCGATACAGATCCTATAGTGTGGCTTCAGTTCTTTGGTTCTTATAGAAATCAAGCGCTACTTTTTACAACTCTTTTAATAATCTAAGTTTGAAGTTCTTGAACATTACGAGCACTGCACACATTAACGTCGTCTATCTTTCAAACTATTTCAATCGCTATATTACACTATGTTTGCGTCCCATATAGCAACTATAAGCGTCGTGCCATATCAATATATATATATCAAGTGCTTGAAAAAATAAATGCAGTAATCCGAGTAGTTAAACACGAGACGACGCTAGGCTGCACACAATCCATTGACGTTTTCACGATCATTTAAACACACCGTGTAAAAACCCGATTTCAATCGTTGGAAAACCCAAACCAGTTTGTTTACTCGAACACGCTTTCCACCCTCTGGATGGGATCCGCGAATGTTTTTCTCCCGTTTAAATCGTGTCTGTCCCTAGAAAGAATCGGAACAAATATTGGAAGATTATATGAGGCGACTGAAACGGGAGCGAGAAAGTTTTAATGGAGAATAAGTTTCCGCGAGATTCAGTGGGAAGCATACGTGATATCTCGTGGAGTTTCCAGTTAGATTGTTCGGTATTTCTTCTTTGGGAAAAGGGAAAGAAGTTTTCGAACGCACTGACAAATGGAAAGGTTAGAAGGAGAATGTAGAGTTTCCAGTCGGTGACGAAACAACGATAGGAAAGAAGACTGTTTCGCGCAACGACGAGAATTACAGACGAAAGTAACGGAGACACGATAAAATTACACAGGTTGAAGTTACATCGGCAGAGTTAAGGTCTAGAGTAGAAAGGAGAAACGAAAATGGTCGAAGTGCATGAGACTGGACGAGCGAAGGTGGAAAACTTCGGTCCACTTCACGGAATACTAGAAACTCGAGCAACTTTCCACCCTGATGATCGTTCTTGTAGCACAAAAGTTTCCAGCTTTCTTGAACGATCGCGTGACACGCACGTTAATACAAAATACAAGCTCTAAATACGAGTCTCGGCTATTGCTGTCGAGAATGCATTTCCTACGTTCCGTTAGATCCGTTAGGTTTTAAATAGTACGATCACTTTTCGGTAGATGTTTTTTTCGGTAGCGAACAAGAACAATCTACAGGCGGAAAATCATAGCGGTGTAAGTCAACGTTTCGAGAATTAAATCGGGTCATATGTTTAAGTTCTTAAAATGATTAATCAACTTTCATTACAAATGGGTTAATCTAACATAAAGATTCTGACTATTTCCACGAATGCCAATACTCAAACCCAGAAGCAAAACCCGAAAATTTCAATACCACTAGCAAAAATATGCCTCGTATGCAAACAGGAATTCACGATCAACATATTCTACAAATAATTCACCATAATTTACGTGCCATCAATACGTACCGCTCATACCATTCACCGAAAACCAGTAACCTAATGTATCCCAATATTTCCACGTTCCTCAAATCGTTTTATACGAACATAAATTCTCATAAACTAAAAATTCTAGCCTGAAAAATTCCCACCCAACAATCTCAGTTGGAATTGTAATCGGACGCAGCATCAACGTAAAGCTTTCGAATGTTACGAAGGTTCCGTGCGATCTCGCAATCGAACAACCAATTCATAGCGAAAAACTGTTTCTATAAAAAAAGAGAAAATAAAAAACAAAACGAAAACAAAAAAGAATTCTCACAAACTAGAAATTCTACCCTGAAAAATTCTTACACGATCCGAGCTAAAACTCCAATTAGACGCAACAACTGGATCCATTTGAAAGCCATTCCCATCTACCGTTGCATTGCCGTAACGCGATCGAATCTTAACGTTGCGAGCAATCTCACCATCGATTCGACGCGAAAAACTGTTTAAATCTCGTCTGGATCGCACTCGAGCCGGAGAACCGGGCTGCAATTAATCAGCCGGTGCGGATGACGGATTGCGCGATGTCATGGACGTCGGGCTGTTTAAGCTGGCGAACATCCGGACACGCGAAGCCCGTTGCCCGTCCGAGCCACTCGATAAACGAGAATTGCGTCGAAACTGTGAGGGCCATGAATCGCGATCGAGCACGAAATTTCGTTTCGAGGAAAGAAAAAAGAGGATAGCAAGAGGGTTGGGAAGAGGTTGGAAAGGGGTAGCAGACAGGGAACTATTCACAGGGGTTCGGGGGGTTCTCTGTTTCGACCGCGAGTTGGCGCGTGCAAATAAAACGCGCTCTGATAGATCGTGTTTGGCCAAGTTAATTCTTTTTTTTTCTTTCCCTATTTCTTTCTCTCTCTCTCTCTCTCTCTCTCTCTCTCTTTCTCTCTCTTTCTTTCTCTCTCTCTATCTATCTATCTATCTATCTATCTATCTATCTAGCTAGCTCTCTTTTTGTTGTCGGTTATATCCCTTGGAAAAATTTCTACGATTGGATTTGGTACCGTTTAACTCGACAACTTCTCTCCCCTCGCCTAGAAATGCTATTGAAGGAGATTTATCGATGCGTAATTTGTTTCAGTTTTTGGATTTGGTTAACAAGTTTTATCAGTGATATCGTGTTTTGGATCAGATTTTCAATGCTGAATGATTGATGGTCGATATTATTTAAATAGAGCGAGTTTAAATTGAATTTTCGATAGAGACGAGATTTATGGATACGAATTCTTTATTATTTACGTATCTTAATGTAAAAAGGTACGATGAAGAAGAAGGAAGGAAAATCGCAATGTGACACGCGTCTCTTCAACTTCCGAGACTCACAGACGGCCACTTGAGCTGATTTACTTCGCGACTTCTGATTTTAATTAAACAAACTGTGAACGCAAATGGAACGAAGTTTGTCGACCGTTTTGCTAACTTCGTCTGTGTAAATGATGAAACGGTAACAGGTAAATATCGACACATTCGAGTCTACTGTTATAATAAACAACTTCTCGCGTTGAATATTCCTTCGCTTCGAGCAATAAATTTTCAATATCTACACCGGTCCAAAAATGTCACCTTTGCTTTCTTTCATCTTAATTTTCCATTCAAGAAAAGGTAGTTAAACAGCATTATCGAAATACTGGTAGTGCTCCTATTATCACTAAATACGCGTATCAAGCAACATCGAGCTAAAATAATTTAAAATTGCTAATAATTCTCATTCCTGCATTAAAACGAAGTTCATTAGTACACGTATTGATTTTAAAATCTTTTCCTTCCTTTCATCTTCCACAAAATTAGAAAAAAATGTCCGTCTGTTGTTGATAACTCATAGAGGAAAATAATCTTTCAGTACAAAAATATTTAATTCAGAAAGTTACAAATGAAGATCTTGATCTTTATTTATAACTTCATCCATCAACAGCACTTCCTCTCGCAATAATCATATTCTCATCCCTAATTCCGACGCTCTCTCATTCACGCGAAGAATCATTAATCTACGCGGCACAAATAGGAACCGTGTGTCCCCGGTGCATATCTAGGAAAGTGACGGAACTTAAAATCGATAGACAGGGAGGGCGATAAAGCAAAAAAAGAGAAAGAGAGACTCGGGGTCAAACGGAAGCGCGAGTTCTTTCCAGCAGAAAGCAGTTGGAACGAGGACGTAGAATCAGCGGGGCAAACTCGGTCGGTGCATTAGCTCGTTCCGACAGATAGAAATCTCGTTTCGCCGTGGCGGTCGATGCGCTGCCTGCGAATTGCTACTCCGTCACCTAGAATTGCCCTGAAATTGAAGCGTCAGATGGCAGGAAGAAGAATGGGCGGTCACATATATCAGTCTCTTCTTCGACTTGAAGAAACGACTCGTCTCTGCGTCCCGAAAACGGAAGAAACGCGGCGGACATTCCGCGATCGCGTCTTACGGAATCACGAAATTTTCATCTCAAAGCAAACGTAAGAGACTTGGTTATCGTTTCACGTCCGTTCGTTTTTATTTTATATCCTTTTTTATTTCTTTGTTTTATTTGACGACTAAGTAAAATGAGAAAAGACATGGTAAAATAAGCATGAAAATATGATTAAATCAATTTCGAAATTTTCCTCGCGGATTTAGGTGGATTTAGTTGTGCACAAAGAACTATAAAGTTGATCAGCTTTGCTTCTGGGAATCGTTTCTCGATTAAAAACTGCAAAGATTGTACAGATTACAAAAGAAGAATTTATATATGGCACTCCATATTCTTAAATAACACGAATCTACACATTCGTTCATCAAAATTAAATCCTAGTGATAACCAGTAAAGGACAAAAGTGGAGCTAACTCATTCGATGATTCACTTTGACGAATATAAAGCATCCTCTTTGATTCCAAGTCCCGTACACAGATTTTCCTTGAAAGAATAAACGTATCACTCGTAGAGTGTCTTCTAAAGTAGACAAGCTTCTCCGCCGCATGATTTCTCACTGTCTTTCGTGCGATATATCGTATGACAACGTCGTACACAGTCGAGAAAAACGTGGTTGTGGTTCGTTCGCTTTGGCCAGGATCCAAAGAGCGTCGAGAAAGGCGCGAAGGCAACCCCTCGTTCCTTAAATCAAAAGCGCTGTAAGAGCAGGAAACGTTCGACGATCGAACGTCTGTATTTCGAATAGTTAAAAACGAGATTCGACATAATCGGGAAAGGAGGAAACGAAACCATTTCGACACAGGGCATTTAATTAACGCGAACTCGGAATCGCGTTCGACATTCACGCAGGCACAGAGCTGCGAGTCAAAAGTTATCGCAACCGCATTCGTTTTTGATGAAACGAAACTCATGGCTCTTTTCGAACGACATGCAGAATTTCATGAAGTTCAGGAGTTCTCAGAAAGTTTGGGACGCTATTTGTAACGACGATTACAACGGGAAGGGATAATTCAAGCGTCGCCTACGATAATGAAAAACATTTGGCCTTAGTTGCTACAATAATGAGAAGTCTAACTCGTTACTTACATCGATAATGAGGATATTTCTTTGTCTCTACGGAGAATTATAACTGTATCAAATTGATAATTTGAACGTTTAATTTCAACTCGGAACTAATTTCTCGCACTTAATTGATCGAAAATATTACGTGAAAAATATGGAACATATGGGAAATCATGACTTGTGAACATAATAAAAAATTTTCTGTTTCAAAGCAGAATTATAATTTCATCTACAAGCAAGGTGAGAAATATATCAGCAATATGGAGAAGTATTACTTGCCAAAAAGGAAAAATGAAAAGAAGAAAAATTTTTTGTTTCTATATGGGTGACATAAATCATAGTGCTTAATCGTTTGATTCGAACACAATAGTTGTTTTGCTCACTTGTGTTTAATTGATAAAAAAAAAAAAGAAATAAATAAATGGAAAATAATGAAAAACCTGCCATTCTCAGATGGAAATTGTTTAATCGTGATTCATGTTTCGTTGCAATACATTTAGCTGAAACCCATCGCGGTTTTATATGCGTCGATCTAATAATATTAATAATAATTCATGCAGTTTCATTTCCGCGGTTGTCGGAAAAAAAATAGCCGGCATTAATTCGTGGGGGAAATGACGCGGATAAAAATACAACATAAGCTTCTCATTGTTTGATAACCGGCGATATTTCACGTATTTTCCTGTCGAAACAAATACGTACTTCGGGGCGTGTAAAAATTACGCGCGCTTTTATAAATCGCGCAGCAAACAACGCTGAAACTGTATTCCAGCTGAAACAAAGTAAGGGTGGCAGAAAGGAAACATAAAATGGAGAAAAAATCACTTGGAATCGTAGTTTTCCGGTTCCATTCTGTACAAAATGGAGTGTACGAATATGTACGTGGAAAAATATTGACAGAATCAGAATTACTAAGGTTCTCGTTTCCACGGTCACAGTTGCATGATTACGCGTTTAAACTTCTAATGTAAAATGTTATTATTATCACAGAAACAAAGTCGGCTTAAAGAAATTACCAGAGAAGAATTTATCATATTCGTTGCGAATATGATTTTGATTACTAGATCTTGCATATTTACACGAATTCGTGGTTTTACGATCACAACTACAGAAATACAATTTTAGCAGAAATTTCTCTCATCCATTTATTATTACGACAAGAATTATAATTTCAATATTTCATAATATATCCTCGTATATTCTGGTATCTTTGAATTTCTTATAAAAGCATAAAAATATACAGTAATGAAGCATCTAAAATTAATACGAAATATCTAAGTGAAAACGCTGTGACTCTTTTGCTCTGCAGCTAATAACGTAGTCTACCTGTAATATTGACTACGATCCTCTATGCTAATAAATAATTTCTTTGCAATAATATAATAATACATCTGTGCCTATGTTATGAAACTTCTCATGCGTATTTGATATAAATCATTATTAAATATCTTTTCGCAATTCACTGCATTTTATTCATTTATACTATTCAAGTTGCTACTATGCACGTGATTTAAAAATACGTACGTGCTGACTTATATGCACGTAGCACGCTATTGATTATAGAATATCATTAAGAACGTTAATATCGTCAATGGTGGTTAACAGAACGAACAAAAGCGAACTGAAGAATATAAAATAATTAACCTAGCGAGACAAAGTATTCGCATAAATTCATTTTCCGACGAACAACGGTAGGTCACTAAATGAAAAAGTTTGCTTTCGCCGAAATTCTTTTTCGCGTGTTACTCCAAAAAAGGATAATAATGATAACTATGCTACGGTAGTATGAGCCACTCGACGAAGAGTTTTTACATAGTTTTACGGCCGAATATCTCGCTGCTGTACCACTTCTTGAATCACGGATTTATCATGTCGGCCAACCGTTGATGAGCATTCCGTGTCCCCATGGCATTACATTTTAAAAGCTTCGCTAGAGTTTACGACTCATTCGGCTCGTGTCTGTGAGATTACCGGTGACTAATAGTACGGTGGTTACGAGGATAGTTTTCCGAGATTTCGGTTTTCGGCTTTCCGAGGATTATCTCTGAATTCCATATCTCCCTAAAAACCTCGCCAACGAAGATAAAAATGCTACGAAACATCGCGTGACCCTTATTCCCCTCGTGATGCATCGATCTGCATTTTTTAATTCCATATCTTAAAATTAATAAGAATTAATAATAAGGTTAAAGAACCGTGTGAAATATATTCTTTCACTTTATTTTGCAAGAAAAATATTGCGAATCGGTACTCTTTATTTTTCGTGATACATCGATACGATGGTATTATATGTCGATTTGTATATCGAACTACTGGTTATTTCTGAACATTGCATCTCGTTAAAAAAGGCGTAGAAAACAATTTTTCATTTTCTTCTTTGTCAAAAAAACAAACTTATAAAATATTGCGAATTTTTGTTCTCTTCGTGATATGTCGATTGTATCTCCAGCTCTTCGCAAATTGTTCCTTAAGCCTGTATCTCATTGAAGAATGTAACAAAAAATAATTTTACAAGAAAACAATGCTATAACAAAAATGGAAGTGCTTAGACAATTATTAAAAGTCGTAGGATCATTAATTTAGCTCGATAATCTTTATACGAAGAAAATTAAGAAATCAACCAAATTTATCAAATTCTCTCCAATCGCCAATTGCAAAATAATTTAACTAACGGTTTATCTAGTGGAAACGATCGACCACGAATCGCAGAGGAGCAAATCACAGCCAGCCGTCCGACATAAAAGAAATCAGACGTTACGTAGTTCGATTCGAATGTTCGAATCGAATTCAGTCGGCACTCGAGGGTATTCGAGCAAAACGTCAAAGAATCGACAAAGAAGAGAACGTGAACTGGCGGAAAATAACAAAACAGAGAAGCCCAATCAATCGTTGCCCTGCCTTCGTGAAATGTGGGAAGAGAGTAGAGCGAGGTTTGGTGGAAAGAGAACGAAAAGTAAAAGAAAAAAGAAGAAGAAAGCACATACGCTGCTTTGCCATCCCGAAGAAAGCCGATTTTTAGGTAAAAAGTGACGTTCGGGAGCTAGCTTATTTGTATGCAAACAAAGGCCAAGGGAAATAGAAACGCCACTAGATGTACAGGTTAAGGAAGATGAATATCTTTGATGGGATGTTGTCACAAAGAATCTTGTATTTGTGTACTTTCCCTTGTATCACGAGGGAAAGTAATGGAACGTTCTTGTCGAAGAACGGAACGTAATCGATAAAAAATACATGACATGTTAATGGAACGTTTCGCGTCGGGTCTGCGATTCTATCGTTTCATTGTACCCACGTTCGTGGCACCCTGCATTTGCGATTACATTGGTTTAGGACGTTGACGTCTGTGTTGTGCTCTCGCGGCTCTTAAACCTTTAATTGGATTTTTCCTGCATGTTTTGATACATCTTTATGAATTTAAATTTTTTTAGTGTGCACGATAGTGTATATGACTTTTTTCAAACACAGAACTCCATCAAAGCACTGGAAGTTCGAGAAAAGTCAAGAAATCGAGTCAGAACTCACTCGTGCCCAATTTGTATACCATCGATCAATGAAATTTATGTTAAAGAAATAGTAGCATTTGGAACATCCCAATGACATCCGATTATTAAAGTCACCTTTCAACTATTTATATCGTCGATTACGATTTAAATAACCGATTTGCTCGAAATATTTCCATATATTTTCTATTTTCGATTACACTGATTCGTGAACATCGTATATATTCGATGATATCGGTATGAAATATTTACAGCCGCGGTTACATCGGTTCGAAGCGTGTATTCATATTCATATCAGTTCGGAATATTTATATTCTCGACTACATCGATTTCATTCATATTCTGAGTCAAATTCATTCAAAACGTTTATGTTTTTGGTAATATCGAAGCAGTTAGCTACCGTGGTCGTATTGAAACAGAATTATTCATACCATTGATCAAATTCGATTCGAAGTACTCGCGTTTCCGAATAATCGACTTCCAAACCATAAACTCGATCATTCTCAGATGAGTACTCACGCGTGTCATATCAATAATATTTAACACAATCGGCGTATCGTATAAACCACGAACGAGAAGTGAAAATTGATAAACTTGTACAATTTCTGAACATGTTTATCGAACTCCCGGCATGTTTGTTGGAATCTTCGTTGTCGTTTATTGGATTATTTTCTTTGTAATGAACAAATAACGATACACGATATGAAAAATACGAAGATAAACGGTTCGATTGTACGAAGTCCGTGTAAAACGCTGGAACAGTGAACGTGTTTAAATAATTTACGCGATGTCATAGAATCACGAAACTGATTCAAAGTATAATTTTTAACAAAAACGCATAATGACAAGTTAAATGAAAGGAATAATGGAAAATGTGAGAGAAAATCGGGATAAATCGTTTGATTCGACCGGACAAAGGTTCGAATTAAAAAGGCGGAACAGAACAGGTTTGATGGAAAAGCGGCGAGTTTGTCGAAAATTCGGGAGCAACCTTCCGAGCGAGCGCGTCAGCTTCGATTCCTCGCGAGCTGACGAGCTTCGCGCAGCTTTTTCCACCACAAAGCTGTCACGGATTTCTCGCGATCACAGCCTGATATTTCATTGAAACCAAGAGGGAAGGGAACGACTGTTTAGCGTGCTCCTCGTGATTTTATTTCGCTGTGGTCTTGGCGTTGCTTTATGGCGCAAAAAATCACAACGTTTTATCGTGCTTCCACCGTGTCCAACAGTCTACTTTTTTTTCTCCCGTACTAAATTCTTTATTGTTTTTTGGAATAATGTTTGCTTTTAGTGTACTATTAAAAATTGAGAATTAAAAGTTATAATACATAGCGAGGTTATAACATCAAGCGAGCTTTAATGTTCATGAATTTTAAAAGTTGAAAGAGCAATGTGATATGTGTAGGGAAAATGTTTCGTTCTGTGTAGCATATTTTTAAAGTACGTCGTGTGACATACTATCTGGGAAACAGGTTCCATAAGTATGTAATTTGCTATTTTCAACACAGCACACACGCTAAAGTACTTATTTTTCCAAATATATTTTTCAACAATCAAATGAAGAAACGAAGAAATTTATTCTGTGCTTAACATACACACAATCTAAAAATATTGCTTGGTAAATGATTTCAGCAATCTGAAAATTCAAAATACTTCCATAAAACATGTACGACTCCGAGTGTTTTATTTAATGTATTTATTTATAACCTCGCTACGCCGCCGCCACATCGGCTAAGCTTTTACGTCATCGCCGAAAGCGAACATCCTCTGTAGGAGCACAAACCACGTAACAGGACAATAAAATGAAATTCCCAAGGAAGTCTGAAAAATGCCTGAGAAAGATCGCCCTATTCGGAAGTTCCCTAATAATTTGAAACGCATCTGTTGATGGAATGAAATTCTAATTTATCGCTTAATAAAATCCTTAAGACGGCAACGTTCAATCGCGGGTCAGAGGGAAATCATGGTACTGCCTCGAAGCAAATCGACCTGACATTCCACTGGAAAGTTAAAAGAGCCACGATGCGTTTCGAGGGGACGTTCCAATAACCAAAAAAGCTGGTGATTTATGGCCGCTTGGATTCTTCGATGTACCTCACGGTTGTAATGTTCGTGGTCCAATGATACAAGCATCGGTCCAGGAAATATTTCGTAACTCCTATAACAGGGGTTCCTCTTAGTCTCCCATAACTGCCCGTGCGCAGTGCCTGGCTTCCGACACGAGCCAAGCGGTTTTTTAATTTGAATTTCTGAAAAAGGTCGTGTAACACGGTCGAGTGAGCTTGAAAAACTTGCTCCTTGATCTGGGTCGAGAACGATTGTAGGAGAGAAAAAGAATCAAACGGGAGGAAGAGCAAGAGAGATAGAAAATTTTGGTAGGTTCAAGCGCAACAAAATTATCGTTGAAAAATTATAGTAATTACGAGTGGCGTGTGCGTTGTTTCTGTGAAATACCTTGTCGCTTTGTTTCGACGCGGTCTCGGCACACTACACAATGAGCAACGCGACGATATTTCTCGACAGCGACCGAATAATATTTCTCGCTGATACTCCGCGCTTTAGCGCTGCCGCCAGAGTGTCTCTTCAAACTTCAAACGCTTTACATCTAGCTGATATATAGGATAATTCTGAGAGAGATGGATCGCGTTTTCAGAAACGGCTGAAAGTGAAATATTTTAAAGATATTGAATATTATACTTGCCACTTTGTGCAGTGAATTATTCCCTCTACAAAATTTTCATCGCAACAATTATTTACGCGAATAAGAAATAATTAATGTTCAGAAAAATTCGTTTAATCCTTACATCGTAAAACTGCTATCGAATGCTACAAAATAATATCCAACTTCCTTGTAAGTAAATCTTACCAATTATTCCTTCGGCTGTGAAATTTCGATTAAAATCTCATCTCTTCCATCTGGGCGGATCCATTTTTAATTAGTAACGATACAAAGAAAAATTCCTGTATTATTCACCGGAGAAACTTCAGAAATAAAACTTTGCTCATAAGTTCCGACGAATCTTCTGGACGATTCGACGCGGAAATCATTGACTCGTACCACTTGCTTGGAAGAGAAAGTTGTTCGTTCGCGACGATAATGGTTTTAATAGCCTCTTCTCGATGTCATAGGCGATCGAGTTCGTTGGCCCGTTAATACGTTCGGAAAATAGGCGAATGGCTTTCTGTCTAAACTTTCCAAGCCTGGAACTCGGCTAGCTTCTAAGACATCATGGTCGAGGCTGCGCTCGAAATTACCGAACCGCTTAAATCCACGACGTATAATCAGCCTCCATTCATGGTCTCCAGCTGCGCTTAAGCGCCGTAACGAATATATAATTTACGTGGATTTCGCGTTCTGAGAAATTGAGCTGCGGAAACGAGACAGCAGCCTGTGGAACGATCCCTCGCAATAATAAGATGAATCTATATATTTTATAGCCCTTTATTCGCTATCTAGATAACAGGGAAAAATTTGTGAAGAACGATACGTTGGTACTTGATACTTGAGCTTTCGAAGCTTCTCTTTCGACAATGGTAATTTTTCATTTATATTTGCTGTGGAGGAGTACAATATTTTACGTAAAATGTTCATCAGGCACATACTTTTAGGTTACATGTATGACACCAATTTGATTATAAATAACATGGAATAGTATCATGAAGTTCTGAGAAAAATTTCATAATAATTAAGAAATATTATAATGTAATAACGACCAGTTATTATATGAAAATTATTAATGTGCAGGAATGTAGATAATGAAACGAGCCCGCAGTGAATAGATATGTTAATTCGGAACTGCAAATTCTGTGAATCAGGTCAACTAAAATTATACACTGTTATGTACGATAATTCGGAATGTCATAAAATTACGATCCTTAAAAATTACATTATCTTCCTATAGGCCCGGAACCTACGTATTTTACTGATATTGATCAAAATAATTGCTACATAGGACTACCAAAGTCCCAATAATCAACCAACTATCGTCAAACTTTATTTTCGCAACTAAATAACTTCATAAAGCGATTCCAAGCAAATCTCTTTGTTTAGTCAACCAATTTTTACTTGAAAAGAAATAAACTACAATGTATCTTTGAACGTGTACTATTTCCCAATTCAACTCATCCGAATCGTAATTTTTTAACAATCTAAAGGTACAGTTACCTCTATACTGTATCAATCAGCTGTCAAGACTTGCATTTCCAGTGATTGCATTCATATTCTCTGAGATCTTACGACGCTTAACGAGTTTCCCAATGCGCAAAACAATGGAGAACATAGTTACTACCATCAACACCAAATTCAGAAAATAAAACGAGATCTGCGAACCAATTTGAATTTCCATGCACGGTGATCGTTCGCCGGGGGTGCAATGCAAACCTAACAAAATAACAGGAATCGATCTGGAGAAGAATCGAGAAAAATGAATTCGCGGTGTTCGTGGTGGGAACGAGCCACGAATAAACAAGCCGTCGGTAAGCCGCGAACCGAATGAATCGTCGTTGACGATAGAGGGAGAGGGCAGGGAAAAAAGCGCGGTTTCCGGAAATTGCGAGATGCCGCACGGCAATCTGCTCAGAGAGAAAGTAATTGCTATCGAAAAGCCGCGTTAGAGAGGCTGCGCCACTTGGTGTTCGTGTTTTCCATCGATTCCCTCACGGTGATTCGACGCTCCATTAACGAGCGTGTGACGAAGAGGATAGACGTTCGTGTACAGAGGTGCGGAGAAACACGGCCAGATAAAGATCCGGAATTTGTCGGCAATCGGAAACGGCCGTGTCAAGACCATTGAACTTAGAATTGAATAGATTTGAATTCGCGCGATCCTTCGATTCCGCAGAGAATAAAGACTGATCCACGTCTTTTCTCTATTCACTGTATCGTCACTATCCTTTGACAATTAATAAAAGAGAAAAATTATAACTGGGTTATGGGTGTCGATGGAAATTTCAATTCTTACGAATACAATTAAATAAATGGAATCTACACAGAGACTGCAGTACTTTAGATATTCTATGTATTTCATATCACTAATTATTAAAATCATATCGTGTACATTTTTTCAATTTTTCATAAATGCGTAGAAATCCGCGGTCTAGTCGTAATTCTATTCTCTGTCACGGCATGTTCCCATGACTCGAACGAATATAACCAACTTTTGATAGCAATAATAAATACAGAACGTTACTTTCTAGATAGTAGCCATTTGAAACTTGGGAGTTTGGAAAATATTCGCCGACGTCCGTCTAGCTAACTAAGAGCTTAAAGCACTCACTCAATAAGCCAAAGATCCGGGTTCGAATCTCGGTCCAGCAATCGTACGCCCGAATACATTTTTCTCTACAATTTCATAAAAACTAAAACAGTGGACCACTATGAATCCTCAGCCATTCGATTTTCCCTAATTGCTCATAAGTCATTCAGTCTTCCAGGATTTTTCCTCCTCATTTTCGCTATAGAAACGGCATTCGAGGTTCCAACCCCGAAACTACTCGCCACACAGGACCTGCACTGCGTAACATTCAGTCTTCAATACTTCATACCAGCTCCTTCCACCCTTTCTCCTCCCCCCCCTCCAATATTTTCTACCCTTTCCTTCAATCCTTCCTTTCAATTTTCTAACCATGTTTTAAAATCGCGTCTCGCGAAACAAAATATCTCGATGAATGCTGTTGTTCACGGGGCTATCGCCGGTTGTCGATGCTGTAGGTGACCATGGCTGTTGAGGGGGTGACGGATCGATAGGTGGGGCGCATGGCCGCAGAGAACCACGGCCGTGGCTCTTCCACGGCCCCGAAAACTTTTGCCTCTGTGTTGGCCGTTGTTCCCACCGTCCCGTCGCCGTGTTGTCTTCGTCAAGCCGCTGTGAAAGGGCAACCCTCCACCTCTGCGACCTTTCTGCGACCTTCTCCTGCAACCCACTACAATCCCTTGCCCCCTCACGAATGCATCCTCGTCGCCTACCTTGCTTTTCCTGGCTGCGTCGCACTCCTATTGCGGTGCACACGATTTTAATTACGTGACGAATGCAGCTTGTACTCGTAGGGTTTCTTGTTGCTCTCCGAATAGACGAAGAGACGCCTGGTAGTTGGAAATAGGTCAGGCACGCGAACAGCGATCGAAATTGCTGTATTCTTGCTGGCCGGGATCGATTTGATTAGTGGAGTGGCCACGAAGGGATGGGATTGAGTGACCGTTAATTGATGATCGTCCCGCTGTTTGATTTTTGCCTGCCGCATTCCTCCAGTTCCGTGTTTCCTACGTGTTATCTTGCTTGAGGAAATTAACGGTGTGTATCGGTGTGATGAGGCGTTGATTAGGCGATTAGGCATTGATAGCAACAGATGTTTTGGAAATGAATCTTGGGATTGAATAGCAAGTAGTAAACGCTGGAGTGGGGAAGAATAATTGACAATGAATATTTTGTTACAGAACGACGTTCACTTTAGCGGGACATTAGAACAGAAAGTTGTGATTACTGCTAAAACATCTTGAATATTATGTTTCCGAATATTATCTTCCATATTGTTTAGTATTATTAATTATTGTCAGTAGGGAAAATTCCATGTTTTCCCAGAGTTAATTAGAATCGGGTTAGTTCGTATTGGTCAGGAGATAAGAAAATGTAATACTGTTTTAAAATAGAGTAGATTTTATATGAGATTTACTTCCACTGAAAAAGGAATACCTAGAAGATTATCTGCCTCTACACGTCAAGTGTGTTCATTAATCAAGAAGTCAGTCTGCCACGAGATTCTACTACAAAAAGTCGAGTCTTGAGAGAATCATATACTTCATAAAATGAACGGTTTACCGTTTACTTTATACGTTATCTTGCTCCAATGTATCCAGTCGTTTGAATATTTTATATTGGCAATTAATTCTTAAACCTGCACCGTACATCCTTTAATATGGAATATAGTAATAAATATTTATCAAAAATAAACTTCTCCCTCTTTTGCTCCTATAACTTTACATAAAATATACCACACCACTACAAAATTGTGTACTATAAATTCTTCCCCTTTTTCCATTTATATAACAAATATAAGAACAAGACCTCCAAAGAACCATAACAATATTCCTAATATTCCCTTCTGTGAAGCTGCACGATCCACGTCGGAATTTATAACTGCACCGAACGATTAGGAAAGCAATTAAAAGCCTTCCCATATCTTTTGACCGATTGTAAAATCAGGAGACCCGAAGCTTACACGAAAATTACAGGGGAATTCCGTGCCCCAGAAACTCGAAATGAAATATTCGAGCGTAATTATATTAAGCTTCATCGGGTGCATCCGGGCAGAAAAAGCGATCCCTCGGGCCTTCTTTCGTTTGCAACCGCCGCTAATTGATTTTTTACCCCGATGCCGGTTTTCCGTTGGCAAACTTTGCCCGTTTTTTTTTTTTTCTTTTTTTTTTCGCCCGGTTAAAGGATCCTCCTCCTTTCCCTCCTGACTGGAAGAATTTCTAGGCGACTAGCCAAGCAGATCCTCCCTTGTTCCGCCGCTCGAAACGATTCGTTACTTCCGTGATTTTCTAAGCTGAGAAAGTCGAACAGATTTTCCATGGTACTTCGATCCATCTGGAACGTTCTACGAGGAATCAATTAAATCGTCGTAATTGCCAGTTCTGAAAATACGTCTCAATGATCGAATGGTTGGCGAATTAACTAACAAATAAAAAAGAAAAAAAGAAATAAATGAGATATGTTTAGTCAAGGAAAGTGCATAGTGTGAAGTTCGGTTAAAATAGCAAAAATAGCAAAAGGTTGGTTTTTCAACAGAGAACTCTCTCGTGAATTAATCGTTATGATCAATCGCTTCAGGGCTGATCGCTACAATCTTGATGCGTCTGTCACTCTAGTTCGCATGATTAACAACCAGAAATACTCATATGCACATAGAAATCAAGACTATATCATGTAGATCATATTATATAGCAATGCCCTTTGTTTCATACTCAAAAAAACGAAATTAACTCCACAACGTCTGAAACTCAAGTACCTGCAACTGCCCCCGATTTTGACTGTTTTATTCGTCAAATCGAATATACCCGCGTGCAATTGTTTCCTGTCTTTTCTCAAAGACTGTAATATTAAAGTATAAAATGTACCTGTATACTTATATTCATAATGTATAGCAAGTAAATCTGTATAGGATTTGAAAGCTTAAATAGGAAAAAAAGCTTCCCAGGGAGCAGCGGAACAAAAAGATAAATTAACACGAATATACCGCGACTGTGTAACTACGACGACGCATAAATAACTTGTTTGCCTGCAGAACCCATTAAAGACGTTTTTTTCAGCTTTTAACGTTAATTAGAAGTGGGAAACGCTGTCTCGCGATACTCCCTGCTGGACTGGTAATGTTAAATAGTTTGCTTAGAAATGATAAATCTTTCCCTCGCTCGACTTAGAACTAAAAGAAGAAAGTAATGCAAGCGAACTTGTTCATACGAGACGATATTAAATTTTCTACTAAAGCAAGAAAATCTTTGGATTCCCTTTTACAGCAGAGTCTACACATAATTTTGATAGCAGCATAAAACAAGTATTATGTTTATTTCGCGCAACATACCCTCTTTCTCTTTCCCTCTCTTCATTAAATTTAATAGAAATTTAAAAATACAAATGTAATATATTTAATTTCCATTATCATTTCGTGTCTACGTACACATTTTATATCTTTATGCAGAAAAATGTATTAAATATTTATGAAGCTTCACTGTTTAACCAATATATTTGTTTAATCGATTTACTTATTCAAATGTATAATTGTATTGCAAATTTTATCATCGTCGAATTAATGTTATCCTCTGTCAAATTGCACGAGACGGTCGTTACCGTCAAAGAGCAAAATTTCTTTGCCTATTAATTTCATTCGCAGTCGAAGAACACAAAACAGTCGTTATAGGCGGAGAATATAATTTTCTTTTCCCCATTAATTTCTTTACACGCCGTGGCTTTTCGGAGATTAAAGAAGCAAGAACAAACAAAGCGAATCGTTAAGAGGCTCGTAAACCAAGAATGGCACGATAAATCCTCGAAATATTTGCTCATCAAGCTAATTTTCGTAAGGATAACACCGCGAGAAAATACCTTGTCGTTGCTTTTTTTCAGAGAAATTCCAAGCACGTTCGAGTAATCTCAAGGGAGAAAAGATCGAGAACCTGGTTAAAACCACTCAACTTCCTCAAAACGAGTTTTTTTTCGCTTCACGGACCGTATGATTCATCGAGCCAGGTGGAAATGATCTTTGCTACTTGGCGAACCTTCGTTCGTTCGTTCCCGTGGCTTTCGTCTGGCCATCGTGGACTTGAGAACTGAAAATTCGTCCGGTTACTTGAGAAAATCGATTTCGACATTCCACTTTCATTCTAGTTCCAGTCGTTAGATCCTCGATATTCATTTCACGATCAGGTTATTTTTCTGAGCATTCTGAAGGATCCGATGAATATCTTTCTTAGTGCTTTATGGGCAAAAGTTTCTCTCGTTATAAGGCAAAAAATTATGAACGAGATTTCTTACTTTCGGCCTTTTAAATATAGCAAGACTTAAAAATTTCTGTACATAAATATCTATATTGAATGTTGTCTTAGATTTCTGAACAAACAGATAATTTTCTTCAAAAAGATTGTTGTAAATACTATCAAAAGTAATACCTTCATTTACGATGTTTCGATTATTTTCGAAATAAATTTGAAACAGAACAATGAAATAATTTATCTAAACCTAATAGGCAAAGGTTTACTTATACAGCCGTCTTTTATTCTGGTAAACTAAGCCAACGCAAGCGTTAGGTTTGAATACGTCTCTCAAATAAGACCTAATTTTACTAAACGCTACTTCTGGCTAAGGAAATATTTCGGAAGAAAGAGGTCTCTCGCTGTTTATTAAAGCTTTCCTCGTTCTTTTTTACAAGTCCTGCTAACCCAGTTACCTTTATACCCACATTTCTGAAGCGCTCCGTAGATGTTCCTTCCTCCTTGAAGTTTGCATACTAATTCCAAGTGTCGACAGCGAGAATATCCTGGTGTTTCAAAAACAACGAAAAAGCAAAGATAAGAAAGAGATCTATAAAGTTTATTCGCAGTTGCTTCATCTGCCTCCTCTGCTCTTTCTTTGTCATTCGATGCGCGACACAAATTTCGCACAAAGATGGCCGATAGTTGTGTGGAGTAATTTCAAGGAATAAATAGCGCGCCACCATTCAAAGGCGCATTTATACTCGACAAGAGCAGCGTGGGATTTTAATGGGACACATTAAATAGGGATAACTACCTCGGATATCTTTGTTACACGAAATTAATGTAAGGGTTGCGAGTGAAGCGGCGGGACCTGCGCGGAAAATAATCGTTTGTTTATGCAGAAGCTACACGTATGCAAAACCTGGGCGTACCAGGATAAGAACTCAAAAACTGTTACCTTGTTCCCAGAGAATATTCACCACGGACAGATTGGACGCTAGAAAACGTACGATTTTACTTGATTTATGCACTAGTGGTGATAAAATGTCCGAATATATTTTTTTTATCATGGTTATTATCATATGCATGGACATTGTTAGACATGATGTGGAGATAATTAAAAATTTCCATTTTTTTAAAGTTAATCTCTCAATATACCATCCAACGGAAATACGTATTACTAACTGAAATAATTGAAGTAAGGTTTCCAATAAGTTGGAAGAATTCTTTTTACCTGATGTGTATATTAGAAATTAAACAACCTAGGAATAAAGAATTTTCTAAACGAAACAATACAACAGCGTTTTAAGATTTACTTATTATAATATTTAATCCGCGTATAATTGCGTATGCATAAATATTTCTACTTAAATATCAGTCTATAAAGATCGATTCATAATACACGTATAAAGATAACAATAGAGAATAAAATCATCGCCGATCTTTATCTCAATCTGTAATTCTCGAATCAAGTTATACTTCGTCGAAAATAATCAAAAGTTCGAACAATTTTAAGCGACTATACTACGCACATTATATGTATTCTATCCGATCGATTCATCGAGGATTTCACAAAAAATTTATCGTAGACTATCGAACAGAATGCATCGCGATTTAATAACGGAATTAATGAACTGCGGGATATAGAATTGAAACGAAATGGTTCTCATAAATTTATGAAAAATAATAAAAGTTCACCGTGATTCAGTCGATGATCACAGGAGTGGCAGCGATCTTATTGAAAACAATGGCGATGCTGGGAACTTCTGAGTAGTCCACGGAACTGTTCTCGATATTCCGCGAACCCTTCAACGATAAGTTGATAAAATGGGAAGGGACGATTAAATAACCGATGAGAGTATGCTCTCATTGCGATAAGCCTCTCGACTCTAGAGGATCGAATAAAGTTAACTTGGTGTTAAAGCAATTCTTATTGACTAACCACGAGTGCTTGCACTCGCTCGGTGCTGTTTTCTTCGATCTAATAGCAAAATCAAGGCAGCAAGTGGACTTTTCGATCCGTTGATTCCTGCGAAAGTCGAAGTGGATGCGAACGCAGCTCGTGGAACTGGTCGTGAAATTTCTATAATTCAAAAAGCTTGAATTACGAGAACTAAAAATAGTTTAGCACTGAGTAAATACGATAGAAGTTGGTACATATGGAAAATGGAGTTTTCAAAGATTTACATTCGGCTCTTTGGGAAAAGATTTTTAGTCTATTTCCATTGATGAAACATTCAACGTTCCAATTTTTTACTTAAAATCGTCGCTCTTGGAATTTCCAACTCGATCATTTTTTTTTTTTTCTTTTTTTAATTTCTCTAACCGAAAGCTTCTAGGACAGAATGAAATTCGTTTATCCAGTAAATCATCGGAAAACAATGGAATATTTACAAAAGTGATACTCCACCAATTTTTATTTTATGTTTCCCTACGTTTGTTTGCTTTGTTGCTTTTTCTAATTATCGTTATGACTCGTCCCTCTGATGCCTTTTAAAAGGATGATTCGACGTCTGGTTTAACCAGCCAGCTGCGTAATATTTGTGTCACCTCTTGTACACAAATTAATTAACGGGCAACACTGAAGGCCAGCAGATGGAAAGTTCTTAGTGCCTTTAATCAACCGTAAGGAAGAGAAGCGAGGTCGTCCAATGGAAATTTAGGTTGCATTCGAGCATTCGAGACGCGCCTCGAATAGTCTTATGCGCGCATTTTCAATTGCGTAACTTTATGCGCCGTATGATTGCGGTGATACAGCATGCTGTCGAAGCGATTCCTAAATCGACGCGAATTCATAAAACTTCTTCCCTTATGTAAAATTACAAACGTTTCATTTCATTAAAAATTTACACCGCAGGTAATAAACATTTACATATATTCTAGAAAACGTGAACAGTTCAACTATTGTGTAATTAGATGAATGTATTTATCTTCGAAATTGATAAATATATAAATGAATGAATGAAATTATCTTCTGCGATATGATTTCGTTAGTGTCGCATCTAACTTCTGGAAATGCAAATTGTCTAAATATCGTATCAACGCTGGAAGATTTTCTAGATACAAATCAATCATTGAATCGAAACGAAATTCTTAATAATACCCACGAAGTTTGCAGAATAAGAAAAAAAAAAAAGTTGTGAATTCGTGTCCAAACCTCGCCGATCGATTTTCCAACGCCACTGAAACCAACCTAACTATCGATGAGTGTGACTTGCAAGAAAGAATTAAGAGAGTATGTGCGTTGGCAGCGGAGTCTGCTCGTAACATTAAATATACAGAAGCATGCTTTTACATTTTATCCCTACGCACGATGGCGCAGAAAGAATTTATTAGTCCAACGTGCCCTGGCTCAAGCTACAATTTTCTGCATGGCGAAAGAAGAAAAAGACAGGAAAATGAACGCTATGTTTGTTAGCGATTGCACGATCAGTAAAAAGGAGAAATGTAAGGAAGGTGGGAGAAGCGTCTCCATTTCGCTGAGACGCTAGCCAAGGAGACCGAGTTGCAAATATTTTCGATTGGAAACACCGCAGGAACGGTGTTTATGTAAGTTGTCGATGAACGAGCTACGATTGAATGGATTGCATTGAAAACTCTTTTAACTGAATATATGTGTATATACATATATGTACATTATTGTACATGCATGTGGAAACGTAATATATGATACGCGTCGTATAGAAGCGAACATTTTTGAGCAGCTGTCGAGGGATTTTATGGAATTCAACAACCGCGATACACGGCGAATCGTTTTCGACTCATTCTCGCTGGAAATTCAACGTAGCGAAAAAAACGTCCCGGAAACGTTTATGATATTAAGTTTTGAACGCGACTCTCGATAGGAAGCACGGGCGAAGGAGATTGGTAAGAGGACACGCTTCACTTTCTTGACGGGTTTTTCGTCGAGAGCTTCGCAGAGTTTATGAAATACGTGAAATTGTTCGACGTCCATGTCCTTCTAATTCACTTCGTGAAAAAATTATTGGAAAATCAGGGAACGCATTTACCCGTGAATTTTCTATAAAATTTTGCGTTGAAACTTTAGCCTCTCTCGTCGGACTGCTAGAACGTATTAAGTTGACGCACGTAAAGCGTCATTTACCGGAAATTTGAATTTTTCTCCCTCTCCCAGTAAATACAATTTGAATATCAGAACTGCCTCCTTATCGCAATAGTCTCTTCGATATTTCTTCTTCTACAATATAACTGACTATTGATGATAGAACTGTTTGTTATTTGCTATTATAATTTCTTATGTTTCACTTTGTGTAGTGAAAGATACTAAAGCCTAAATAGAGAGATTAAATATCAAAATGATCGCGATGAAATCATATCGGTTCCTAACACAAATCACCTAGAATTCTCTGCAGAGAGAATTGGGAATGTCGAACACGGAATTAAGTCCCGCGAATTCGTCGCCAGCATGGCACTCAGACCCTCGGCCATATTGGTCCGGAAATATTTCGGGATTTACGGTTCCATATAAATCCCGAGGTCAATGGGGAAAGTTTCCCTATTATTTTTGTCGCCAACCGTCGCGATCGAGCCCCGGGCAACACGTTCCAACGGTGTAATCCACTGTTCCTCTATCTGCTACCATGCTCGAGATCGTCGATCTTTCTCACAGATCCGGATGAAACGAGCAGAATGCAATATAAAATGGTTTCGATGGCAACTGCTGTACAGACATGATCGTGTAGCAATTTTGAAGTTGATCGTAGTTTCCAATTTCCTCCAATGTGTTCTATTTCCATGGAGTTTAATTTGATCGTTCATTTCAAAATCACGCGCGTGACGAATTATTTACCACATTATGTACGCGTATTTCCATACGTAAAATTCTAAATGTAAATATTGAACAACAACCTGTACATTTGTCTATAAGTGCATACATATATGTATATTATCCAAGTAGCTGTTTGTAAATTGTCCAAATGTATCAAATCCCTCATTTGCTATTATACTGTTGAACTGTAGAGAAAGGCAGTGTTTCTTTCATTTTTTTTTCTTTTTTTTTTTTGAATAATCAATTTGTACAAAATAACATAAGTCATTACAACTTGTTACGTTCACTGTATTTTGTCTAAAAGCAGCAAATATATTAATATATAGAAACTTTTCTAATATCTATATAAAGAGACAACCGAGTTCTTACTACTTTCGTCCGGTACCTCGAAACGATTAAGAGAACTTACCTCCTCCTTTTGTAACACCTTCCACAAATATAAATACCGCAAATATAAATACATCTTGTCTGTCGACAGAATGAAGCAATTAAATCTCAAAGGAAGAATACTTGGAATATATCCAACAGTCTCTAAATCTGCTCATCGGTCAACCGACGACAAGGCAGTAAATAGCGGAAAACTCTAACTCGTATAAACGGAGAAGTTCGGTGGAGAAGTAAAAATGGGTGGATCTGTCGAAATGTCTCGGCCGGGACAGGAAGTTCGCCGGTGGACGTTTGAAAAATATTCCATCGAGGGGATGAAACCGCGTGGTGGTCGAGACTATTTGGTCGTGAAACGTCGGAAGCCGTGAGAGGATTATCAGAGTGTCTGCGAAGAAAAACGTTATCGGGGGCTTCTTGCTGGCTGGTTCTCGTCGCCGCGAGCGATTGCCCCGGAAAGTTTTCGCGAGCGCCTCCGAAACTTCCCTTCGACTTCTCGTCCCGTCCACCCACTTTTTCTCCGAGACACGGAGTCCACATGAAAGTTGCACGAGTCACGGGGGCAACCTCTTAATAAAATTTAAGTGGCTTCGGGGACCTAAAGTCTATCGAATTGTTTTTCCAGAGGAGACGTTGAACTTCTTCCTTAAGGAAGAAAAGGTTCGTTAAAGCTTCTTCTTGACGTTCCGATCGCGCGATACGTCGTTCGATACGTGTGATTATTTGTCGAGGAATTCGGTGGAGGAAGTGGAGCAGAAACTTTTAGAATCTCTGGATTGTGCGCGAGTTCTAATCGTAGAGAAATTGTACTTCTTACTTATAACTGTAGAAACAATTTCTTGTAAATATTTATTGAGACTGATGATCTGATTCCTTGCGATAAATTGCCCAGTCTTTATATTGTGTGAAGCAGAAATTGTTGAGTTACATTTAATGAATTGTGAGAAAACACCTGAATTCGTCAAATTCATTTTGACCAAATTAAGGAAGCTAAATTGACATTGTGCGAAGATTTGAAAAAATGGGGAATGAAAAGTCAAATGAAACAATTTCCAAATAAAAATAAAAAATTTGAAAATTTTTCAGCACTGTAACTGTCCAAATTTAAACTTACGTGATAAAGGAACATGGAAACTACGCGTGTGTTCATATAAAAAATTCATATAAAAATTCGTGTATTTACGTATAATTATAACTTTTTCCACACCCAATTCTAAAACACGAATATTCGTGTATAGCTACAAAAATAACGAATACAAAAGTTAATAAATACGTATCTCCGTGTACCTGTGTAAACCAGTATGTCTACGCGCTTCTATACACGTAAATTAAACCTCTTCTATGATTTATGAAATAGAAGAAGAGCAGGAACATAGAAACTTTCTTTAAATTTTAACTTGGTCTACTCGCGAATGAAATGGATCTCAATTTATCCAGGGTTCGCTGTAAAATAAATCTTGGCGCCTATTCTGTTCCTGGAAGAGAAGCCACGTTTCGTCGTAGCCCTCGGAGACAGAGAGACGTTATTAATGGATTATTTCGAGGAAATTGTGCGACAGCGATCGGTCGCTCGAGTAGTACGAGCGCGTGTAGAAAGGGGGATACGACTAATCCATGGTACGAGCGGCGTCGTGATACATCGCTCGCGAAGTGTGTCGTAACACGAGGCATATTTCTGTGTAGGAACGGTGTATAACGCGCGAGCGCTCTCGCGGCATCCCTACGGGAATATTTAATCCGCTTTGGAACGCAAACAAGGATTTTATCGTGGATACACGTTCAGACATCCTTCGGCTGTATTAACTGCGACACCGACGACGTGATTTGCGATGCACTGCGTGGAAAACGCGGTCGACTGAACGTGTTTCGTGCGGAATAATTTTCCAAAGAGATTTTCGAACGCGCTCGGACCGAATTTCGTTTGAAATCGTGCTATGTAAACGGGCGAGAAAGCACGTGACGGATGTGAAATAAAATTAAAGAGGATAAAATCGATTGGTGTTGCGTAAAATGAATTTACCGTAAAATGATCGAACTATTAGCTGGATTAAAAGGACACTGACAGATCTGTAGTTTACGACATCTTCTAGTATTTCCATAAATGCACGTATGGTTCATATACTCGCTAATACTTTTAGAAAATTGAAATTTACGTGAACGTTACGCGCGTCAGTTGCAAAAACGTCGACTTCTTTCATGTTCGTGACTGAACTTGAATATTTGTTTGCTACTCGTTATACGTTCGAAAGCACAGAAGCCATTATTTAAACGGCAATATAGAATAACCTGGCTGACGTAAAAGAAATTGAATTTGCAAAAGAGAGAGGAAAATAAAAGATACGTGTGTGCATAGAAGAAATAGTATCAAAGTAGCACAACCATCTTCAACGAAGATAAAACCGTCTCCGGCGGGAATAAAATTTCCAAAAGTTTCATATGTCTTCCCAAAACGTCAAAGACATCTGCGCTGTCGGTTAGACAGTGTCTACTAAAAAATATCCCGGCGAAAGCTCCGACGTGAACGAAATATAACGGCGAATACGGTTTGACGTAAAATCACTGAGAGTTAGTATTAACATTTAATATAAATTCATAATGCCTATACGTAACGTTTCTACTGACACAATGTAAAGTTTTTAATTTTTCATCAAAACGTTAAACGACATCCATCGTCAAGCCCTACGTTTCATATCAAAATTCTACCATTCCACGGTATTACATTGAAATGCCATTGCATAATTAAAAACTTCCCTATGCGCGCGGTTTTTTCTAAAAAATATTCCAGAGTAAGTAGGAAATGAAAAGATCCGACTTTGACTGGTTACCGGAAACGCGGCAGGTATTACACGGTCAATAGGAATCAGTTAGAGGTTGCGGGATCTCTTCACGGACGAAACCACCGGATCGTGTCGAGGATACCATCTTGACCCCAAAATCCACAGGAGACTACGCATTTGCTAGTCAGCAACATTACTCGGTGCATCCCTCTTCGCGGTTTCCTCTTGAGCTCGTGATACCACGCACATACATATCGACACACTCGTAGTCAAATCGACCGACCAGGTTGTTTTATTATACGCAAAACGTCATCGAGAAAGTGGATGCATACCTTTCGTGAAACACTCCCGGATAAAATAACAAAAGGTGAGTTTTATTTAAGAACACGTTCGAACGTTATTCCAAGTATGCTCGAAGAGATAATTCGCTTTCGAATGAAATAGTCTCAACCAGAATCCGATGAATGCTAGAGCAGTTCTCCGAATGGTGGAAACGCAGGGAAAATTCGATAAATTTATTGCACGTTCTGCTTGCGTCTACAGAAGAAGTTAGAAAGAACGTCCTCCAAGAGAACACTTTAGCCTGAAAGAGATCAATGGGTCATCAGAGGCTTGTGAACGAATCACGGTCTTCTTCTTCCGGTTGATCGATTCATTAGATCAACTCGATCTTCCAAAAATTAAGCGCTCGAGAAGGTCGTCGTTAAGGGAAGATCTTATCTTGACGAAGATTCCATTGTACAGAAATACATAGCGATCTAGACATTACAAACTTAACCGCAGTTTCCGACTGATCTAATTCCGGATAACATACATTCTCGGATTAACTCTTGTCCAAAAATACATCTCTTATCCCAGCGTTCTTGGCATTTAATTTCTCCCATGAACAATCGAACTTTTTGGCAGAAAATGGATACAAATGTTTATCTTCCCGAAAATCCGATAATTGCGGCAAATAATACATAAGATCTAGGATGTTGCATTATAAATGTTTCATTTTTTATAGATTTATAAATACACATAATAACGAGTGTTAACCAAATAATAATGAACGTTTTTCTCCGATTAAACACTTTACCGCACGTTTCAATTCTCCGCCGAACTCCTCAATTAGTACAACAAAAATCCTAATTGGTTAATCTTACACAAAATTTCGACTTTCGAGTAAACCGGAAGAACATAGCTCGGGAAATCGGTTTCCTGAATATATTTCTGGTATAGACTGTACAAGAGGGTATCGATCATCAAGGGCGACGTTTCGAGGTTACGCTCGGTACTCTTACGATCACGTTTCAAATCCACCGGCGTCCAGCCATGGTATTCGTGCTAAGCATCGCTGGCATGCTGTTGCAGGACGAGACAATTCGAGGGATTCCGTTAGCAAGCAGAAAATTGCGCTTATGTCGTACGCACGATCGAAGCGGCGTTGTTTTCCCTCGTTCCACGCTTCCGAACCAACGAAATTCTACGCGAAATTGGGGACACGAGTCGTCGATCCCGAGCTGGTTGACGAGTTTCGGGATATTTGATGTTGCGTTATATTCATTTGCCAATTCGTATCAAGATTGTAATTCAGCTTCATCGAAATTTAGGTAATATAAGGGACTATTACATGCGTTCGAGTGATTCGTGGTTCACAAATACAGTTACATTTGATGGAAACTGTACGGATTGAAATTTCTGTGTTCCGTTCAATGTGCCACAATGATAATAATATCAAAATGAAAATTATATCGAGTAACGATGCAATGGTAATATAAAATAACTTGTTTATAGATGTGAATAAAAAAATTAATAAAATATACGTGAGATTCCTTGTTGAAGGTATCTCGTTAAAGATATCGATTTTGCGTTGTGTGTATTCATTTATTAATGATGAAAATTTTATGTAAATGTTAACTTCGCCAAAATTTAGCTAATGACATATAGAACCATTATTTGTACTCAAATAATTCATGTTTGAAGAGGGAAGTATGGTCGATGGAAGAAAAGTGAATCTTATTGTAAGGGTTGATAGATTCCTGTGTTTCTTCAAGTGTACGAAGATCGCATGACAAATATATGAAGCAATACTTTGATAGTGCGAAACGAATACCTTAACTTTAGGGAACAGCGATTTCCTAACTAAAGAGAAAAAGTACATGAGCGTCGCGTAAAACGCTGTACAATTTGTACAGTGTGCGAGTAATACGAGAAACGTCACGAAGAGTGATGGTGGTCCCTGTCGTGACGGATAAAACCTATATTCTTGTCTATAATAACGTTGCAGCGATGTCGTTCCAAGATATCCATCTTACTTTCTGATTTCTCCCTCTAAATGGGAGAATCGCCATTCTCGTTCTTCTGCACAAAAAACAGAAAAAAAAGAAACAAAGATTAACTACGAAAGATGAATAGCGTTTTAGTTATTTTTCTGCTAAAATCAGACCGAGAACATTGATCAGAAAGAAAATTCAGGATGTTAGCACGTAATACGTTAATTGCGCATGACACTAACGAAAAAGGATCGATTAACAGCAGGGAGGGGGAGAAAAAAGAGATACAGGGAAGAAAAGGTGATTAATCGAAATATAATGCCGCGAAAGAGGCTCACGTACAGCCACCGGAAACGACAATTATGCACACTTTCCGTGCGCGACCGAACCAAATTGCATGGACGAAATCGATTTTCAATCTAGCGGACGAAACCAGATGAAAATCCTGTGCTGGCGTATCGAGAATACGGAAAAACAGTCTGCCCGAGCAGGTTGTGGACACGGCCGTTAATGTTTCCTGAAATTCGCCACTTTGAATATGGAATTCGTATAATGAATTCTCCATCGATTCATATATAACCGAATATTCACTGGATTTCCCACGATCATTTCCACAGGCGTTAATAATCGTAAATAAAACGCGCGAAATTTCCTAAATCCGTATAATCGCTTTTCAAGCTATGAAAAGCGTCAGCCCGAAAAATCAAAAGTATTTTCTCATATCCTAGGAATTCTCCAATCGACTCTATCAAATGAAATTGCACCCTTAACCATTACCTTACACACCGTAACAATATACGCGAACCTTTCAACGAACAATGCAATCACTTTAAGTCCACGGTCAATTTTCTCACGAGAATCGCCCTTCTCCTCGAATATCACACGTTCCAAAAGTTGCTCTCGAAAATCCCCTTCGAACTTTCTTCTCCGTGCCACCTTTATACGCGTACGGCAGCACTCTCATTGGCCTCCAGGGTCGCTTTTGTTCAGTTTTCCTATTCGCTGGGAAAACTGCCTCGCATTCACCGGGATTACGTACCGCGAAACTGCCGGGTACACAGAAACTAGCGATGGCGAGGTGGACTGGCCGGGGGTGAAGGTGACGCGGCGGCGGAAGTTCACGGGACGTTACCGACTCCTTAGCGATGCTGGAACTGTTCGGTAATCTGGTTACAAAACCGTGACTCGAACCTCCGATATAAATGGATTCGCAGGGAAATTAAGTGGCCTCGGTTCCACGTTGTCTCGTGATGTTCCTTCGACCACGGAAACGAGAATATATATTAACCATTGACGATTCGTGTCGTATTTTTTTTCGTTTAAAGTGAATTATTTTAGTATTGAATTCGTTGCTACTGTCACGGTCGTACTAAAAATCGTAGTCTTCGTTAATAATTTACTTTATACTAGTATTAACGGGTAATGTTAGAATTGTTATAAAGCACATTGTTACGAGCCATACTATTATGAATTGCTCATCAATTAGTAATTGTTTGTACTGGAGCGTTATTATTACGGATTGAAATTATTACGCGTATGTTGCTATGATGTATATGATGGTGATTAAAGGTATAATTTCTTTTGTATAGTCACGAAGGTACTTCAATAATATGAACAAGTATTTTTGAATTTCTGGAGAAGTTTTGATAGTTTACTTTGTGCTTCATTACCAATGAATAATTCGAAAGTGAAATTGATCAATTTTAGTTTGCATAAATTTCTCAATATTAGTACCGGATCGTAATATCGCTGTTTAGCTTACCGGAAACACTACGGTTTATTTTGATAGACTTGATCAGCTTAATATATCAATGTAGTATTTCGAAGATAAAATATCCTCGTTTTTCCACGAGATTTTTATCCAACGCAGGAAATCTGATAAAAAATATACAAAGCAACCTTTCCACTTTGTTGACCACCGAATTTCTAACTTCGCGTTCTAAAAAAAAAACAAACAAAAAATCTGCCTCACGAAGTGAATTACGCGAAACACTAATTGATCCAAAACACACAATTAAATCATCCAATAAAAAGCACCCACCACAAAAAAGTACCTATTCTATCTCTAGTAACCTTCGACGTGGCATCCCGCAGCAACAACGCTGGACCCAGTTACGAAATCAAAAAATAAAAGGAGGAAAAGGAAAAAGAAATTGGTTCGCGAAAGTGAATGAACCGAGCTTCCTGATTCGAAATTTTCCAACCAGCAACGTTCGATCATTAGCGACATCCTATTTTTTTAAGCGTCAATAAAACGTCGATCGAGTCGATCAACATCGGTCGAAATAACTCCGGCTTAAAACAATCGTGTAGCGTGTATCGAAGAAAAGGGAAGGCGGAGTTAGGTGGAGAAAATTCACGGTAAAATTCTTGAGAAGGAAAAATTTTGTCGTTGTCGTGGCACCTGTTGGTCGTAGCCGCACCGCGTCGCGACGCCTGGCATTGCGTCACAGTGCTTGACCTCATATTCTCTGTTCTAGCTCTCGTCGAAACGGCAATTTTAATCGAACGATATTTTCGATGTTATTTCGTTTCCTTGGAAAACATATCGAAATGGAATTTGAACGACAAATAATTTTTTGAATTAACGATAATTAAGTAGAGTAGAATACAAATTTCGTGTTGAATGTTTTGTGGCATTTTCTATATTTTATATAATATAAAATTAACTGTGGCAAATGAAAAGTTTAAGGAACGTAAAAGATCATTGGTTTAGCATCTGCATCATCTACCATACCTGAATTTTAAATGAAATCTTTAACGATCGTATCTGTGAATGTAAATATCATCCAAATTTTATTGTTGAAATTTCATTTGAATTAAAGTTAACAAATTTCAAAAAAAAATACAATGCGCTTATACGATGGACAGAATTGAAACTGGCTTTCCACGTGTCGTGTAAACGGTATAGAGCAATGCATCAATACGTATGCGTTTGTCATTCGGGATTCTCGATGGGCGAAACATCTGTAGAACACGTGTACAGATACGCTAGGGAGAATCGAACGTCAGCAGATATTTTGAATAATGGAATAAGGCGTGATTAGTGTTGCAAATAGCGGTATTATTCAAAGCAAGTACGACGTTCAGCTTATTGTATTGGGAAATTCTAGGTCTACTAGTTCTACGTCTCTACCTAATGTTCATTCTTAAGGGAAAATACATCCTGCAACTTCATGCATCTACAAGATACTTTGAAAATCTCAGAAAAACAATAATTAAAGGATAACAAATTAAAATCACGGTAACTATTCCGGTTGATTCTAATCCTCGTAGATATAAATACGTATAGCAGATTACATGATAAGTAACTAATTAAAATCAAAATATTGGCTAACTGGGTGACAAGTTAATTCTTCGTTTCAAAATTTTTTCGACGTATATATGGATCATTCTAGACCTTTGTAGATATTCGTAGACCTTCGTAGATCTTTAGAAACCTTCGCAAACCTTCGTAGATTTTCATAGCCTTAACATACGCAAACGCAAACATGGAGAATCGAAAAGGAAAAATTATTTTTGGATCGTTTTAAAACTGTCCAAAATTCTACTAACGAATTTCCGCCAACTCAACAAGAAACGAGACGAATATGTCGTTGAAGAACTGCGTATCCACAGGTAGTCGGTTGACGTGACATTCTGAGGTGCGACGTTACCAGATTCGTAGCAGCCGACCCGTGAATGAGCCGAAACGAGTTTCCTCTCGGGCAGCTTGCAATGAAACGATTGAATTTCCTCGTGAACGAGCGGGACAGGAGAAATTCACCCGTAGACCGATCTACGGTCACACAGTGCATGTAGGGCCAAAGTTTCCAGAAAAGGTGACCCGGAAAGCTGCAATCGGCTCGCCATTCTCGTGTTCCAGGTTCGTTTGTCTAATCCCGAGATTATGGGATTGTATTCCAGTACGAAGAAATCGGTTGCGAAACGTGACAGGTTCATTGTCGGGTGACAGGCGAAATTTTCTGGTTCGTTGAAATTCCGGTGTGTCGAAATCTTTCGAATTTTTCTTTCATTCTATGGAACAATATTATTAATCGAAAGGCTCAGAAGCAAATATTTAATTTGAAAAAATGTATAGTTTGTAGGTAAAATTAAACTTAAACAAAAATCTGTCCGATTCTTTCCTGAATAGATTTTGAACTTCATATTACTACTATACTATTTGACACAACAGGAATGCACTTGCGCTATTTTTCCATCGACTCTTTCGATCAGTATCAGGTTCGATAAATGACATGATTAGTAGAAAATTTGTAAATTAGCCAGGTAATGAAAATAATAATATGTACAATTCACAAAATGGTCAAACGAGGAACTTCGGTTATTGAAGCATGAAATTCGTGAGTGTTAAGGTTCTTTGTCCAGTCCCACTACGTGACTGACATACATGTACGATTAATAAACACACTGTATGCAGGTGATCGATATCCGGCACAAATCTAGCCTAGTTATTACTACATTTACTCTTCGTCAAATTAACATTCAGGGTCTCGAGAGAAACGTTCAAGGCTTACTTCATCCCCTGTACGAACATACTTTATAGGATCAGACATGATAGAATATGAAACACGCTAAAACCAATTTAAATTGAATAAAACGAAGAATCGACAGAGGCAGAAGAAAAGCATTTCTTATGCACAAAAGGTATGTCTTACGCAGAGAAATGCCGGCTACCAAAAAAAGTAAGCAAGCAGCGTCTAGCCTAGAGAATAATCGAAACAGCTCACGCACGATTGTGAATAGAGTACGCGTATGTACAATAATAAATGGACAAACGAAATCAAAGCGTATGATTAGCGGGAAGAGGGCGAAATTGTTCAGGATTTATTGTAATCTCTCAGAAGTGGAAGTGTATGCTCGCGATGCACGCGATGTATGCATAATATAGCGTAACACGTAACAATTAGCAGGGCCGACACTCGAACGTGGCGTTCCGGGCTAATGTTGGACGTTTGTAATATTGGCAGTAATCCTGCAATAACGAGATCATCGGTAGAACACAGCCACTGTCGCGATTCCAATATTACGAATATCCTTAGCTTTAACGCGCGTTTGCTCTATCCACCAACTAGAATCATTCCAATGGTTTTGGATAGATGTTTGTTGCTGTTGTTCTAACGTTTCCTTTCTGGCTTAACGTCCCGTTGAATTACACCTGGCTTATAGTATTACGGTTACATGGTCAATATACGTTCAACATTATGTCACGCGGTAACGGTGACGCCGTGTCAACGCTGAATGGCTCAAGTGCGCGTTCGACATATCTATATTGTAAGTCAGCAGGCGTTTGATACCGAGTAATGGCGATCCATTATTTCCAACCGCTATTCTTCCATCGACAAAGGGACCTTATGAATCATGCAACTTCAATGCATAGATATACACATTTTATTTAATGGTCGATGTTGGTTACAGACTTTGTTCTAGCTGATCTTTCACTCGTGCAATTATTTATGTTTGAAAGGGGTTGGTATAGGTGGAATGGGAATTTTCCGTGATTGTTTATTACCTATTTTAATTACTCTGGTTGGTTTTCACGAGTATAATTGAGTTATGTTGGAAAGAAATTAATAATATTGGAATGAGAATTTTGCGTTAATTATTTATCGCTAGTCACTATGCTTCGTTTTCGGCAATGTAGTTAAGTTATATTTGGAAGGGGTTAGATTTAAATATATCTAAGCATATATGGTGTTAAAACTATTCCATACTTGCATCTTTTCGCCCTTTCAGAGATCCTACAATAAAAATTCCTGGAATACCGATACGTTTAGAAGTGGGGAATGGCAAGCGTGAATAATTCTGAAATAAATCTAGAGGATTTGAATGAAAGATTTTTAAGATTTATAGGCAACCAAAAGGATACTGTTTACCACAAAATTAGATGCGAAGATCTTTAAGCACCATTGAAGTTGGTGCTCCTGTGTCATGATACGTGTCAGAGGGTTGAAACTTCAGTAAAGTGAAAGAATCACACGATACCTACACGACAAAGCTTCAAAGCAGCTTTGTTCGAAACCTGTTCCCAATATCGTTAAATCCATTTATCCGACCACCGACTGCGCCGACAAAGCCCTGGAATCGGCCATTGTTATCAGAGAAATTTGTAAGCTTTTTCATTTAACGACGTGAAACCTTGTACATCTAAACTCGCTGCGTTTTCTACTCGTTGTCCTACCTTGAATACCTATTCTACAAAAATCTCGCGGTCTGTTACACACAAGCGTTTTCAATTCTGAATCCATCGTCAAAGGAGAAAAAACCCGAAAAAATAAATACAATACTATTCCAATCCATGGACCTAGTTAAATTTCAAAGCAATAGATAACAAATACAGCACTGCGTTGATTGATTCGCGCGATCCTAACTATTAATTCTTCAAAATATCACGATACTTGATACCCACGATACAACGGAATATACAAAAGGAAATCGTGGATCCGTGTTACTGTTATCAGAATATCATACACCTTCGTGCATTCAACGACCCAATTCCAAAACCATGAAGCTTCGCTGTCAGCTGAACGCCACGATGCGCTCCGCCTCGAACAGCAGCGGGCCAGATCCACTCGTGTTTCCTTCCGAATAAACACGACAAGACGCACAGATTCATCGAGGGGGCCAGCCGATGCTGTCATATCAAACTATCGTACAAAACCTTCGAATCCGGTCCAATGCCGCACGAACAAACGTGGAAATCTGGAATATGTAGAATCGATGCTTGCTTCATAAGAACGTCGACTTTCACAGAATTTTATTCATTAAATATAAAATAAAATGACGACGATACTATTTAATCATGAAATAGAAATGAAATTTCATGAATTGAAGTTTCCATGTTCGAGCGTAGGCATGAACGACGTTAGGTTATGAGATACGAGTCCATATATGAAAAAGAGTTAACACATGGCTGTTCTACAAACCTTCAGATTCTTATTAGGTACGAACATCAGTTCGTTATCAAGTGTTCGTGGTGCATCAGACATTTATAGGGACGTTTCTTAATTAGGTTACTCCTAATAGGCACATGGAGACAATTAGGTCCTGTTGTACTAATAGCATCACGAACGTGTCGTGAACGTTCTCCGTTCGAATATTGGCTGCTGATTCGAAGCGTTCATAATTCCGTACTTTCTCGCGAATTTAGAACAGAATCTGATCGTTTCACGTTTAATTTAATCTATAAACGTTATTAAAAGTCGATGAAAAATTTGTTAAAATACAAATAACCTACGATTCTCATTCTCAACTAGAGTTCCGTATTTTCCTCTAAATTCTTGACAAAACTCATAGCATTTAATTCCACGTACATACATATGAATAATATCTTTTTTATTTGTAAATATGTCAATCTTTCAAATCAAAAAATGACTAAAAATTTCATTCAAATAAAGCTACCGCTTGTCGGATGAAACGAACCCTCGTCATCCTACGCTTATTAGAGGATTCAACGAAAATGTACCACAATCGAACGTCAAACTTTCCCCTGGATTAAAGTAGATCGCACGCGTAAGCTTCTTTCTTCTAAATTACTCCAGTTAGTTTCGATAACACAGCAGAAGAGATTCGAAACAAAATTTCGCATATTCTCAACGAAAGTTTCCTACGAAAATAATCATATTTTCGCGATAAATAGCAAGATTGAAATTATAAAAAAATTATAAAATCGCAGTGCATACAAATTTAGTCTTCGTTACTATATTTATCGATCGTACAGCCACTTCTACACGCCTGTTGACGAAAGAAACAAAAAGGTAATTAGTCGAAGATCCGGGCGCGTCCATGCGAGAAAAAAACCATGCTTTCTGGATTTATTCGGGATCTACAAAGTCCTGGGTGAAAACATCAACAAGATACGGCCGTGGGGATCCGTAAGGGCATCGTTGGGCAGAGGCATCGCTGTCGAACGCCGCAATAGAGCGCGGAAACGACCGTCGGTACGAGTAACGAATCGGCGCCGGTCGAAAAAGCTGCGATTTGTCGATGCTTCCGCTTATATTACGCTCGTTTGTCTAATCGGCCGGGCCGGGTTGTTACGCGCAGATAACGAAGCAATCGCGAACAGAGCCGACCAAAAAAGTGACCTACTCGATCGCCGCTGGGGAATTGCCGATATCGATATTCGAGAACCGCCGTGTTTCGCGGTTCGGTGAATTTAAGAATTCGCTTCGGATGGATTTTGCACCGTGCGAATGGCTGAAAAAGAACATTGAGCGAGAGAGAGAATTAAATATTCGTTTCATTATAAATGCTCTGGAGGTGCATTGAATTATACGAAGTGTGCGGAAGAATAGGAGTTTGGAGGATCGATATTGTGGTTGTTAAAGTTTGAAGATTATTGGGTTTCTTCTAACATGTTGGGCTACTAATGGAACACGTATTCATGAATAGTATCAGTAATAGTAATTATCAAAATGGCTAAAGTGACTAGTTCATAGAAATTTTCTCTTGAATGCATTTTAGTGAAATATATGCATTTTCCCCTTGCTTATTCGTACACCTTTAATTCTGATACCTTTGGTACAAATTTTATACCTTGGTCTAAATAGTTCCACCGTTAACTTGTTATCCGGATTGTCTTTGAACCAGTGAATTCGCATAATCGCTGAATTAAAACATAAAGCTTACCAAAGACAAACTAATTTCAGCTCTTTGCTGCAAAGAGCAGAGTGCCTACTTCATTTGCTTGGATCTGATGATTTCATCATCATGTATTCTGTAATCCGTTTGAACCCAGGCTTTCGTTATAACATCCTCGGAAGCTGTTCAGTTATTTATATCACAGCGCAGCAGCGAGATCTGACAGGTCTTAGCAATCTCGATCTTCATCCATTATTCTTTATACCATTCATTCTACTTCTCTACCTCCTTTTACTATCTTCGATCATCATCTCACCATCTCTTGCGATCGTCCACGAAGGTACGTGTTCTGCTAGTAGGAATTACGTGGAGCTATACTGGCAGACTGTACGAAACCCTGATAACAAACGAGCAAAGCCACGGCGAGAGGGTGCACGCTTGCACACGCATGATCGCGACAGACGCGAACATATTACACGCGTACGCACACGTCGCTCGCACACGGAGCAATTCGATTCGGTATAGTGCATCTGCACGTCGTCGTCGGTGATCGATCGAGTCGAACGAAAGCCCCGGATACGTCGATCGGGCTTGGCTACGTTTTCGTTTCGCCGGTGGACCAGCCGGCCACCGCATTTAATTTATTCCCTTGCTTCCGGTCTCGCCCACGCCGATGGTGAATCTAGCCGACGCATTTCGACGTCGATGCATGTACGTACCGCTCACCCCGTCCGTTACTCGGTAATCTTGAACTTTGTCGGGTGGACGAAGCTTGATTGAAGCGCTCTCCTGTCATAGTGAACGCTGCGATGTTCGCAGAAATTATGCTGTGATAATTTTCCACATTTGAAAGTGGATGATGAAACGATCGACGCAGAGAATAAAACAGTAAAAATAAGAAGATAAAGTTTGCTTGACGAGAAAATCTTTGTTCCTTGTTTGTTAACTGAACAGATCGTCCTCAGTTAATTTGTAATTTAGATCAGCAATTTTTTGGGCATAGTAATTTGTTTATGTAACGATTCTCTATTCTTTGTTCTATTTTTGTTGAAAATAAGTAATATCATATTTTCGCGTATGTTAAAGCTAAAATCGATTTTACTGGCAGTACTTCTTACCTTTATCCTATTTTCATATTACATATGTGTTTGTTGTGATAACGTTAATTATGTTCCTAATTTCTCAGAAAAGTACGTAGCTTTGTCATTTGCTTCTATGGTCCTTATTCCACCAAGTCTCATAAAAAATGGTGATTGTGACAACATTAATTACACACTTAATTTCTGGGAAAACTACGCAGCTTTGTCATATATGTAATTCTAAAATCTACAATCCTCTACGAGCCTGACAGAAATAGCAAAACCGACAAAGATAGATTTATTACATTCCTACAATATTAACTTCAAGTCGCACGATATCGAAAACTATCCGAAAGCTCAGTTGAAAAGAAGATAACATGTAATTTGGGCAAATTTGAACATTCTTGGAATTTATACATATATACATATTATATATATATATATATATATAGCAGGATCTTTATTGAAGAGCCCGAGGCTAAACGAGGGCATGGATTACCGTGTAATCGCTTTCGTTCGCGTATTTTCGAGCGGAAAAAGATGCCAACCGTAATCTCCGCGTTTCCATTCTGCTTCTACTGGAAAGACCAGAGAAAGTTCGCCGGTGAAGAGGCATTAAGAAAAGCGAGAGCATTGTATTGAAATTGGAGCCATCCAGATAATCCGAACTTACGCTCAAGCTTTTCCCAAGTTTTTCCAGCTCGTTACAATGATCGCTTTCTGTTCTTAGTTCACGGTGGCCCCGCGGAGAATTTATGGCATTCGCAAATCCACTTCGAGTCACTGATCACGAAGCATTAAAACTACTGCCAACCGGCGAGAAAAAGTGCGAAACTGTGTTTCAAATTCTCTTTATAATTCGCATTCAGAGTGTGTCGAATGAAATCGTCGAGCCTCCCACAATAATTTCTCAAATTATAATCTACGATAAGACTGTACGATATTTTTTTAAGTGGCTGATCGTTCGAAAAATTTATTTACGATCGTTTTGTCTTGTTTTGTTCTTTTCTCGTATTGGAGAAGATCAAAAAGATGTTTAAAAATGAACCAGAATGTGGTTAGCGGCGAAAATATAGTCTATTCGGAAGTTGAAAGCTTGTTCTATGAGATAACTAGAAGGTTCAGGAAATAGATGTACCCGGAGAAGAAGCAGTCTAACAAGAAGTTCGATGTGGAGCGATCAGAGTGCTTGAGCACAAATCAAACGAACAAAGTTGTAATCCCTCTTAGCTGGCAATTAGGTTTTTCATCGTCTAATTTTCTTTCCTGCTCGATTCTGTTTTGAAGAATTTCCCGTCGAAGCATTAAAGTTACTTCAGTTGCGGAAAGATATTACTAAGGAATGAAGTGCTTCGATATTTTTCAAACGATCTCGAAACTCTTGAAACTTTCTGACATCTTCTACAGTTAATATAATGAGGAAAGAAAAAAAATTCGAGTCCGATTTCTTTGAATTTCTAGTAAACTTTAATCAGTAAAAAAGTTCCCCGATGGAAAGCTAGCTCTAAGGCAACGAAAGGAACGAAAAATGAAAATGAGAAATTCCTCCAAGAAATTCTATAGGATATTCTTAGCCCTTAGCACCGGAGACCTCATTCTCACGTATACTAAAAGTTGCGTCTGAAAAAACTACATCAATCACGAGACACCCAATCATGGTGACACGATCGAACGTTTGAAAGGAGTCCTTCGAAAGTGCCCTTTTTCTATTCACAAAGGAAGAACGATCTTGCTTTAAGAAACTCCGTCGAGTGTTCCAATGAACATCTACGATAAGACACACAGCATTTCAAAACTGTTACGACTCGAAATAATTTGAACATGCGTATTGGAGGAACATGAAAATCGTTCAAGGACTAAAAATTGAAAATTATGAAAATAATATTTCACCGATGTTTCCTGCTAGATCGTTTAAAAAACTCGGATAACTTCCTAATAAACTGCTACAGATAATATTGTTGCAAGTATCCAAATAACCTTTTTATCGAAAAAGAAAAGTAGATCGAAAAAGAAAACCTTTAAATTTTACCCGTTTAACGAATCACGGGTTCAAGATTTTCACAATATTGCAAGAAAATCGAGTCGATGGTAAACTGACGCTAAAGAACCAATGAACCACGCGATGTACCAAGTAGGACTCTACATAAGAGGCGAAAAGGCTGCAAACAACCGCGTATGACGTTGGTATTACCATAAAGCGAGAAGAAACCCTGCCGCGTTGTAATGTAATCGAGTGGACTGACGCCCGTGGGCGAGAATGGAAAGATGGCTGGTTGTTGTAGCGGAATACATCTGAGTTGAGATCAAAGTTTGGTCGCCGGTATGATAGAAAGAGAAAGAGAGAGATAGAGTGTCGCCATGAGCATCGAGACGGTCTTCTCATCCTTTATCCCATTTCCAGTCTGGCTCTTCTTCGCTCGAATAGCTGCGAATCTGGCTAAGACCGAATTGGCGAATTCTACGAGCTGAATCCTGAGCCTGATCGCGCCGATCAATGCCTTCCTTGTGCCTTTCCGTTACTCTTCGTTTATACAGTCGAAAGGAATTGAAGTGTTGAAATGGCAAATAATGCGAATGGCTACGATGAGCGAAGAATAAAGAAAAAAGGGGAATTTTTTATCAATTCTGGACATTAAATCGTAGATTATTCGAATGATATGGATTTCTAATGGTCGCTAGATTTACGGTTTTAGAGAGAAATAGAAATTTGTGATAGCTATAAATGGCTAAAAGTGTATCGGATTAATTAAATTAAAAGACTACCGACACTATCGTATCTTTCAATAATAGCAAAATTAGTTCCTCCGATTTCGAAAGACTAGAATAAATAATCGTAGTCCTTGTAGCATCTCACACCATATTTCACGAAAAATTGAGCTAATTCTAATAGCGAAAAGAAATTGACGTAAAGGTTAAGTCTGGAAACAAATGTCCATTCTTTCCGCGAAAAAAATTAATTAAATCGTGAATATCGTTATCTAATCAGTCGAATAATTTTCCAAGATATTTTTTCATCGATCACATCAAAAGATAACGATAACGAATGACGAATACCGAACAAGTCACAAACACCAGCACCAATGAGCGCTATAAATAATCCTGAGTAAGAGGTCTTTGGAATACTAATGAAGAAACATCGCTGAAGACTCGCTAATATGTTTAAAGTTCATATTAATGGGGCTGGTTGTTGATCAAATTCATTAATCCCTTATAAACGGTGCCAGCGACACGGGAACGAGTTAATCGGCTGGGCTGCTCCGATCGCACTTGATGGATGGCGTGATACTGTTACAAATTGGCGATTTAATTAGACGAATTGTTATCCACCGCGCCACTGGTTTGCAACAGAATGTATTTGATTTGAATCATCGATATAGTGAAGCGTTATATTACTGAATGCATTAAATTCTGAATGCGTAATGATATTTCTTTCTCAAAAAGTAAATTGAAATATATAATGAACGATAATTATACTATTGTACGTATTGAATTTCGAAATGATAAGTTCTTTAACTTTTTGTTTGTTCTTCCACTGGAAGGATTAATTGATCGAAATGTTGGATAATAATTTCAACTCTATTCTATTCTGATTAAATATTTTATTTTGCTGTGATACTGAGTCGTACTCGGACTTATTGCACCACAATATCAACCATATACTGTGATCTCGCGAAAAGAGGAAAAGAAAATTTGAGAGACAAGCAAGAAGAACCAACTCAAAAGAAACACTTCGTACGTGCATGCTGGTTCAGCCGTGTGTCCCACCGTCTGGCTTCTTTCATTTCGCGTTATTGCAACGCGAAAACGACAAACTGTTCTTTCTGCTCGCGAAGAACGATTCCGGACTACCCCGAAGAAATTTACAGGTCTCGGTGTTTCGCCGTGACATCCCGCGACTACTTTCATGGCTCGTAAATATGTCAAAAAATATAAAACGCTTATTACATGCGATAGATAACAAACTCGTTCATCGAATGTCGGTTACAAATCGGTTAGTTATTAAACTGTAACAATTCGCATTTATATTGAATAATGAGCGAGTATATTTTTCAGTACATTTATAGAATTCCCCCCTACTATGGCGTATTATAGGTTCCATGCTTTGAAACAATTTACGTATATCATGAATAATTATATTATACGTATATATATATGATGTTCTTCCAACACAGTATTCACATTTTTGGTGATTTTAATGCAAAAGCAAAAAGAGCGAATCATGTTAATATCGCATTTACGACACATGATTATGTTTATAAATGATACAATAAACAATGTTAATTATAGAGAATTTTTGTTGAAACATTTATTTGGTTTGTACAAGGCGAAGGATAACAATTACTTGCCTGTGAATTAAATTTTGGAAGCCAAACTATTTTACACTCGCTTCTATATTCAACTGAATACTTTATAAAATAAACAGTTAAAAGTACTATCAATGCAACTGCGTCCATATTACGCGATTGTTTTTCGGTGCAGATAGTAATACTGAAATAATTAATCGTACTAACTCGTCACTGGAACCTTCTTATTCATCCTGCTATTCATACAATGCTTCGTCTTTTCGTGTATCATTTATAAATCGTTTTCCTTGTTTTTTATGAAATAGGTATAAGCGCGAGCAAGCAAATTCCGCCGCTGCATGAAATTAATTATTTGCCAGGAATCAGGCGTATAATCATGTCAACTGAATATACGCTAATTATATCGCGATCACGTTGCGAAGACGCGATGCAATTTCACCAGGCTGAGGCCATTTGAAACCGAGCTGCTCGCGGTTAAACATCCACCAGCCACTAACCAACGGATTAACAGAAATTTGACAATTAATTTCGAAAATTCAACCATAGCAGGCTATATCATCATCTGGCGCTATGATAATCCTTAACGAAAATCATTAAAACAAAACCTCTTTAACGATCGAACTGTAAAATAAATTGCAAAGTAAAAATTCACTGTTCTAATAAAATTGCCAGCGTACTATCTCAATAGCTATAAAATGTAGCACGTGTAAACAATTAAGCGTGCGATTAAACGTGTTCCAGTTGATAAAACCAGTAGAACAGCTACACAGAAAGCTCCAGCGGTACCGATACCAGCCGTGAAACGCGGAGATACGAACGCCACTTTTTTGCACCGCTTTATTCGTCCGAGTAATTTTTATAATTAAAGCGCGCACACTCGCGGATCTCTGCCGTTTTTTCTCTCGCTAGCCCGTATTCGAACCAGTTGAATGCTCGTGTTTTGCCCGAAGTATTCAAAGCGTAACTGGTTCTTGGCGGATTAAATGGTAATTTCCCTGACCTGTCGGACCTCCTGTTTCTTTTTCCTCTTCTAGCTCTTAATTTCCTTAATTCTCTTAGTTTTTAATGTGTAAACGAACCAACGCGCTAACGATCGTAGATATTACACACAGGATAACAAAATTTATGGAGCGATATTTATAAAGTCCAATCTAAATATTAAAATGACAAAGAAAATTTATGTAGAGAAATATTATTTGAATCTTATTTTTCAAATTTTACGTTTTCTATCTATTTCGTGTTTATCCCCCATTTTTCATAAACAAGATATTACAAAATTTGAAGAAAGATATTACAAGTTCGGAAAGATACGAACACAAATTAGTGAGAAGGCCGATAGAGCTAATTTTCTCGACATTCGGAGCGCCGACTCCTGAATATCATAGGTACATACAATTTCGCGATGGTTTTCCTGTCGATTACACTAGAATTCATGACGATTCTGGGCTAGGACAAGAGCGGCAGCGTTTCATAGCAAATCGGGCAGCGCAACACCTCGCAATGGCGCGAGGCTGGTTGCATATTTAAGGGGCGAGCTTGTTTAATGCGACAGGAGCGCCACAGCCGGTGAATCACGGGCCACCGCACCCAACGGTGCGAATAGGGCTTAACGCGGAACGAGCGGAGGAAACGTGGAGCAAAACAGGAAGCAGCCGTTTCCATGGACACGCCACTGGTATTGGCTTAGAATCGGCTTTTCTCCAGCTGCATTTTCATACCTCGCGTATGCTTTGTCACGCATAAAGGCGAGATCTACCTCTCATGTACGTAATGAATATGGTCAAGCCCCGGTCGTGTTTCAGAAACTGGCGAGAAAACGAAAGTTCTCGACTAATTACAATACTAGAAATTCTGTAATATAGCTGGATTTCTACGCGTAATAGACCACTGGTTCCACATCCGAGGATAATAACTTGTGCTCGATTCCGGGAGGGAAAAAAACAGAAGAGAAAATTGCTACACTAACTCTATTCCGAGCCACCACCGTCTTGGCGGAATCTCCGTAAGAAAGTTAGAAACATAATCTCAACGAAGCTGAAGGCAGTCGTGCGAACGTGCTGCGTGAATACCACAACGGAAGTTTAGGAATTTTACGCACACCGAATATCCTCTCTTGTTTGTTACTTCCGTTTTATCGGGTACACCTGTTTTTCCATAGTTAGTGGGATCTACTTGTGCTATAAGTTTCATACAAGACATCGTTTCCCAAGTTATTCGGGCTACGTGTAGGATATGAAGAGAGCATGGAGGTTGAAAGTATCTGGCGATTTTGGTATAGCGGATTGAGTTCTTCCATACCAAGCTGTGACCTAGAGTCTGATTCTTTACGAGTCAAAGAATTTTCTATCGCCTTTTAGTTCACATTCTTGCTAACTAGAATAGTAGCAGAAGCTTAGCTGCGACATAGCGTTATTAAAAATTTGTGATATCAATAGAAAACGGTAGGGAAATAAAAAAAGAAGCAACAGTCAAGAATAGAATTCTTTCCAGTAAATACAGAATTTCCTTCGTTTTTCTCGTAACCTTTACTTTCTGCCTTGCTTTCGTAAAACTGTGCGTGACAGTACGGATATACAAGTATAAAAGTATCAGCGGAGAGAAATTCTCCGTATAAAACTGAGATTTCTCAAGTTTCTTAAAATAACTCCAAAAATTTTCCTTCGCGGGAAGAAGCACTTGCAGAAAGAACATTATATATGTAATATGAAAAACAAGAGGAAAGGGAACAAGTATTCTTGCCCGAAAATACATCGATGTATGCGTTCCTGTAAGTTCTCAAACAGAGCTGCAGTGTTACGCAAATTTGCTGTAAACTGTCTCTCTTCGAGGGCGAAGTTGTGCATCAAAAATACTTTGGAAAGAAACAAAGGAAACAAGGTGTAGAGCTGGTAACTTGAACCAACCGCTGCGACGAGAAAGGGAAAATAATCTCTTCGTAAATAACCAGATCCTCTCTTCTGTATCTTTGAAACTCGACGTTTCAAACAGAGGAGAGGTGAGTTTCCAGGAATCTCGTGGTCCAAAAACAGAATCATAAAGCATGTCGCGTGGCCGTACGTTCGAAACAATCGCGGCCAGCTGAATTCGAGGATTAATGGGAGCCGATGAAACATCGAAACCGCGGACAACGGCGCATGAAATATAAATTCCGTATCAACGGGAAGCCAGGAGAAGCGGCGGCGAGTGAATCGGAGCGTCTTCGCAACGGGATTATTCCGGGCACAATGAATTGCACAGCGAATTGAGAGAATCCCCCTTTTGAACTTCGTTGCATCGTACGAATGCGAGAACAAAGGGACATCTCTGCACAAAGGAGCCTGCAGAGAGCACCTGAGAACACCAGATCCGCCCCCTCTCTTTCTCTCTGTATCTGCCTTCGTTTCAAACGGCTCGGGGTGTCTTACGGAGGAAAAATATTTATCTTCTACCCGCTGAATGGCCGGAAACATCCGGTCAAAATTGATTAATAAGAGCGAGGGATAGAGACTTCCGTATTCATCTCGTTGTTCTTGCGACGAGTCTTCCTTTGAAAAAGGAGCACCTCCTTTATTCGACGAAACGTATCGTTTTACTTCTTAAAATTTCTACGTTCTGAATGATATTGTCCATCGTGGAAATATATTAATTAACAAGGCAATATAAATTTAGGAATATCTCGAGGTTCCTCGAAGCTGCTAGAAAATGAACACAAAACGTGATTTACGGAACTCTGTATTTTATACTTCTCCGAATAATCGTGCAGGGATAATTCTGCTTGAGCAATTTAAGCAAATGGTTGAGGATCTATTAGATCAAGAACGGAGGAACTTTCAAGGCGTAGAATAAAGAATCTATCGAAGAGAACGTTCCGAGGTGAGAACAGAACAAATGGAGTCGAGGATGATTAGAGATCTAATGGAGTTACAACTTCTTCAATTTGAAATCTAAAAGCTCTGAAAGGTGTAAAAATCGGACGATGGAACTTTAATTCTACTGTGGAAATTTAATTCGACACAATTTTATTAACGCCTCTACGTCAAAATAAATCGTTAGCAGAGTGTATTTTGAATTTACGAATGAATTATAGTCGCATCGTGAACAAGTACGATCTCGAATGGTTTTCGCCAGGGAAACAAACATGATTAAAACGAACGCGACGCCGACTCGATGGAATGAACATTCCGAAATGCTGTAGCCAGCCGCTGCCTGGTAAACCAGAATATCCCTGCCGTGTGTTTCACGATATCGAATAAGAGCGGCCGAGAATTCGTATAAAATATTGCGGACGTTTTATATGAGTTCAGCTATCAGACAGGCGGCAGACGTAATATACGCAGGAGACGCTTTAAAAATGCACATCGGTATCGTAGCAGATAAATCCGGAATGCAATAGACGAGAAATAAATACCGTATACCCCTGTTGTCTATGAAATATCAATTTAAGAAGTCGCGACGTTTCATACACCGTGGAAACAGAGCACAAATTGCATTCCATCCGAGCGTTGTCTTTAAAAATTCCCTCGCAGATATTCAGTACCATGGGATTAAACGAAACATAGGATTAAATCAAATTGGTATTACTTCGTTATAATATCAACGTTGCGTTTCATTATACGATATGATGTTGCAAGAACGTTGCGTTGCTGACAGATTTTGATTTGTGATATGCCAGATAATAAAATAATAATTAACACAATAATAATTTAACTGTATAATTACTCCCACTTAAAAAGCTTTTATTCTTAATTCTTTCAAAAAATTAACTTGTGAACGCACTTTTTCCAACGATTTACTCTTGTTCATGTACTTACATTTTCTATCTTTTTGCTCTTCTAGCTCTTTTTTTTCCTTTTTTTCTTTTTTATTCCTAATTGTTAAAAGCAAATAGTCCCACCGCTCCTACGATAACTAAATTTTCGCTTTACTCCGCCAAATTTCTCTTACAACAACCCCAAGAGGTACTGCGAACAACCTACACGATAACGTTCGGTTAATAACTAACACTTAACGTCCTTTCCACGAGATTTCTTCGGAACGTCGGAGATAATGGGAAGAAGAAACGAAGAACGGAAGTGGCGTGTGGTATGTAGTGAGAAAAATTGTCTAGCGAAGGGATGAGCCGGAAGTTTGAGCACGGGCGTCCCGCAAAATTAGTTTCGTTCAAGAAAAATGAACCGTGCTCTCTGCTCTGTAACGGCTCTACCGTCTACAGTTTCTATAGCTATGGTTGGTTAAGCCATCGCAAAAGCGTGTAGGAGAATGCCGATCGATACATACGACAGAGGACGATTCGATTCCGAAACGGTATCAGTCGTCCCACGGTTATCGTAATTAACCAATTAAAACTTCCGGACGCGCAATTTCCGAAATAATAACCGGCCGTTCCGCGTTGTGATTATATTCGACAGTTCGATTAATGCTCTAATTAAGCGGTCAACAACACGTCAAATGTAACAAAGCCGCCATCAGTTCGACTTCGCGATTCCACTTTGATACGACTCCATCCGAGAACAGTTGGAAAATACGTCGAAGTTTCGAACTCTTAGTCAGTTCGTCGGCGATGGACGAAGCCTATAGTTGCTTGCAGTGTATTCAAAAGATGCAACTGGAGCGTTGAAATTCCTTGCGAATATTAATAAGCAGCGTTAGAAATATTTTATACCTCGTAGATAATTTTCATTATTTTCATCGAGTTGAAAATTAATCAACGCCTTCTTGTGTTCTACCAGAGATCCAGGGAATATAACACCTGCGAAATTGATTTAATTTCTAATTTGCTTCCCAATCCGTTGCTCGTTAAAAATTCCATGAAGCTGACAATAATTCATTCATCATCGGTTGTAAATTATTTGGTAAAAGAAAGCCTGTGCAATGGTGTGCAAAAGTGCTGGGACCATTCAATTAACTTCTAAAATGAAAACTATATTTGTGGTGTTATTTTAATTCTGTCCTTACTTCCAGAATGTTTTCAATTAATTTCGCATAAGTAATGTTTTATGGAACCCTCTTTCCTCGTTGAATAATTCTTCGGTAATCTCTTCTCATACGTATTATCCATTATTCTCCTTTCTGCCTTCAGTCTCTTAATATTTCTCGACATTCGAGTTTTCACTACTTAAATCATTCCACATATGTATATTTTGTAACGTTCAATCCAGAACTATCCATTGGAGGATTTCTGAGAAATAGCTTCTGTACAGTTCTACATATAAATATTTCCTAAAATTATTCATAGAAGAAACACGCGTTTATCACTTGTCGAAATAAAATGAAGAACCAGAATGGAATATCACGAGTTGAATCAGTAGCGGATCTTGGACGACACGCGAACCAGCAAATTCGGTTTATTCGGATATGAGCAATAACCGCGCATTTCCATGGGCCGAGGCCAGCTTTCCTATCATTTTAAATCCGATTGCTCGTATCCACGCTCATGTCGACCAAGACTGCTCGGAAGAGCAAATATCATTCGAAGAGGATCAGATTTCGCGTTCTCCGGACAGCCTGCGTCCGATACATACAGGCTTATTCCCCTTTTTATTCGTGCCACACGAACGCGATAAGCCCGGATCATACGCTTCCTTTTTCCGATGAACCACGATAATTTTACGACTTTCCCCAGCGACTTCCTGTCGTCGCAACGACGATATTCAGACCATTTGGAACGCGTCCTTGCGGATTGACAAATTTTCTTGGTCGATTCTCTCGGGTTTAATTCAAGAGGAGAGATAATGGATAAGCAACAAGCAATTCTCTGTTAAATTGGAAAAGTTCGTTGTGTAGATGAAATCGAAAACAAAGTTGCAAGTGAATATATGCCATGTGTGTTGAAGGTGTGATATCGGTGGAATTAACTCCAAATAAACACTCTGTGTAGGTGTTACATAAAAGACTGAAATTTCTTTGCAATGGGACAAAGATATCATGATTATGTTAATAAAATTTCCAACCGTTCTGAAAATCTACTTATAATTATTTATTAATATAATAAAATAATAAAAATATTTATAAATATTTATGGCACGTTGTTTTAAATCGTAGAGACCTCGATTGCATCTCTGACGTGTATAGTGGACTTCTGTAAATATATCTGATATGATATGATATAAATGACGCTGATACATGTTTTTTTACCTCCAGAACACAATAATGTTAAATTCATGCAATTTTATTTCACTATCTTAATGAGTTAAGTAATTCGTCCTTTTGTATTTCCTTAATGGATGATCTCTTTCTTCCTGCTACTGAGATCAAGTTGAATTACATCGATTTCCCAAAAAATCTCGTATATCCTTGACAAGCAGAAGGGCCATAAACGCCACACTGTACACGTGAACGTGCTCGAATCACACTTCGTAGATACATTAACGCCTCGAGTAGAAGCAAAATCTGGTTAGCAACAGCCAGGAGTGCAAAAGCCCTGGGAAGCTCCGGGAAACTTCTTGTCCTATTCTGAATAGTTACCATGATTGTACGAACACATACACATCCGCGTGCACGTCTATATACACATATACGTAGGAATAAAACGTTTCAACGTTGAATGGTAACGAAACGACGAACGAAAATTTACGACACATCCATTGTTTCTCTGTATCCCGGGTTGAATTTCAATATTTTATTATCAGCACACAGAGAAACCGGTTGGTTATTGTTAAAGGGAAAATAAATCGTCGTTGAAACGAGATTGCTTTTGATAACAGCGTTGCAGGTGCGCGGCAACGTTCGAGATTTGAACTTATGAATTTTCCTGGTTTCATTAGCCAAGTAAATCCGACCGATATTCTCGACATTCTCGCTAATGTGCACGGTTAGCCAGAATACGCGATGCCAATATAGCCGCAGTTCTTACTCGAAAACCGACGATGATATTATTAAATTACAACTCGCCGAAAAATGCAGAAAAACTCGATATCGCGTTTCGTTGGTGGAATATCGCGTGCGTCGTTCGCGTAATACCGTTGCAACATGTCTGCCATTATTATGTAATGAATATTTAATAATATAGATACACACGATGTTACGTTGTATCAGTTTCAGGGGAGGGCAGATTTCCAGTCATAAACGATTTAATTAAGCGATCCTATCTCGGCCGCGAACTACTTTCACATAAATTATCGTTGCCGAATTTTCTCGTTAATCCATAATAAATAGCACACACGAAACAAATAACAGTATTTTGCTCGATTAACATGTTGCAGCTTTGCATTTGATCGGAATTAGCGTACGAATTTCGCTAGAAATGCTCGGTTCTATTCGTAACATAGGATGGTTGGTTCATACTACAGCGAATTTCTATTTTTTATGTTTTGGAAATTAGTTGATGGAGTTAGGAACAGTCGATATATTTTGCTGTTCGTTATTTCTTATGAACTTTTTCAAAAAGAAAATGTCGTTTGATAGACGATACTTTTAATTGGACGTGAAATGCATCGTTTGATTCTGATGCAGCCTTCGAATTTTTATATCCGAGTCTCGGTCTTGTTTCAATAAATAAAAGCCTTGTTTCAAGGAAGGCTTTTAATGTTTTATAATACATAGAAATATTAGATTGTAACATAAGTTTATTTTTGCGTAATCCCTTAATATTTAGTCAGCGGTAGAAATTAGACGAATATATATTGCAAGGTAATACACATATCTTTTAATCTTTCTTAAACCCCGTTATTAATCTTTTGAATAAATCAACGTTTTGAATGTGTAATCTTCTCCTTTCTTTTTTCTTCTTTCTTTGAAAGATATATGAGTACTCTGTGCATGTAATAAGTGAAAATTACTGCAAATGGTTTCAGTGTTCGAGTAGGCGCACTCTAGAGAATTTCTCTAAAAGAAGTCGCAGCGGAACGACGTGTAGGAATTAGTATACTGTGCAAATTGGCGAGCCAATTTACATTTGTAGAACGAACTTCGCGATATGTGCACCTACTCTCTTGTGTCCGCTTCAAACGAACTGTCGTTTGCTTATTTCCCCTATCGGTGGCGATGGTTCGTTAACCCTTTCACCAAGCTTTTGTTGTCGCGAATGTAAAAGCTCGAGATTATATGGCAAAACACTTGTACCTTTATATTATGCACATAAGCTTCTGCATACTTTTTGTATGCTCGTTAAAAATACGCGGAAATGTTATAAAAATCGCTTGAAATTATTTTCAAAAGCTGGCATCAAGATAGCAAGCAATTGTACAAAATAACGGCGAACGCGTAATAGAATGAAATAAATTTTAATTTCGTATCTTTTTACCATTTGGTTCTAAAGGATAAATTATGTATCATAATTATCATATTAATTTAATGAAAATTGTCCAATTACAATAGACTATTATAAGCTTAAAATATACATGAATTCTCTTACTAACTGATTTTATATTTTAACGTTTAATATTGTCGTTAAATGAGCAATTGAATAATTCTTTGTCTATTATATAAATCAAATATACAATTTGATCTTATTTATATGGAATGAAATTACTAGTATTGATTCCACATTAAACACGTCAAATTTTGCGCTTTCAAAGGATCAGTAGTGCTGATAGAATATATCATAATGGAATAACAGAGGCGCATGAAATTTATCGAAACATCCGAAAGGACTTGTTTTATGGCTGCACCGCAATACAGTTGAACAAACAGGGGGATCAAAAAAATTTATGGAAGCCCTCCATTTTGCGAGCAAATTAAACGTTTCCTGGAATCGGGAGGGCGTCGAAAGAATAGAATCGACAAGCATAATGCTGGTGGCAATTCTATAACGTGTTCGTAACAATCGTCGTTTGTATTTTTTATAAAGAAATTTATAATGATCTGATAATGACGAATTTGAAAATCAGCTTACAACGAAAATGACATAATCGTTACTAAAATTTCCGATTTGTTCTATATTCGCAGGACTTATCGTGAAATGCGTAATCGTTCGATTAATTATACTAATACAATACAATAGGTATATTCCCATGATACTCACACCGTTATAATCGAGTGCTAATGCGTTTCTATGATTTTTGTCCGACTAGTTGGTTTCGAAGTTTATAGGCAAAATAACATGCCGGAAATTTCCCTTGAAACACACAAATCCACTTTCGAAAATTCATCGACGGAACAATGACGTGATCGTATTTCATAACCGTTCCGACGTTTCATTTACATCCCTCGAAACGCTACACATCTAGAAACTTGCGTATTTGACTCCATCTCAAGCAGAGATTGAGAATACATTCAGTGACAAATATGAGCCTCGAAGTCTCACGAAACGTATTAATTTCAATATCAAAAAGTTCAAATAACTATAAACTCGAGTACAACAATTGTACAACTTGTCCAACAATTTCCCTTCAGAATTATACATGCAATTATAACTATAAATCCATAACATTGCGCTGTTTCTACAAATTAGAAGAATCAATTCTAATGTCTACCAGTCTTTTACACGTCGACAAAACCGAGAACTGTTAAGGTTATTCGATGTTTGTGGAATTAAAGAAACGCGTGGGTAAATTGTAAGGTATTGAAAGTATATATGTATTGTGAATATAAAGTACAATTTGTGGAATACAATGTAAGCTGGTCCAGATTCGCACGCTAGCAATGTTACCCTGAGACTAAAAGGAACGCCGAAGCCAACGTCACACATGTACCGCTTATGGTTTGTCGTCGACGCATTATTTGTCTATGCGCTATCGATGACCTCAGCGCTTGAGAAAACCGAAGACCAGATGTAGAGTTTTCTTAGAAATGTCGATCACTTCAACAAGAACAAACTTTAAAGCCCTCGAATCGTGAATCGATCAACCAGATAAGGAAACCCATAATTTTTCCGAAATTTTCATTCAACACGACGACCACCTTCACGATGCACGACCCAACACCTATCCTTCATCCGCAGCCGCAATCATGCCTGGTGATGGTCAAACACGGTGATTCCGACGCGGTGCGTTAATCAAGGGTCCAACTAGCGTCTGATACGATAAAATCGGAGCTAGAGCCTAAGCGGAGGCGTTTCTCTCTCGGCTGATGTTATCGATTCGAGCAGCCAGCGGTGCGCTTTTGGCTGCCATCGCGACAGCCGTTTATGTACACGTTTCCCGCGATATGACAAACAGCATGACGCCGTGGCGGCCATAGTGTACGCGGCTCGTTGATACGCCGTGAAATGTCAGGCCAGCTTTTCGTGTGTCCATGCGCACGGCCAGATGAACGAGCTTCGAGGACGTGAGGACTCGAAACACTTAGATAATTATTATTACAGTGACTCGTGAAAGTACACTCCTCGTCAAAGAGATAGCCCAGGTGAGCTATCTTTAATTTCTCAATGACGCGTGTAAAGTTTTTCGTCTGTAACGTATAATATCAAAACATTATGAGCTCAGGATATGCGGTTCGTTGAAAATAATTAAAAATATTATGAGGTTTAGTGTGTAACAAAACAAAATTGTTTTATTTTAAGAACGAAATGATGGCACATGTACAATAAGAAAATAATAATCAACATAAACTGTAACTAACAATAATTACTTATCAGACGTATATACTTATTTAATAATGGGTACATCCCCCTTTATTTTCTGTTACTTCTATTGTACGATTTGGTACCGATTTATATAGTTTTTGGATGTAATTTTGACTTAACGATCCCATTCGCGTACAATTGCATTTTTTAATTGTTGTACCTATTGATACTGCTTTCCATTCGCGTATACGCCGTGAACAAGTTCTGCCCAGCAATTTTCAATAATATTAAAGTCCAGGGAGCGTGCAGGCCACGGCAAAATAGATATATTATTTTCATTAAAATATGATTGGACCAGTGTTGATGTGTATACAGATGCATTATCTTGTTGAAAAATTTGATCAGGTCCAGAAATACGTTCTGCATGATTATTTATTTGTTCTTTGATTAAATTTATGTATCTGTATGTATGACACTATTCATTCTCCCATTGATGAACTTGATACTTGTCTTGCCGAAATAACCGATGTCGGCCCAAACCATCACACTGCCTCCTCCCATTTGTCGTCGAATTGCTGACATTGTCTCTTTTCTTATGTCATGAAAATAATATTGAAACCCATCAGGACCATCCAAGTTGAATCTTTTTCGTCTGAAAGTAGTACCCTTCTCCATTTCTTTTTCCAATGCATTCTTTCTTTTGCAAAGCGTAAACGTTCTACTTTGTGTTTCGTTGTTAACGAAGGTTTCTTTTTCAATTTTAGCCTCTTAATATCTTTGCAGGATAGTAGAACTCGACGAACACTTGAAACACTGGCACAAACACTAGATTTTTCCATTATTTGCTTCGTTTTTAGCTGCCAGTTGGAAGCTACACGCAAAATTGCTCGCTTATCACGATCGGATAACGATGACGGCCGACCAGTACTTTTATTTTTGTCATAATCTTCAACATTTTTTAAGAAATTGTGTATTAATTTACGACTTCATCTTATTATTTTCGATATTTTTGCTACTGATAACTGTTGCTGTTTTAGTTCAAGAATTTGCTTTTTTTTTAGACTCGTTTAATTTTTTTCCGCGTCCCACATACTTACAAATTTATATAATATTGTACTGTAATCTTTACTCGTTGATAAATCATGAACTACTGAGCAATTTCTAAACATATTAACAGAATGTGCTATCATTTCGACCTTAGTTTGGAATAGGTTTTTCTTTGTTGTATACAAACATCTACGATATTGTGACTCATTTCCAGCAAGCCGCATATCCTGAGCTCATAATGTTTTGATATTATACGTTACAGACGAAAAACTTTACACGCGTCATTGAGAAATTAAAGATAGCTCACCTGGGCTATCTCTTTGACGAGGAGTGTACTTTCAGCTTACCATAGAGAATTTGTATTCTGTATCGTGCGTGTTATATGAAATATTTCCAAGTTTCATTAGGGCTGTAACGAGACACGACTGTCGTGATTAGATCGCGGATATTTATAAAAATTCATATTTTTAGAAATGTAACACGAACAGCGAGATGATGAGTAGGTAAATGATAATTTTACTTCATCAAATAATCGTGCCGTACGTATCGTATCGTACGCATTAGAGATATAATGAAAAGAGATAAAAATATTTACAGGTGTTCGAATACTGTCGCGTGCCACTGTACATTCAGACAGCTGTCCGATAAAAAGAATCATGGCTTCCGTGCAAAAAACGACACTATGTAGTATATCGTTCGATGGAAAGAGATCTTCTTGAACTTCGTGCCCTTTTACCGCAGCTGTTTCAAGGCTGATGGAGCAGAGCTTTCCACCGAATGGGAATACTTCGATGCTGTGTTTTAAGATGCTTGAACGCGAAAGTTGTTCGGGCAGTTTTGAGTTGAATTTTTCTGGATTTATTAGGTCATCCAATGAGTTCGTGCAGTTTATCGCGCTGCTGTTTCGATGTTTTCTGCTAATATCCGTGCCTTCTTCTTGAAATATCAATGAACCGATATTGAAATATTCATTATCAATTTTGATAAAATTTATTTGTAGAGGTCACGAATTCTATTTTCGTCCAGGATGGCCAGAAAGTGCCGATCTTCAAGATCAAAATTTATTTGCTGCAGAAAATCAAGTCAATTTACGCAACTACGACAGGATGAAATACTTTCACCGTAAATAAATTTTCGATATATGTAAATCAAAATACCGGCTCTTGATTAAACACTAGCAAATGTTACGGGAGATGTGTTAAAACTCATCGCGGTACGAATTTATTGGACAAACTAACGTGTCAAGGATTTAGTTTGTCGTAAAATTGTCCTGCTCTGGGTCAAATTCGATTTTGAATGATCAGTTTCTGGTAGAACTGAGATGAATGAAACTGACTGATCGTTCAAATGATCACGTGCGTCACGAGGATCGTGGAAGCCTCGAAAAAATAATAACCACGCAGTTCGATGAAGAAACGCGATCGCGAATTTCCCAAGCAAAGTGAAACGGCGGACGGTTTATGGTAAGAGGTTCTACTGACCTGTTTTATTGTTATAGAGGTCTCTTAACTGCGGCATTCCTCAGGCACAATCCTAATCCTCGAGACGCATGCCGCAGCACGGGTTATGAGAATGAAACCGAAGTATGCTTATTCCATTAGCTAATGGTCATTTCTGAATTATTCATAAAATAATAAACGAATTTTATTTAATTTTTATATTAATATATAATCGGCTTCGTTCTGGATATTATATCAAATTACCAAATACCTTTCAACTCCCTGAATGATTCGATGAGATTATTTCGCAGAGAGGACTTCGTAGTTGCGGTTCAGCGCCACAGGAATATTAATAATTGCGTCCATTAGAGGTCGCTACTAAATATCTCGAAAAGCGAGTGAATTTCTGTTTCCGATTGAAATTACTTCCACATAATAGAATATCCAAAATAAAATATCTTGTCTTATTTTCCATCTTTTACTATACTTTGTCATGTTTTCTATATTCCATTTTGTTTCTTATTTTGTTACGTTCATCTCCTTATTATATCTCCCAAGTTTTAATTAAGGCTACTTTGTAATAATTCAAAAATAATTAAACGGTCCAATGATAAATGAAAAGGTCGAAAAGGTTCAGAAGCCAACAATAATTGGAAAACGTAAACTCTAAAATTGAACAGGAACCAAGTAACAAAGCATTCTCGGAAGTTTCTGCACGAGCAGACACTTTCAACAAGCTAGGACTTGGAAGCTGAGTCGATCTATTTGCAGTGTCGCTCGATTAAATCGCATCCTTCCGGGGGTAATTATAATTCATTAAAAGGGAGGAGCTAAAAGGAATTAAACCGGTCGTTCGTGTCTCACGGTTAATTAAAAAAGGAGAAGCGTAAACGGTGTTGATGAAACAGAGGACGCGGACGGCGTTCAGCCCAGAGCACGAAGGTCCACTTTAAATTAATTGAAGCACGTAATTTCGTAACTGCGCCGAGTCTTTTACAGGCTACGTATGCAATTATTTTGTAGCTTATTTTTTAAAACACTACACAAACCCCCTTGCTATTTTTCCATCCCGTGAGGTCATAAAATCTTCGGACTATATGCTAAATGTTTTCGTAATTACGTGTAGATTACATCATCTGCCAGCATTTCTGGGTCCATTTGCGACCCAACACCCATCCGCCTCTTTCCTTCAATTAAACATTTGCATCGAGAGTAGCGTGAAATACTTGACGTCTACCTAGAAAATTGCAAAGAAGCAATTATACGTTCCTTCCAGAGGAGTGAAAATTAATTAAAAATCTAATTAAAGTGCCTTTAAAGGGGACAATTCCTTGAAAGAGTCAAACGATAACAATAAACGGCAACTATATTTCGTCCGCGAAATTCCATCCCTCTCGCTACCGCCAGGTATCATATTGGTTCACCTGATCGGATATCCTTCCTCCACGTGACAAATGTTCCCATCAGACGCTACGTTACACCACTACATTTGCCTCACATCTGAAATGAAGCCCGCAGAGCGGACAGTGGTGGCGCGAGGGAAAAAAGAGGTCGCGGAACGCGAAACGCGTTACATCGATCCAACCATTTTGCACGAGGCAGAAGGCGAGACCGACCGGCTCGTGTCGAATGTCACGCTGGCATCCTATGGAACATGCTCGAATATCAATAAAGCAACGCTCGAAGTGTAATCATATTTCACCGGCTGACAGAAAGAACGAATTCGAATCGAGGATTCGCGACCTGTGTCCCCTTTCTTCCTCAACTCCTGTGTATTTCTATTCATTTTGCTTCTTTGAAATCCGACAAATATAGCGAGGATGATAGACGTCGGTCGGATAACGCGTCCGAGCCGCAACCTCTATCCCGATATTCTCGAATGTGACACATCTAGGCGGTGAACAAGCTTTAGAAAAGGGAGCACGAAGAGAAAGAAAAGAGGTGGTATCGTCTGAAAATCGACGGGGTTGGATCGAAGAACGAAGCTTCTCGTCAATTTCCACGGCGAATGTTTCGAATTTCCTCTTCCACCGCGGAGTCGAAGAATAGAATATTCGATGGGATTGCACGGCCTAATTTTCCATGGGGGGGGGGGGGTCCTCTTTATACCTGGCAGGGCGAAATTCATGAATGTTCGATTACTTGATTGGATCTCGTGGAGATAGTAGCGGAGATTACGGGAAATCAGAATTCGCAATTTTCTGTCAGAGAAGATGGCATTATACTGCCCCGAAATAATTTATTCCACGGTGTTGTTCAGTCGTTGGAGATCAGGATCTTCCGAGTTACGTTTGAAATAGGGTATTCGTTTAAGATAGAAATTTGAATTCTTAGTTAATAACACTGATAAAGTTCAATTTACAAATTGCAGCGAAGAAAATTAGAACAGACAAATTGAAGTTCCTCGATTAAGGAACAAATAACGGAGTGATGCATAAAATTTGAATTCTCTATTCTAGCCATAACGCTGTCGAGAAAATGTAATGATATAAATTGATTTAAAAAATTACAGATTAATTATTGCGTTAACGCATTCATACTTCGTGAGATAATCAACGTAATCCAAATCCCCGTACATTGGTTGCAACTTAACAATTCCAACCAGGAATTAAATCATCGCTGTCTGACAGAAGCTCGTCCTGTTCTTCTGCGAGACGTCTCGCCAAGAAAATTAACACACAGAGCTATGCTTAATCCCACACCATCGCGAGCCGTAACAAACCGTGTCGCTACTCACACAGCTTCGTCACTGAGGCATAATAATCCACGCACTGGTTCGACAGATACGGATCTATTCTACTTAATCTCGGCAGCGAGGCGTGTAGTTATCGTGCCGCTAATTATTGACACGTACTACTTAATCTATACTACGAACTCCTGCGCGCGCCTGTTAATTACACGTCCTACGCTGCTTAATTCTCGATATTATACGCATTAAGACGTCGCGCCGACCGACTAATTACCGAGTCGTGCTACTTGATACGAAAGTTACGAGGTCACGATCGAATCTGTCGACTAAGTGCCGGCCTATACCACTTAATCCCGGTATCTTAGCCTGCTTAGGTGTTGCTCTCCGCCACTTCATCCAGCCGCTTGAACACGCCCGTCGTCGTTCTGCAAACATTCGCACGGCTCGCGTGTTCACCTGGCATGTTCCATGCGCGCGCTTTATGCTCATTACCAGTTGTTCCCGTGACGACCCGATTATGCGAAAAGAGGCGGCCACACGTTCAAGAAAGAGAAAGAAAAATTGCAGGAAGGAAAGCTTGCAAGTAGAGGATGATAACGTTACATCGCGAATCTTCAGTGGTCAGTGCAAACGCGATAAGCGTATTACGTTTCTCCAAAGCTTGCTTTGCTGAAAACCACGTTCTTTTTTGGCTTCGCTGGATACGGAAACAGACGTAGAGGCTGAAGGAAACCAGCTAGAGCTCTCAGGCAGCGAATGCGAATCTCTGAGTAAAACGATACCGCTTTTTCCTTTCTAATGATATGATAGGATCTCTTTTACGAATCTGGAATCATAGTAATGTTATATCGTTGAATGTGAACACTAGGGACTATCGAAAGTAATGAATGTGTTTGCTAAATCCATAAACTATTAATTAATTGACGATATTAGTACATTGGTGACTGGACGTTATAGTGGTCAGCTATTTTTCTACGTTGAATATTTTTCGTATGAAATGAGAGACACACACAGTAGCAGATACGTTAACTGGTCAGACTTGTCGAGATGATTACACTCGTGTCTCTCAAAAGAAGGATACTTGGAATTTCCTAAAAATATCTCTTTCTTTCTCTCTCTCACTGAGTAAGCAGTTAAATTTGCTCATCAAATCTACTCATATTTCGTCAGTCAAGTTATAATCAACTAATATAATGAAACAAAAAATGTAATAGCACGAGTCAAAAGATAACTAAAAACCTAAGAAATAGCTTCAGAAGAACCATCAAATCGCGTGTCTGGCGTAAACAAACTTCGTTCCAACGTTCTTAACAGGCTCGTCCCAGTTAATCAGAAAATTGGCTACAAATTGGTACAGCATCCACGCGATTAAAGCCATTCACGCGATAAATAACTCGCGTCCAAAACCAACCAATAGCTACCCTTTGTTTCTATGCGTGTTTCATCATTGCTGTAGGATACAGTATTCATTTGTTTCGAAGATAATGCGTCGATCGCGAGGTCAATGGTACCATCGCCGCGAGCGCAACGTGAAACGATGATTTCTCATTTCATACGCTCGTCTTTAATCGTAGAACGCTCGCATCTGGGTCACTGGAGGACAACTGAAGATTCGTTTTTCCGACAACGACGACGAGTAGAGCGTCTTCGTTTCGTTTTATTTCATGTATTTCTTTCCTGTTCCTCCACTTCATTTCTTTTCGTTTTTGTTTTCGGAACAACTGCTTAAGTAGGAGGGTTTTCATGCGGATCGCGGAGCAGAGAGGCGGCATTTTACCCGAGAAACGAGCTTTCAGAAACGAGCTTACGGTATTGCACTGTTCGAGGGACGCGTGACTTTCCCGACTCGTCGGAAAAGTCAACTCTCGGAATTCCTAGCCGAACGTCGTGATGAAATTTTCGAGAAATTAATGGTCGCATATAGAGCGTTGGAGAAGGAATGTTCGAATCTTTGAGTGGTCGTAATAAGCGCCAAGAAAGAAATACTTCTTCCAAAATATAATTTTGCATCGTCCTTGCAAAGGCTGTAAAAAACTGCCTATAAGGAAAATGCAGTTAAATTACAGCAGCGAGTAGAAATTGTGATAAATGGAGAAAAATAGAGAAAAAAAAATAAATGTGATGAATAGAGCATTGGAAAATTTATATATGTTAACGACATGTAGTCAAATAGAAACATGTTGGAAACTATTAAAAATATACGTGCTTATTTTTAAGCTATTTAAATATACGCACTATCAGTTTTCAAGTTTGAATTTTCTGATAACAAAGTAAAGATAAAATAAATCGGAAACCGTAAAATTCTGTCAAAGTCCCGACAGTTAATATCTCCCCTTTTCCATAGTTAGAGTAACCGGTTTAGACTAAATACATTACCATTTACAACTCTCAAAGTAAAACATAAATCGCGATTATTTTCTAGAAAATACGTTCTCCGAGGACGATGCCTTTTGGATCGGTTTTCTAAATTTTGCATGTGGTTCGCGGCACTCGGTCGCATAAACATGCAGGTGTGCATTACGGATACGTTACGCGAGTCGCTGCTTTTGAAGAAGGCGGCCCATAAATCTTAGGTTCGTTCCTTCATCCGAGCCGAGGGACTCGCAAAATATAAATCATCATTCCGGATTACGTGACTGACAAGTTTCCATCAGAAAGTTCTTAGCCTTTCAACGCGCTTCTTACAATACTATCTCATTGACGTATATTAACATACAAAAAATCATGTATCTCTTACTCCAACATCTCTTAGTAACTTCAAACACAAACGTCTCTTGTTGTCATTGCAAAACAATTATTCCAGTACTCAAAAGTTACATATACCATTCCATCGATGATACTGTGGAGGAAGCGTTAGTTTGCGTTGCCTTGAAAGTTAAGGAGCATTAAACCACGAGCCATTAGCTCACAAGGATAGTAGAAGATCTTGACTTAGTTCAGATTTAGTATTGGTTCTTCGCCATAGATTTCTTCGCTCAAGATACTCAACATTTTTCGAAATATACCTATTTAATACGTCATACCCGAATTTGTTATATTGTTCGTTATTTAAACTCTAAATTGAATATATTGATTAAATTTTCTACCACTGTCATCGCCAGGTCTTTTTCTAAAAAATGGTTATTCTTCTTTTGGGCGAATTATGATAGATTTATCCAAATTAATGAGAAATCGGCATCGCCAGTAAAAGTTTCGTATTTTTCTCTGTTTCAGTTCCGATATCGCACATCGTGGCACTTGTCGGTGATCCAACGTACCTTCCCTGCGACATATCAACCACTCACGAAGGGGATTCGGTACACCTAGTGCTGTGGTACCGCGAGGACCTCGGTACATCCGTTTACAGGTAAGAAGCAAATCAATTTGTACACAGTCCTTTATGTGCGCGATCAAATAGCCGTGGATCGTTTCTCTATCTGACTACTACAACCCGGTAAACCAGGTCGTCGACGAGGCGCAAGATTAGTGTGACCGATATCGAGCGAGGCAAGCAGCAGTCTGGTCGCGACAGAAAATTTATTCCACGTCGAACGAGTCGCGACGGTCAACCGGAGTTTCTCCTTCAATGATTCGCCGATGTGACTTCATTGATTATGTTTCAAAGTTAAAGCTGCCGCTCGTTTAACAGCATAACGTATAAACGACATGAAAACGACATAAACGTGTTTGCATTTTGAACTTTCTTATACAATTGAACTGATATTATTATGTTTAACGAGTCACAAGTTGGAATTAATCAATTCCCTTGCATAGAAGTAGTACATTTCATAAATAAAATTTACATTATGCTCGAAATATCTATAATCTATACGCCACAGTTTTTCTCAATAGTTTTTATTTTGTAGCCATTAATTTTCTCTATTAAAATTTTCTACCTCTATCGAGAAGATAATAAATACATCCATACGATGCCGCTTCGTCACCGCAGTTAAATCCTATGTTTTGAATAGTACCAGAAAATTCATTATACGTATTTAGAAACGAATGAGGGGCGCTCGCGTTATAGTTTATATTCATAAGTCCGTTTTTATCGCGACTCTGTCTGTAGCCGTGCGCTGCTTTTCAAATACGTCCACCTTTTGTACGAAGAAGCTCATCGTACTAACGCCAAAACTAATGGGAATCTTAAAACGCGTACGTCTGACGTTTACATTTAAAACTGTCTGATTCATTCGCGCTACCTCACGGTAGTTTAATTTATTCAGCGTGATACTCCGGACATACGTCTATCTGCTTGTGACATTAATTAAAATAATTATGATAAAACTTCGGCACCGTTTTCCACACTCGTCTTCAGTGCTCTGCAAACTCTTCATACGAAATCTGGTGTCCTGTGTCTCGCTCGAATAAACGGATCATTGTTGAAAGACCACTACCATTGTTAGATAACGTTCCTACTATATTATCACAGAGACGTAACGTCGTATCTAGTATCTTAATTTTGCACGAATAAATGATGTATAAATTTGAGGATTGATTCAAAGGAAATGCGTCGTGACTGGTATGTGTTATACACGTGAAATACAATTGCGTGTGTGGTAAAACGTAGAACGTAAGCAAAAGCACGTAAAATGTGACTATGAGATCTTTAAAAACGTACAGCGTAAGCAAAAGCACGTAAAATGTGACTATGAGATCTTTAAAAACGTAGAGCGATTTGATTGCTGGAGACTTCAATATGAGTCGTCGTATGGGAACAGCAGTTTCTTTTTTTTATAATAATTAATAAGTCATTGTTAGTGTTTTCTCATTCAATCGTTTTTCTTTTAAATTATCGTATGTTCCTTTAGTGTCGATGCGAGGGATCGGGATTTTGGTATTGCCGAACGATGGTCGGACGACACTGTGTTTTCGAATCGAGCATATTTCATGCCGGACAAGAAACCGGCCGAACTCGGCGTGGACCACATAAGGGAAGAGGACGCTGGCATCTACAGGTGTCGCGTCGATTTCCAGATCGGCCAGACGCGAAACTCCAAAGTCAATTTAACGGTGATAGGTAAGTAATTTCCTTCCTTTCACTTTATATTTTTTATCCTCGATGTTCTCCGTTAGGCTAAATTTATATGTGATGAGACAGATATTACTTTTGAGGATTAAAATTTCGTGGTGCAATCAGAATTTCATAGGATCATTCAAAGTCTAACAGAATATATCAGAGTATAGTAGAACGAAGTTTATACGAACTTGTTGAGGAACACATAATTTATATAATTGTAGTTAATGTAATGAGAATCCATTGATTCCTCTCACTACCTATAATTTTTCGTCCATGTAATAGGACTTCACGTTCGGGTGAATAGATTCATTCAACAGTTCGTTTAACCAAACCGTAACTAAAATTTCGCGTAACTAAAATAAATGAAGTTCATAAAAACGCGATTCTATTATATTCTATTATATAACGCAGCTGCTGGAGATACGTAGAATAAAAAGTGGAAATACTATAGCGCTGATAACAAGCACAAAGCTCGTACAGCGAAACTAGAAATACACTAATGAACGAAGCATACTAGTCACCAATCATTCGCACTCACTCATTCGATACGTTCCATTCTCGTTCTGAATGGTCCTTCAAATTATAGAGAGAATTTAGACAACACTATCGTTCAACATTCGGGCTCGATACTCGGTCACAAAATCTATTTTTAATGGTGGTAACGCTGTGCGTATGAAATGAAAAAAGAGTCGATCGAAAGAGAAATACTCGTAAGTAAATAATAGAAATTAATTCGTCAAACCACGATACTGTTTCTGTAGAGAGATTTTCTTTTCATTCCATTAGAAAAATTGCAAAAAAAGAGGGAAAAGGGGAAACAAGGGTGGCTAAAACACGGTCGATACGCAGCATCTGTTTATTCACGGGGACGTCATGTTGCGTGAATACCTGTAGGACGTGGAACACGATCGAATATTCGCCAGCACATATTGTTGTCGAATGGCAAACAGAATTTCCTGTCGGTAGACAATAAAGAGATCTATCAGCTATCGTTCGAAATCGTGCTTCACGTTTGAAAATCCACGAACAATCGACACCCTACCAGATAAAGAACGTCTATAGCGACGATACTGGCTTCGATAGAATATCGCTATTCTGCGTTTCCATAAATCCACGATGCCATTTTTGCCACTTGGCGTTCATGAAACTCAAGATATGCGTAGTCTCGAGTTTCAGCGGGTTTTCTGCGCTTACAACTCTATCGTTCAGCTAAGTGTCAGGAAAGAAATAAACGAATGACGGTGGACGCTTTTGGCCACTAACCGAGCGTCTCCGCTAAGTGCACGCAACAACACGAAAAGAGAGATATATATTAAGATAAAACTATACCAGCTGTCGTGGGACAATGGCGTGTCGCGCCACGTAGTAGCATTCTCCGAGAGTTGCATGCGTTTTATCTGGCCGGCGTATCACCGCGTTTCGAGCTTTTAACGTTCCTCGCTATCGTAACGATCTATGCGCCAGAAATTCGTAAGGTCGTAGAGAGTCACGTGACTTTTTGAAGCACGTGCTATTATTATGACGGTGGGAATGTAGTCCTTCGATGTTAAAATCGATCGAGAGATCAGAGTGATATACGATGAAAATTATTGACGATTTAGAAATCAGCTTAACAAGAATTTTAATCAATTTATACGTTGTCACATGATCCAACAATGATAGACATTTGGAGGGATATTTGTTAGATACTTTGATAATCAAAAACAAATCATTCACGAGAAATATATCTGAGTGTGTAAAATTTGCCTGCAAAGGAATTAGCTTTCCAGGAACTTCAGTTGAAATTTCGGAACTAAGAAAACGTTAATCGATCAGATGAATTCTCGATAGTTCTAGTAGTCTAATCAAACACAGCCCTATTCCACTTGTTCAAAACTATTGCCAATAGTTACTCGAATCGATTAAAATATATCCTTCTTTCTTCTTTAAATCCTTAATATTTCATGTACACACAAAATATATGTGTTTGATCCAGTGATCAGATACAAGTTCACTTTGCTGGTCGGACCAAACGCTACGTCGTTCTAATTATCTAGATTCACTGCCGACAATTAGTCAAACCTACTATCGATTTTCTTTTTTAAATATCCAATATTCTATGTACACACGAAATGTATATGTTTGACCTGATACTATTCGATTCTATTAAACTAACCAAACATGCTCTTATTCTACTTATTCAAATCTACCGCTGACAGTTTAGCGAAACCGACTATCTTCCTTTTTTCTTTCAAATCAGCGTTCTATGTACAACGTGTACACGCGATATACATGTCTGACCAGACACAATCTGATTCTACTAGTCAGACCAATTATCGGCGATGCAGCGAAACCGAACAAAGATTATCTCTCGCTATTCAGATCTCCCATTTTCCTCGCGCATATTGCACGGAACAATTCCACTAAAAACGATATTATTTTACTTGTGGCCTGGTTTGAGTATATTAACGACCATCCGTTTCCATCGAGGCGCGTGATGTCCACGAGGATTGAAATCGGCCGATTAATGCTCGCGATACGCCGAACAAAGGAACGATAATATTTATCTGCTACCCGGGTAGGCCGATTCGGTCAGAATTTTACGAACGAACGGCGGTAAAAAAAAGACCGCGGGATGCGTTTAAACAAAATGCGATATCGCGTAACGTTTTATTGCGCGAATGAAATCGTTAAAGTTGTAGATATCATAGTAGAAACGCCTGACTTGCCTTTTTCGCTCATGAGCACAAACACGATTCTTTATTCTCGTGATTTCATTAATCATTGGCGATCATTAGCACGAATATTTATAGAACGAAATAATCGGACACGTATCTGTTTAGAAATTAAACATTTGTATTCTCGATACTTGTTGCATATCCATACGTTGAAGTTCGCATAGAGGCGACCGCTCTAAATGATCGAACGTGGTGAGTGTTTATAAACCGCGATCCTCCGAATTCGGCAACGCGGTTAGGTCATGCTCCAAGTTATTATTTGTCATGACCACGAATATTGAGAATGTGAAATGTAATCTACGATTCCACAACCGTTATAAATTGGTTCGATCCTTTATTCAACCTCTTTGATCCGATAAAATGGCGATAAATGTATTTGTTTCTTGAATGAAAGATATGCCACACAAACTCGATACATAAGGATATTCGCAGTGGAATTATATCTCAAATAAAATTGAAAATTTTCAGTTACAGATAACTATAATTCGACGATAAATGTTTACGCAAATCTATATTTCTTCAGACCTTGAGGGAGAAATGATTACTTGAACGAAGCACATTGTATTTTCGTCCAATCGTGGGGAGACGCGGTAGCGTTGAAGCGCGTCAACGGGAGTTGTAAATTCCCATTACGATTAAACAAATCGACACCACGAGCAGGGCGATCCCCTTATTTCTTTTAGGATAATAGTGGTGTTTGGTTTTGAACGTAACTGGAATCTACAGTTATATAATCTATATCTATTTATTTAACCAGCCTACAATACTTGTTGCGTCGACAGATATTGTTTGACTTCGTCGTGCCGGAAAGTACAATAATTGATTGATCCAAAGGTTGATCGATTTGATGGGTAGAGCACCGAGAACTTGACTTTTGATATTTTTCGATATTCGTTGGACTAGCGATTTTATTCGTCAGGGCTTTCGATGTATGCAATATGAATTTTGAACTGAGACTGACTGCCCTTGGATAAATTCCTTGTCCTCTCGGAGAGACGACCCCCACCGCGCTCGGATCACGCCACCGCTCGCGCCGATGATCACGTATACCGACTTCTTTGTAAAAATAAAGAACGGACCGAAATCGACGTTTCTGGAACTCGCAGCCGGGCGGCAACCATGCGCTTGTCACGTAAAATAATAAAAAAACACAAAAAATAATAAAAAAACATAAAAAAAAGACAGAATTTATTTCTTCACACTTGATTTACACTTGACTTCCGAACTCTAGGAGCGACTTTTTAAGACTGAAGCTCTTACAATTCCATCTTTAAAAACTGATTTGTTTCTTTCTTTGTCATCCCTCAATATCCCCACTATCCACGCGTTTGTTAGCCGTTCTCGAATATTCGGCAAAAGGACCGTTGGGATATTGAGGGTTCATTGAGCACTTCGCCTCGCCGACATACACTGTCGCCGAGTGCGGCCGCATCTTTATTTCTATCATCAGCGGTTCCGAAGCGCGGCCCGGTCTTTGATGTAGATCGAGGTGTAGTTGATGTTACATACCCCCCTCCTTAGATTGATTTTGGTCCTCCAAAATCTTAGTACTTCTGCAGATCATTTCCAGGTCAATTGGCTTTTCTGGTATCGCTATATAAATATATGTCGTTAAGTATTTTTTTTTTTTTTGTTTTAACGGTAGAATTTCTGTTTGCGTGTTGGCTAAATATACTACAGTTATGAAGATCGTCCCGGAAAATAAGGTTTTAAACGGTTTCCATTGATTTTCTTAATATTACCTTCTATCAAAATTTCATAGTAAGGTGTTTTAACTTTTTCAATGGTGTAGGGTCCTAACCATTCTATATCTAATTTATGTTCTTTATGATCATTATGTATTAAAACTCTATCACCTTCTTTAAATATGGACTGTGGTTTTATTATTCGTCGTCTTTGATCTCTTTGGTACCTTTGTTTACTCTTAATCAACTGGTCGCGAGCTTTTGAAAGTCTAGAATCCCATTCCTGTTTTCTGAATGCTACTTCGTCCGCGTAAGTGCGTTGTGGATTTCGTGAAATTGTCAAGGGTAAATTTGCTTTATGTCCGAATGTTAATTCAAAAGGTGTATAACCGGTCGAGTCGTGTATCATAGTATTGTAAGCCAAGCATATGAAGTTTAAATGTTCGTCCCATTCTTTCTCTGAGTCCTTTTGAACACTTTTTAACATGTCTGCTATTACGGCGTGAGTTCGTTCTAATGATCCATTACTTTGAGGGTGGAAGCTAGTAGTTTTAATATGTTTTATTTTGAAAGCTTCTTCGTACTTTTGCATTAAACTACTAATAAAATTTTGTCCTCTATCTGTCAGTATTTTCTTAGGTGCTGAAAATATGTATATATAATGATTTAGCAAAGAATTCCAAATAGTTTCTGTTTGTTGGTTTTTTATAGGAACAAGGATAAGGTATTTCGTGAGTTCGTCATGAATGGAAAGTATAAAGGAATTGCCTTGTTTCGTTTTCTTCAACGGTCCTAATATATCCATTGCTATCTTGTCATTTGGTTCCAACGGTGTGTCGGGTATGCATGGTTCTTCTTTGGGTCGAATCCTAGTCATCTTTGCGGTTTGACAGGTATCACAGGTCTTGATGCGTTCTTGAATTTTTTCCATAAGATTCGGAATTTTGTATCTTTCTCTTATCCTATCATATGTTTTTTGTATTCCAGGATGCCCCATTAAATCGTGGTTCTCTTGCAGAATTTCCTCGATTTGTTCTTCAGTAAATTCCTGAATTGGCTCCCACGCTAGTGTAAATTTTTTATTTTCATCGATGCTGTTGTGGAATAGAATCATTCTCTTGATTTCATTCTTCTCGGTTTCTGTGAAGTCGTAATCTCCAAAACCTATTTTTCTATTCCTTTGAAGGATATTTCCTATCTTGTTGAGCCATGTTCGAGGTTCATAGTCTCCAAGTTGTGTTTTCTTCAGTTGGTAGAAACTTTTGTCGTTAGGACAGATTTTTAAGTACTTTGGTTTCTCGCTAGATCCGATCCATAGTCCATACTCAAATAGAATATCGTATTCGGAGTCAAGTTCTGCGTTAAGTTCTTCGTTCGTAAGTGTAACTGGTTCGTTGGTTGCACAATGTATTCTACTGAGTGCGTCAGCTGCAGTGTTGTCTTTTCCTTTGGTATATTCGATGTCGTATTCGTATTCCTCGAGTTTCAGCCTCCATCGCATAAGTCTCGATGAAGGGTCTTTACAATTTTGAAGCCATTTAAGAGCTTGGTGGTCTGTTCTAATGGTAAATCGTCGTCCAAGTAGATATTGTCGGAGGCGTTTAACTGCCCATACTATTGCTAATAATTCTTTCTCGGTTGTAGAGTAATTACGTTCAGGTGGATTTAAAGTTCGCGATATATAACTGCATGGATGTCCGTCTTGGGATAGAATGGCTCCTATTCCTTCGTTACTCGCGTCAGTGGTTAGTGTGAATGGTTTACTATAATCTGGATATTTTAACACGGGAGAGTCACATAACTTTTGTTTCAGAGTATCAGATGCGTCTTGAATTTTGTCAGTCCAATGGAATGGCGTGTCTTTCTTAGTGAGTTCGGTAAGTGGTTTTGCTAGTTTTGAAAAGTTGCGGATAAATTTTCTGTAATAACCTGCCAGTCCGAGGAAAGATTTTACTTCTGTTGGGTTTTTGGGTTGTCTAAAGTTTTTTACTGCTTCTATCTTCTTTGGATTTGGTTTTACTCCTTCCGCTGTTACGATATGTCCGAGATATTCTAATTCCGGTTTCAAAAATTCGCACTTATCTGGTTGTATTTTCAATCCTAACTCTCTAAGTCTTTGTAATACGATAGCTAAGTTTTGGTTGTGTTCTTCTATCGATTGACCAAAAATGATAATATCGTCCAAATATACAAAGCAGTGTTTGTTAATAAGTCCACGAAGTGCAGTGTCCATCATTCTTTGAAATGTCGCCGGCGCGTTTTTGAGTCCAAACGGCATTCGGTTATAATGGTAATGTCCTTGTGGCGTGGAAAATGCTGTGTACTTCTTCGATTTTGGATCCATAGGAATTTGGTGGAATCCTGAGGATAGGTCTAAGGCGGAAAAGAATTTTGCGTTTCCTAACTGTGATAGTATGTCGTCTATATCTGGTAGTGGATATGCGTCTTGGTCTGTAAGTTCGTTGAGTTTTCGAAAGTCAATTACAATTCTCCATTTTTGTTTTCCCGAGGCGTCTGGTTTCTTTGGTACAACCCATACTGGAGAGTTATATGGGGAGTCGGAAGGTTCTATAATGTTTTTCTTAAGCATTTCGTCCGTTTGTCGTTTGATTTCTGTTTTGTGGCATTCAGGAGGTCGGTAGGATTTAGTGTTTATGACTTTGTTTTCTTTTAGAGTAATTGTATGTTTCGCAAGTGAAGTGCATGGTAAGAGTTCTGTTTCGAGATTGAAGACGTCCAAATAGTAAAGCAATAATTTTTCAATCGGTTCTCTAAGTGCTTTTTCTATGTGCGAAAGTCTAACTAAATCTCTGAATGTAGAAATTTGATCGTAGGTGTTAGAATTTTCGATAGCGTTAGTGATTTTTAGGTTTGACTCACCACCATTGATAAAGCATACTGAAGTTGGTTTTCCTTCTAGGTACACTGTTTTTGATATGGTTTGCCCAGGTAATATGGTCGTATCCTGTTGTAACAAAATAATATTATTGTCTAGTTTTAACTTATCATTAGAAAGTTCGAATTTGAATTGTTGTAACGCGGGTAAACCTAATATCCCATCTTCTATTAGTGGAAAATCATTATCCACTACATGGAAGTATACCTTTTTGCCAAACAGATTTATAATAACGCGTTCTGAAGTTTTGAATTTAGAATGTCCCATCGCGAATTTCGTTATAGGTGTTGGTTCTGTTCTTGATACCCATTTTCGCTTAAGTAGGTTAATTCCTGCTCCTGTGTCGACAAGAAGTCTCCGTTTTGGTTCTCCAACTGGTCCAAGGAGCACTGTTGGGAGTTCTCCTGTAGTTGCGTTGATTCTAATTCTTTTATTTCCATTTCGATGTTGTTGATTGGAGGTGCTCGTTGTTGTAGGCCCTGGTGTTCGAAAATTTGAACATTGGTTTGACGTGTGTCCAAGGCGTTTACATTTGAAGCATCGTAGTTGGGCTCGTTCTGCTAATGGTGAGCGTTCGATTTGTTGAAACGCAGTTCTTGGTCGCTGTGCGGGGGTATATTCAATCGCTTTGAGAGGTGTGGACGTAGAGTTCGTTATTGGTCGTGGTTTATACTGTGGTCCATTATTGAGACGAGCAGTCTGTTGCTTGCGCGTTCTGTCTTCACGAAAATATCTTTCAATGTCGGCGGCGCGTTTCTCGGCTTCGATAACGTTGTACGGCGGATTGGCAAGTAGAACTTGTCCTATTTCTGTTTTTAATCCTCGAATGAAATCTGTTACCGAATCTTTTAAAATTCTGTCGCTCATGGCACGTCTGGTTATTTCGTCCGGGTATTCATTGGTAATATTATACTGTAATTTGTTAAAAGATTTTCTAAAACGAATAATATAGCTTTGTACGCTTTCGTTAAATCCTTGTCTAACCTCTCGTAATTGGTCTTGGTGTTCCCCAACCGAAGCTTGAGTTGCTACGTTCTGTCGTAATGCTTGGTATAAATGTGCGTATTCTGATATGTGTACGTTACGTATTGCCGTAGCTGCTTTTCCCGAAATTTTCTTTATCTTAATCATTTTTAATAATAAATGTTGTTCAGTACACATTACCCTCATCTCTCTAACTTCCTTAATAAATTCTTCTACTCCTATATCGTCTTCGCCGTTAAGTTGTGGGATGCACTTTAATGCGTCTTTAGCTTTAAGCTCTGGTTGTGTAAAACGTCGAGTAAAAGCTCTGTCTTCGGATAGCTGAGGTGGTGTCACGTCGGAGACACAAAAGATCGCGAAATTAACGGATCGCCGGTGATATCCTCGCGCCGCGGCATGAACGAAATGACTCTTTCTCGAATAGGTTGAAGAAAATAGAACTTGATTTGGGAAAATGAGATTTATTGCAGAAATCCAACAGAGTGACGGTTACAACAGCGTGGTTTAGAATGTTACAACAGATAGCTTCGAGATGCTACGACAGACTGTCTTTTCGTTGGTTTGGGAAGGTCCCTCCACCGAGGACTTAGTCCCTTTGGAGGGGGTCTTGTTAGTCTATTGTTTCAACAGATGCGGCATGCAGGGTGTTCGGTCTATCTGGTTACTAAGCGGATGGTTTTCTTGAGTGTGTGACAGTGGCATCTGAGGAGGTCCTCGAAGGGGTGATTGGTCTTTAGCAGTGTGGGTTGTTTCGTCTGCGGTCATTAGCGAATTGGCTTCTGATACATCTCCCATATGTATTTTTGTTAAACTTTTTCCTACTAGTGCGATCTCTGCTGCGAGTTTTTGTTCTCTTCGTTTGCTGCGCGTTGAGTTTCGTCAATACGTAGTGTGAGTGTATTGATTTGTTGAGTGAAAGTTTCATTTTGTTTCTGTATTGCATCTAATATAGCCCTAACTGTTGGGTCTATCCCACTACTAGTTGAAGCGGCGTTAACAGTCTCGATTTTATCCTTTCGTGACGTTGCCATTATTATACTGATTGTATTATTTGTGCTTGAATATCTCTTTTCGTTCTATATTTGGTAAAAGAATGCAGAGTTTCCTCACCTTGATCGTTTAACCCGTAGGAAAGGTTCCGTTGCGGTGTTCCTTTGTCAAAACGTCAAAAGTGTTTCCTCTGTTGGAGTGGCTCGTTGTAGTTGATGTTACACGCTTGTCGATACATTGTATGTTCCGTCGGGAAGATGAGACGATTCGTATATGACGCTGGAGGACCGCGAGAGACGGTTAGAAACACGATCCATACTAAGCCTCGCGACGTAACACACATAATAATGGACAAGAGAAAGTTCTCTACTTTAAAGACAACTTTGAAAAATAATAGAATATGAAATTATGTTTGACAAGAGCCACAAATAAATATATACCCTGAAATAAATGACTATTACCCACACGATACAAAATATCTAATATAAAAGTTATCGGTACTCATGCATCACACATACCGATCACAAGATTCCTTTTGTCCGCTATTGTACATCGCATCTCCTACATATCAGAACATGTGTTTTATTTCTGCTAACCCCTTTGCTTAACCTTCTTTACAAATTTAAATTCTTCATAAATGGATTCACGGTTTAATCGTACATTCTCCGTCGCAAAAGTAGAGGATGATTGCACTATTGAATCTGAACTCTGGATCGCCAGAGTGTAAAAAAATCTAAAAAATAGATTGTGCCATAAAACCTCCGTTAAAACACGTAGAAACATATTGGGAAGATAGTTTGGTTCGGACAGCTTCGAAATATCGATCACTGGGCCGGCTAGTGATCTTTGGCACGGATATGAAGTCTCGTCGACTTTAACGAGGAACTTCTCTGTTGATTTCGATTTTCTTTCTCCAACCGGGGAAGAGATGCACGTCGACACGAATATGGTTTCCGGAAATCTTCGTTTCCAAGAGACGCGTATCATCGTCTGACTACCATCACAGCTCTCCTTCTCCGATTTTTGCTTTGACTTTCATTTCCTGAGTCGCAGCCGGATACGAGGGAATCGAAGTCGGTACAGAAACACGAACAGACCGATATATAGTCTGTATGCGATGTAATTTACGTTCCTTTGGCACGTTTCTCTGGTTACGGGTGCTCAAGCACACGATACTGTTACGAATCGTTAGTTGCGTAAGTCGCTTTGAAGCCGTGCCGATTTCGATGTTGTTACCGTTAAAGACTTAGCGAATACAGGACTGGGATTACGTAATTGGCTATCGACAAACGGAGGAACGTTAAACTCAATGGTTTGGTCGAGGATAGTTACTCATTGCGACGAACAGTCAGAGTAAGATGTGCACAGAAACTTGCGCTGATTAATCGGGTTACGTAAAGTAGAGCTGTTTGAAAAGTTAAACGTTTGCAAGAACAATATTAACTTTACTTATATATAGAATTTACAGTGGCTGCAAAAAGTATTTACGTATATCCTCCGTTCCCAATGAAGCGCTTCTTTATCGGGTTTATGTATATCTCATTTGAATAATATCCGATTTTTGTAAGATCAATTAATTAATGTAAAATATAATTTATTTTAACAGAAGCGAGACGACATTTAAAAAGAGTGCAATTCTTAAATAAACAAGCTATTATGTCCAAAACATGGACAATCGAAACGACTCGTTACTTATCCTCGTCAGCTATCAAACTAGTTTATTGGTTCATGGTAAAAGAGAAACACAGGTGCAGTAACCAATATATTAAGAAAAGAGCTAGGAAGTAATGGAGTTTTCTTTACAGCATAATAAACCTCATACATGACATGATATAAATCATTACAGGAAGACGTAAACCAGTCCCGGAACAAATCGACGTTATTCCCAAGCGTCTCACATTGTTTCGAGACATCCTTCCTACTTTATGTCTAGGGATACGTGTACTCCTGCAACTAGCCTATGGTAGCACAGCTCGAGAGAATTCTTCGTACAATTGGGGAACGAACAGGTTGTCCCTAAGAGTTTCACAGTCGTTGCAAGCTCAGCTTGGTTACCTATGTCTATTGCTCGGTTCGTTTCCGGCTGAACGTTACCGCTGTATTCCACTTGACGTTTCTACACGCCGACGTGTCATTACTGAACGAACAAGAGGAAATGACAACGTCCGGAGAAGCCGCGGCGCGTTCCACGGACACACTGATAATAAAAGCGTGCGGCTGAGGTGAGCATGAATAAAGAGGTATGAAAAGGAGCAGCTGTTAAAAGGAAATGGTCGAGGAAAACCATTATCAAGTGGAACATACGGGAGGGAGGGAAAAGAAAAACAGCTGCAATGGACAAATAGGTCAAGAAAAGAATCAGAAGGAAGACTGTATGGAGGACCAATGAAAAATGAGTAGACGCCAGAAGACAGGAGGATGGGGAAGATGTCGGAGAGCAGAGAACAAATAGGGCAAAACAATTGCCAAGAAAGAAGAACGAGGGGTTGGCGGAGAGAAGGTTGAGCGAGACAGAACGAAGAGGAGGCGCTGGAGTGGGCGTGTTATAATGAAACGCCGTGGCGTGGTGAGGAGAAAAAAAAATCCAATTAACAATCCCGTTCAAGAGTTATGGAGATGCTGCCCCGCCGAGAAATGTTAGAACATTCGTTGCACGTTACCGTTTTCCCCTTACTCCCTGTGTCCCGTGGAATTTTTCCCGCGGGATAATTAGCTTCTCCCCTACCAGCCATTTCGCACGATCATCCCATCTGACCTGACCCACCTCTTCGGTGCACCCTCTTACTCACCGAGAGTGTTGCTAGTCGCTGGTGTTGGTAAACCGTTTCCAGATGAACGCCAATTAACGTACATTCCTCCTTTTCTCACTGCGGAGGAAAATACAAGGCTCGTATCGGTCTCCCTCGTCTTTCTTCCGCTATTTGTCGAACGGACCTCCGCGTCACGAGCAACTCGCCGTTTCCACTGCATGTATGCCGGACACCGGACGCCGCAATACCGCTGTGTTTCCGTTCCGAGCTCCGGAATTTTTCGGAAAGACGCCCTTCGACCAGCGTAAGGGTCAACGAGGCGTGCTTCCCGCAATTTCCTTCGTCGAACGGGAACGTCCAGTCGTGGGAGTAACTGACGATAATTAAATTAAGAATTGAAAATATCCCGATAATGGCGTTGACAGACAAGTTTCGACTGTATAGAAATTCGTGTTTGGCAAGAATACGAAAAAAAAAGCAAGAGATACGGTTGTCTGGAGGATATAAGTAGCGAACGAGGTTTCGGTTTTTCTACAAGCAGGTAGGGCAGGATTTCTCGTGGGGCCACAGAATTTTTCGTTGAGTCTGTGCATACTATAAAATTTACCTTGCAACTGGCAATACGTGTTACGTTTTACGCAAACAAGTTGAAACATTCCCGGAGTTGAAAGCTGAATAATTTGATCGTGTGACACGCCAAAGAATTCTTCGAACCTCGATTGTAGAATTGTGTAAATGTTCGAAGACAACATTCAACGAACAGTATAGGATATTGCTATTCTCTTAAAATCAAAAACTAAAGGCATTTCTACAAAATAGAGAATCTTTCGAATTTCAAATTAAAATCTTATGTAGAAGTTTCCACTAATAACTAGAATACTAAATATACTAAATATTATTACCACTCAAAATACTAAATATGAAACAGCAAAGTAACTGAAACGCAATGGCTGCCAAAGTTTCGTCCGTAAGACGAATACTCGCATAGTGGCCGGAGCGTTGGTAGTTGTAAATTAATTACGCGATGATGCTAAATTAATTTTCACAAGATTCCGATCGTTGTTTCTGACCTTTGTCACGGGTTTAAGCCCAGAGAAAGAGGTCTCCTTTGTGCACCTTTGGGAATACAAGTTGCTCGAACACACTTCTCCGAGACTCCTCCTGTGTGCGGCAGCTTGCTGTTCTGTGTAGTGCCGCGGAGCTCGCCGTCTCTTTGTGATCCGACGTTTGTTCAAGTTCAAACGGTGCTAGACGAAAGCGAACACGTCTGTGCTCGCTTGGTCTCTCGAAACTGTAGTTAGACACAGTGCAAACCAAGCGTCTACGTCAGAAGAACATACAAGAAGGCGATGGCTTTCGCGTTCGCGTCGAGTGTATACGCGCGAGAGATTTAAATCGTCGCGATTCCTTCGACTCTTTGGGTTGACTTTGGTCCGATCGTTTGTACGACGAGAACAAAGATGCTAGGCATGGTGTACAAGGGAAGACAAGGGAGAAGACAGAGAAGGAGTGAAGACTTGGGTCGCATTCCGGTCCGATACACCAGGCCGTGTATCAAACGAAGAGGAAGAAACTAGAGGAGAAAAGAACCGGCAAAAACCGTCAGCGGCAAAGAAGTTTTTTATGAACGCAGCCGACAATTTTTAAACGAGAGAGAGAGAGGAAGTACATAAGATGCTTCGGGAAGATCCGGCTTCATGGAGCATGAATTTTTATTAAACTTTAAACTTTCATAGTTTCTACCTATGCATATGGGATAGACAAGACGCAAAGGAATGGAGAGACTGGAAACCGTTTAAACGTACCAATGAATGACGCGGAATTAACATTAGACATGCCGTTTTTCCTCGCCAAGTTTCTTTTGGAACTTTGTCCCTCTGTTTCATAATATATGGTTGGCAGTCGTGTGTCGTTGATAAACGTTTATATGTTCACAGGAAATTTAACGCTATACGGATCTCTGATTATCGGAGAATTGTTAAAAGTCTGCTGCTTTAATTACGATTGACTTTTATTTAAATAGAAACATATCTATATGACTATTGTCTTTGTTGTATCACTACAATTCTAATCATTTATGTAGATGCAGGATTCTATTTACAACATTGCGTATTACAGGTTAATGGTTCTAGTATTAAGAGTTCAGAAAATGCAGAAGAGTGTAAAACGTACTCGTTATAACACGCAGTAGGTAAAACAAATTTCTATGAAAATCACATTTTTTACTTACGTTCCATAATCATATAAATATGCGTAAATATTCCTAGTCTACTTATTCTACTATGACCAATCTGTAACTTTTCGTCTCATTAACCTGTTGGCAAATACGAACTAACAGTTTGTGCAAATACGAACTCCACTTACCCTTGCGTTTTAAAATTCCACTTCGTGAGAATAGAAACGATTCGCAGAACCCACAGGCTCAGAGAAATATAAGCGAACCTGAACACGTGCTCTCATCATGAAGTATCAAAATAGTATTCAGCGGCGTGGCTCCATCGAGGTTGGCAAAAAGATCCCCAGGTTCTTTTATCAAAGAGAACACTGTGCCGAGCCTTCTCTATCGAGCATGGATTATTTCCTTGCGAACAGAAGAGGGAGAGAAGGGTCGTCCAGGAAATACGAATGCGTTTCACGAATTTTTCATCGGCCACGCGAACCGAATACCGACAACCGTTCACGCCGTGATTTCTACTGGGAATTTCCACGGGCCAACGGATATCATTCTGATAGTCATTTCGTCGTCGATGTAACCACGATCGAACCACGCAGCTCGAAAACTCGCCATCTCTCCTGGTCGATGTAAGCAGAGGAAACCTGTACAATCTCGACTATCGAGATGTAAAACCATATATCGTACTAATAATTAGGAAAAACATAGCTACGGTTACTTGTCAGTTACTTTTCGTTGTATCGAAGTAGTTTTCAATAGAAATTTATTACAAAATAGATTAGTATTATTATAAAATAATAGAAAAAGCTAGAGCGAACGAATCTAAAAGAAATAGTAACGAAAATTACTTTTGACTGTATCATCATTGGAAATATGATGTACATCGCTCGAAAATACTTTATTGTTCATCCGAATGTTACGTTTGAACCTTAAAATCATATTTTTATATTATTTATTTTATATTCATTACGAAGGCATTAAAAAAAATACAATTTCCTTTATGCAATTTGCTTCATAAATTATAGGCAATCTTAGGTACACGGTTTTGTACGGATTTTCCATACTCTTAGAAAAGATCAGTCCTGTAAATTGATAGACTCGCCGTGTATTTGGTGTTACACGTGAAACAGAGGGCAGCGCTTCCGTTGTCGGGAAACTCGACGCGATCTGTTTCCACCGCCGAGTCCGCAATAAAGCTCGACGTCGTGAGAAAACGTAAAAGTCGAGGCTCACGGAACCGAAGAAATGTCAACGAAGGAGGAACGAAGAAGAAGGAGAAAAAGAAAAGAAAAAAGGAATAAATCGTTGCCACTGCACGAGCACGAACGTTCTTTAAAGACGATCGGATCTTTCTTTAATAGATTTCCGAGTTCCCGCGGTGAATTAAAGTTATTTCTTCCAAGTTCCTACGCCAATCGAGAACAAAAAAGGCAGACGCGACGTGCCGCCTGGGAATTCTATAAAACCAAAGCTACCCGTGGAAGTTAAAACTTCGCTACAAGACGTCATTTGTCGCTTCGAATTGTCACTTCCGTTCAATAGCGACGAAAGAAACCCTCGCCAAGAGAGAAGATAAAAATAGCTGGAGATCCCTTAACCGAACTTTTTGCTCGTTATTGCTATCCCGATATTTCCTGCCTGAAATTTTTTGTTCGGCATATCGATGCTGTAACTTTGACGAAATATTTTGAATTTTCCTGTAATTCTAGAAAAATTTCATTGCTTCTAGTGCAATCAGAAAGGTTCTATTCTTGATCTTCTAAAGCCGACCTATATCGACGTACTCGCTTTTCTCGGAGAGCTGACCAAGAAGAGAAAGGAAAATAGATTACCAACAAGGAAGTTCGAAGAAAAACAGACGAGAAACGAGTGGAACAAATTGTAAGAAGATTGTATCGCCAAACGAGATTATACGGAACGAAAAAGGTACACAAATCGATCTCTATCTCTGGCAAACTGTCTTCATTATAATACGTCAATTCTACGACTGAAATCTAATAAATTGATTCGCCTATGCGAGACAGAGAACCGCCCGTTATCCATCTCGTCTCGCAATACAGTGAGATAGAAAAAAGGACGAAGAGAAAGAGTTTCGCCTTACGTCAAAGTTGCTGACTTGGCGAGCGGATGGCCAGCCTTTTGGGCGTTTCTTTGCCTTTAGAAACTCGCTAGAATTCAATATCGCTTTGGCTAGTCGGGACTTTCGACGCGAGCATAGGTACACACCGCGGTTAACGATACCGTCGACCGAGAAAGTAGAACAAGAGCGGGGTCAAAGGAAGAGGAAGAGGGACGAAGGAGAGAAAGAAGTATCGTCCCTTTGAGAGAAAGTCGGTCGTTCGCTTTGAATACAGTAAAAGGTGAAACGTATTTATATCGAAGCTGCTTAAGTCATTAAGGATCGAGCAAGGAAATAGAAGAGCTGCGTAAACATCATTAGGAAACGTAAAAAATAACGGTATATCGTTGCACTGTAATTTAGGTGGAAAGGGAAATAGTAACAGGAGAAATATCGAGCAAATTCTTAAAATTCCTTTCTATAGTCACAGTGTGGAGAGATTCGATAGGATTTAATAATCTAAATTTATCATAAAGAAAGTACAAACGGGACGTTGTATTAACGCAACATTGATCCGCAATCTGTTAAATCTATGTTAAGAAACAGTGTTTAAGTTTCGCGGCACTTCTCACGGTCAGAGCTAGCTCGTGGCTTTCCAATGGCGAATTATCCGCGACACAAACGAGAATGGAAAAATTCGAAAGGAAAATAGCGAGAAGAGCTGTTCAGAGACGTGCGTTTATACACAGAGAGTCACCATTTATCTTTTCGAATGGAATCTGTCCCTGTTAGGAGGAAACGAAAACACTGGCTGGCTCGGTTTTTCGGAACCCGGTGACTCGCTGCATTTACTCGTGAAATTGGACGGAACCTTCCGAAGTACTATTACCAACCGTACGATAAGTTAAAAACGATCCATCACAAACGCGACCTAAATCTATCTAACGTGAGAATTTCATACGTATAATGGTATAATGGAATTTGTTAAGCAGACATACTCAGAATATATGCAGTGGCGTGCGTTAGTAATTTCGCTATGGAACAGAAAACAGTCGACGATCTATTTAAAATCATAGAGATATAAAGATAGAGTAAGCGGGCCATATATTGCCGTGTAAGTGGATGCAATATGAGAATAGAAAACGAGTTGCATGGAGGCCTCTTTCGTCCTTGTCAAATCAAATATGTATGTCGGTTTAACGTTATGATTAAGGGTAGGGGCGTGTAATGAATCTTCACTGGAATTGGCCATCGTTGTTATACTATCGAGGTAATGTTAATTAGCACAAGTGTGAGTATTACAGAATCGACAAGTAACCGCGGTGATTAGAAGCTAATGACAATGGTCTTAAGTTCGATAACGAATCCGAGGTCAACGGGATAACAAATATACTTTTTTCCAAAGTCCAAGTCGGACTCGTGATTAAAACGTGAAGTATCCACTGATCGTAAAAGGCGTTGTTTCCTCGCTAATGAGATCGCACGAGAATGTGTCTCTCCGTCACGGTGATGCTGCAAAGGAAAACTATGATGGGGTGTGTCTCAGGGCACGAGATCATCGGATTCATCGAAGACAACCCTCGTTCAGAAAGTGAGAGAAATGGACGCTGCTGTTAATTGGTTAATTTCTATGTTGGCGGTTATAAAAGGATGCTAGCCGCCCTTAAGAGAGAGTTCCTAGCGGGAAGCGTCATACTTGAGGAAAGCAGATCTCCCATATCTTCCCGCAGTAGGTGACAGATTTACGGGCTGATAGAATAAAGACTGTTTGTCAATCTGAAAGACTTTAATTAACTAAATCCTAAGATTTATAGCGGGTCCTCGGGCTAGCTAAACATATACTGTGAATGATGCATCGACATCTGGCGATCATCTTGCCCGAAGAATAGGATCTGTGTGTGGCGAGCCACGGGGCAGAGGCCGTTGGAATGTTTACTGTTAGGTGTCGGTATAACTATTTCTTTTTAAGGAGAACTATGCAATTCTATACCTCTGTTAGGTAAAACGTTCATCCCGTGACCGCGGCTACGTTCGGCGACTAGTTGTCGCCTTGAGCCCAAGCTCATTATCGCAAATCTCGGACAATTATAATCGGGTTGCTTATAAGATTAAAGTGTTACGGATACTACTAAGAATTCCAAAGGAAAGGCCCGGTGTACTTTCATCTCCGACACGTATATTGACGCCGCTTGTTAATCAATCTTACATTTATATATTTACCGTATGAAACTGCATGAGTTATCAGACAAGAAGACACGGTGCCTCTATGCAGCGTTCACTTGCTATTTTTATTTCTTCTCTTTCCCTTTCTATCTCACTTTTTAACTCGCTCAAGCGCTCTATCTTTATATCTCTATGTTTAAAATTGACTTCTAGAATTGGTGTGTTTACGTTACGTCCAATAAATTAGTCTAATAATTGATAATGACAAAGTTTAAACAATAACGAAAACTTAAGTTATGTACGATAATAGTGAGATTATTAACCGAACAAGTGCCCTTACAATAGCGCACGTACAAACACAAGAAAAACTCTGTGTATTAGCACTGAGAGTGAAAAGCAATTGAACGTTTGAAGAGGCGGACGAGTTGAAAGTGTTCTATCGACGTTGCTCTACCATGGTCAGCCGAAAAACAAAAGCTTCTTTCCGTTCGCTCGAACAATTCGAAGAGGAAGAGAAAGTTTATCCCTCGAACTTTCGAGATAAATGTCCCTAAGTATATTTAACAGTTTTATCGTATTTTATTAAAACCGCCGTACTAATAATATTGTTAGTGAAACTTTGACAAGTAACAAGTCGCAAATATTTGGTATCAATAAATTCTCTTGCATCGTAGCAACAAAACCGATGATAAAACAAATGAAATTTTGGGAGTAAATTTTCTAAACGACGAATTATCTAATTATCCTAATCAAAGTAAAGTTGTAAAATTATGAGAAATTTGCAACTCGCATCTTGTCAGATCGCTGATATTATTAATTGGTAAATTATCGTGCAGGAGACCTCAAATCTTGAAATAATCCACGAAGGTTCCTCTTTCCACTCAAACCTCGTAGTTCGATCGAATGGAAAGGTCCTGCGCGTCATCGTTGTCGAGAAATATCCCCAGGCGTAGAAGAACGAACGAACCGGCCAGTGAGAAACAAAAATAGCCCGCTTTTACCAGCGACTTGAAATACCCAACGGGATTTCCTATCGAACTGTTGATTTCCAACGGAAATGTAAATTTCCTTCAATATTAACCGCACCGGACCGAACCGTAACTCGTTCAATTCCGTCAGTCGGAAGCCCCGACCAGTTCCATATTTCTATCGGGAATACTTCGAACATTGTAACATTCATCGTACGATATACGCGACGTTGTTCTCGTCACCTCGGTTCTTCGTCTCGTCGAAGCTCGAACATCGAATTAGAAACAACAAAACACTGTGTAAATCCATTGAAACGATCCACCAGTCACCACCGAAGAGATCCGCGTTATTGGACGCTCTAAATAAACCCTAGCAATTGACCGGAAGCGAGAGAGACCGGTCGAACGTTCCCGATCTTCACGGTGAACTTGATTACTCGTGCTCAGCTGGCGTTGTTCAATCAGCAGCCAAGATGCTACACTCTTCCCCCGTTTCCTCTTTTTGTTAGGTGAATCTTATCTTGTGGAGGTAAATTGATGATCCACCTTAAGCGAGGATGTTGCAGAGTAACAGGTACACGTACCTACTTTGGGCAAGATAGTCGAAAATAAGCGAATTTTGCAAACTATCGGGAACGAAAAATTAAAAGGTTTTACAGTATCGTTCGACATGTGCTGTGAAATGAGAGACGATAATAGTCATTTATAATTTCTTATAGTTTTTCTTTCCATTGCTAAGATAAAGAAATAGCACTGCTTTTTATTCCTTATGACGACGAATTTTTTTATTATTTCCAATAACGTTAGGTAACCAAGAAGGTTTTAGCGTTACTTTTATGATGGAAACGAATGATACAGAAATATAAAAGAACATAATTTTGGTAAAGAAAATTGTGTTTTTCTGTGTATTTCTACGTCGTTCTTTTCCATTCATAAAAAGGAAACTTCCTTGCGATTAGTTATCTAATAGTTAAGAGTTCGTTGTCACACAATAAAAATTCAATCCTGACTTAGCTGAATAGCTTATGCTATTGTTATAAACGTCTTAGGTTGCGTTCAAAGGAACATTCGAGCCTCGAGTGTACCGCGCTCGAATCGTTGGGCGGAATTAAAGGAGATTAGAATCCCCATGGGAATGTGTTTTTCGAGAGAACAGTAACGCTTAAGATGTCCAAACGAGCTGTTCCCATTTCCCTAATCTCATTAATAAACACCAGTGAGATTCAAATAGAGAGTGAACACACGAGCTCTCTTAGATCGCAATAAAAATTAACCAGAACATTAAAGAGAAAGCGAAATAACGGTAATAAAGCGGATTAAACGATTTATAGTGACTTCTTCCCCGCTTCTGGTCACGACAATTACTCGAACAAATACGGTTCTATCTTGTTCCCTGTAAATCTGCAGCTTTCGTTGTTAATCTGACAGCGTCCTGAAAGAGTTTCTTCAGTCACATTTAACAACCAGCTTGCCTTCGCTTTGTCGGTATCTTGATAAATGCGCCGTAGATTCTTGGAAAAAGTACCTGGAAACGTGCATAAAAACGTTGCCTCTATCTTTCTTTTCCAAAAGCGCGACGAGTTTTTAAAGATGATTTCTTTTGGGAATACGCATGAAATCTTCTTTTGTAAAATTACTACTCAGTTACCATTTAAAATATCGTTTGTAAAATTGTTACGACTTCAAACACCGAGTTGCCTTTGTGCCATATCAGAAACGCAGATGCTTTTAGTCAGCCTGATTTAAAGCAGCTTTTGACAGAAAGTATACTTTGTATGCGATAGCTGAAGGTATATTCATTTTTGTACGGGGTTTTAATTCAGATTAAAGTTCGATCGAATTTCATTGAATTAGTGGTTGGATGTTTGGCGCAATTAATGAAGCTAGAGTTATTGGATAGAAGCTGCTCTATACGTATCATAATCCGCGCGATAAAACATCCAACTCGGTTCCATTCGAAAGTTTCTTCGGTAAAATTCACCCCCAGCCGTCGAAGTTCTCGGCCTTAAAGCTGAATTGTTCTCCCAAAAGGTAATTGATCTGGATTTCCTGCTTCCCCGTAGAACTTTTAATAGTATTTTACCGAAAGAAATACACGCTCGGGGACTGTCTTTTATGAGTGATGCAACTGAGTCTTGCACGAATATTTTGTCGATCAACTGCTGAATCTTCGTCTGCACGAAATAAATATACGAAAGTTGGCGAAATTACCAGTTAACAATATTTTTTTCCAGCATTCTATATTGTTAGGCCTTACCACCTCCCGTTCCTTTTGTTCGATAAACTTTTTTAACTTTTCCAATTTTCATGCTTTTTTCGTGCCTCCTTTGCCTGTCCGTTCTCTTTTTAACTTTCTCCAATTTTTACCTTGGTTATTTTATTGTTTTTCTCTCGTCTCTTTTATCTGTCAGCTTTTTCTAGCTTTTCTCCACTTCTATTCTGGTTCTGTGCTACGCTTTCTGTTCGCTCGACGAGCTTTTTTAAATTTTTCTGGATTTTACTTCAATTCTTTTTAACCTATTTTGCTTGTCAGCTATTTTTTAACTTTTCCTAATTTTTATGCTTTATTTGTCTTTTTTTTTTTCTTTTTTCTAACCGTCAACTTTTCCTGGTATTTCTCGATTGTTTAGAATTCTCTTCTAAACACATTTTTCATACTTTTTAAATATCCAACTTTTCTACCCATTTCTTTATAACCCTCTTTTCCGACTCTATTTTTAGTAGTCGTCAGTCCTTTTTAAAATCTTACCCATTTTTTACACACCTTTCTCCATCTCATACATACATTCTGTTTCAGTACAGTTTTTACCTACAAATCTTTTTAATTTGTTTTTCAGTCTGTCTCGTCCCTCTTTGAAAATAATACCTGATTCTCTCTTTTTCTTTTTTTTTTTTTTTTACAAAGATCCAAGGAAACTTAATTACAAGAATTTTTAACAATTTGAGCGTAACATACGGTCGAGAAGAACAGCTTGATTCCTTTCTTCTGTAAAAAAGCTAGCCTATTAAAACGCTCCAAGGTTTAAGATCAATATCGACAAAGTCCAATTTCTAATTATTATTTATTAAGAATGTTACTAAATTTTTATTACGCAGCGGTTGTCTTTAGAGAGAAGAAATTAATTGAAATTTTAGAAAAAATCTGAAGGAAAATTTCCTAACGATCTGCGATCCAAACCATTTCGCTTATTATTTACATTTCTCTCTCGCCGTCTCATGTTCTTATTCAAGATATTTTCAATCTCTTAAGCATCTCTACTAAATTAGTTTCATCGCGAATAACACTTGCCAGAATAAAGCGTTCTCGTGTAAATTGACTTTTTAAAGGTCAATTCATTAAATTTTATTCGCACGCCTACTTCTTTTCCCACTTTATCATATTATTCTGTATTTTACTAAACACAGTTACTAAACGTAATCTTTCCCTACTGAAATAAATTTGAGGTACAATTTTCAATTATTAAAGGTTCATCTTCTAAAGACAAAAGGACTGCCTTATGAATATCTTGCAAATGGCAACAATCCCAAAATATAAATACTAAATACAAGTATCAGATGGAATTCTTCTTATTACTACTGAAACAAATGTACAGAATTTTTAATTATTTAATTCTCACCTTCTTTATGCGATATGTCAGGAAACATTTTGCCGACAACAACTGCTGTTTCCATCCGTAACGCCATGCATCCCATTACGAAAGCCAAACTGAATACCTACTTTGCAACCTTTCCCTCGAGTAAACAGCAGCCGAACGAAATTCAGAGAGAAAGCAGCATTTTAACGAAACATCAGCGACCGTGCGTGTGTGTGCGCGCGTTTTAACCATCGGTTCTGTACCGGTGGCAATTGAGTCAACTCAAAGACACGTATGAACGAACGAACGCAATCAAGTTTTTGCATGCAGCGAGGTTGTTCGCGCGACGTTATTTGCCGAACAATCGTGTCGTCGCAAAATGTGGAACGTGTACAAGATGGATGTAGTTAATTACGGTGGTTTTAGCGCGGGACAATTTGTTCCGCGGAAGCGGAATGCAATAACTGAAACGTTTCCGTCTTATCGTGGCCGCGGCTGGAATTTTGACCGTCAGGCCGTCCAAGTTCTTGCGTGCTCCGCGAAATGTTACCAGTCGCAATTATAAGACGTACTCCTTCGTCGTGCCATACTGCCACGCGTGAAATCCGCTTAAAGAATGAACACACAAATGACAAAAACGAAGAAAGAAAGCTGGAAGAGCACGGAAAGAAGCTGTTTATTCAGCCGCGCGTTTATTCAACTCTTTGTTCCGCGCGTAGCATGCGAACAATGGCCCGTGTCAACGTTCCATCATGTAAACAGGGAAATAATGACGTTCACATGGAAAGAAAGAATGGAGGATATAGAGAAGAGAAATGAGTGGAGTCGTCGTAAGTAATAACAATACGTAATTAATAACAATACATAATTAAACAGTCGTCGTCGTCGTTGTCGTCGTTTACGATATAGTTAAAGAAATTCGAAAAGGTACTCCGGTTTGCTATTGTTCATTGTATGAAGAATCTCTTTAATCACTGCTTAATGCTAGGATTGGCAAGTTTATGAATATCTCGTTTGAAGATTATTGGGAAAACGTTAATGTGTTCGTGAAGCTTGATACTGAATTCTATCGGAAGATAGCTGATTTATATTTCAATTGTTAATAGAAAGCGAATATGTCATATAGTAATTCCTAGATATAAGGTAGCTGGCAAAAATAAACCAGAGAAACAGAATCCTTTGTAATCCACAAAAAGAACAATAAAAATACTATCCATCTATTGAATTCTTTTGCAATTAAGAGATAAGGGACGAGTTTTGGGAAACTTCCTATATAAAGACAATATGTACAATGGTATTATAAGTTGATTGCTTTTTACAGGCTTGTTTCTCGGATTATTTTATTGTAAATCCATAATTATAATTACAGCAGAATTTATAGAAATTTTTCAATAGATGCAACGAGTATATCTTTTAGTGTTCTAGTGTGGTACTAGTGTAATTCTAGTGTTTATATTTAATAATCGTAAAAAGGGACGACAAATTAAAAAATCAGCAACTAAAAATCAACAAGATAAATATCAGGTCGATGCTTGAGTAAAGTAATCGCAACGTTACGAAGCAAGTGCCTGGCGCTTGATGAATGTTAACTTTACTGATCGATATCCCAAATGGGATTAAATCCACCATCAAATAAGTCTTAGCAGGTTACAGGATCCATCAGAACGCCCTGGGATTTCGTGGTAAGGCAATAATGCCACGAGCTACGCCACCGCTTCGAGCGCGTGGGTGAAAAGGCAACAATCGACGGAGAGGTAAAAGGAATTGCACCTTCAATTCTAAACATTGACCTAAGACACGTATCTGGCTCGATCGATAGAGTTAATCCCTTCACCTTTCTGCCACGAGCCACGGTTACGAGATAAAGCGTTGGGGATTCTCTCTGAAACCATTGTGGAACAATAACAAAAACATGACGACCGTCTCAACAAATAGATTCCAATCGAGGAAATTCCAGTCGAAAGTTATTTTCTTATTCATCAACAACCGTAAATCCTTCGATATTTAATATCGTGCGATAGATTGTCACTAAAAAATACAATATCGTAGGGTAGTTAAGATACAAGTACGAATATGTTGTATAAATTCTGATGATATTGACAATACAAATAACGAGTTGCTTCGTCGTTGGTTTCGAAGTAAAAAAGAATTTCTCGCAAATCTTGCAAAGAAATCCGTACTAAGAGGATCTTGTGAAACAAAAATAGTGAAAAATCGAAGGCAGTTCGATAACAGAAGCATCACGAATTAATTCGAAAGCGAACAGAAGGATTTATATCGAGAAGAGAAGCTGCAAGTATCCCATTATCGGTCAACTCCAGCCATTGATGTAATTAACGGAATAAGGATTTAACGTCGTCAGCGGAGTGAAGGACCCGGATCACGTTCGCTAAATTAGTTACCGTATCTGTGAAGGAAACGCAGTAAGCGTAATTACGGATTATTATCAGCTTAAATTGATATCCTTGATACTCCACCTTCCTTGTTCAATATTTTCGCCGTGATAATAGGCTAATATTCTGTGACTAATCCGTTCTCAAATTCTCATGGATCAAAAAGAACGGTGCGGTTGAAACTCGTTGAGGAAAGCAAAATGCATATTCGAGATACGAAGATCTCTGTAAACTCGATTCCGGTGCTTATTGGCATCGATTCGTTTAGATAAACGTCGTGGAAAGATTTTCATTTGTTTTCGCGGAACATTGTTTGCGATTGCTTAATAAGATTCCGAGAATCCTGAATGCCCTACGGCCGCTTAAAGTTCCAAAGCGACGTTTCCAAGAAGAATAAAGTACCACTGATCAGGTTTCATATAATTTCTTTTCCCTTTGATATAATTTCTTAACTCTGAAATAATGCATTTGCCGCTTGTTTTCTTTCGTCCGTTTGTGAATAGCTCGGTAGAGAACCGAACTTCTCCCAAGTGGTTATATTATGTTAATAAAATAATATCGTTTGCATCGTCTGAATCTTATTCTCATTTTCATCGTTGCTGCATTTAGTTTCCTCTTAACGTAATATCGCAAACACAGAATGGAGGAATTAAAAAGATAAAAATGTTCATCGTGCAAGGTAAGTAAAACAACACGACGCAGACATTACCTTTCCTCGTAAACGTTAAGGAAAGTGGATTTACCACGCGAAAACTTCGCGGGTTCTATCAAAAGTTCCACAAAACTTTCTCGGACGACTGATGAGTTCTCGCCATAAGTTCCGAGCCTATCTGGTTCTTAAAAGCGCGACATCGTTGGACTAACAAAACAGGCTGTCCCCGAGCCTGGGAACGCGTGGTAAATTACGGTCACTGTCTCGTGAAACAACCTGAGGCCTGGTCTCGTTTAAAAGACACCGATTTTTCAGCCGATAAGGACTGAATAATTCGTGCACGGCCGTGGAGTCTTCGTTCTGGCGCAACGAGTCTATCAAAACTCACGGGAAACTTGGCCAAGCCCTGATGAGTTTCTCTCCTCGTCTACTTGACTTATCCAAGGCCCTGTACAAGGAGAGCTACAAAGCTATCGAGACATTCCACGGAATCCAGGCCACGGTATTGGCGAACAGTGGGAGAAAGAGAGGACGAACAAAGATGCGAACGTCAGCGCGTCTATCGGCGACGACCGCAAAGAGACGCCTTGTTGTCCGCAAATTAGAGCACGCGACTCACTTTGCAACTAACCTCAGACGTTGCTTCTTCTTTTAAAAGACCAACGGCGACAAGACGAACGTTCGCCATTTGGAGCCACGGTGAGATTTGTCAACGAACGCGGTAAACTTTCGACGAGTACGATCGAGTACGGTGTTAACGTTGTAACGAAAAGTCTCACGAGCTTGGCCAGGAAGTTTCTCCAACCGAGATTCTCGTTCTTGGATTACTTTCGTGCGATGAGAGGGCAGGGACGATTCTTTTAAGTGAGAATCCTACTCTTCACGGCGGGCAGGGAGAAGCTTTAAAGAAATTGCTCGAATAAAAAATTTAAGTCTCTTCGGACCTCGTAGAAACATATCGGTGATTTGTAGGTAAGCTACTTGTAACACGTGTGGTATGTAAGAAGCTTGCTAGTCTCGTATAATACGTGATAATTGATCCAGATTGTCGGATAAGCGATTAATCGATCAGACCTTTACTTTTTGTATGTAAATGTACTTTTGTATGTTTTGTATGTAAAATGAATTACCTGTTAATTTCGAAATGTCATGTATCAGTCAGAAATGAGAAGTACGACGGAAAAACTAAAAGTGATCCAGAAACGTCGGTATCTTCATATAAATAAGACACAACGTTTTATATTACGTAAGGGTGTTAATACTTATATGCAAGGCATATACTATGTAGCATACTGTGTTATTCTTACATAGACTTACTTACAAAAGGATTAACATAACTGTATACTCGCGTGATCAAGTTCAACGTGGTACTATTTTAAAAATATCGAGTAAGGCCTCTTTGATCGAACATCGTACAATTGTCTGATAAGACACCGAGCCATTCCACTTAGGTTGTCCATTCGAAATATTCGGGTATATCGATTATCTGATTACACAGCGAGCCACGCAAAGGGGTTGTATTAGTTATCCGATTTTATATCAGACCGTATCATTCTGGTTGGCTGTGCACCAGGGTTATTTTACTCCCATAACCGTATCCCAGAATCATATTACTTCCCTCTGACCATGTACCACGCTTATACCACTTGCTTGGCTATGTACCGGGATCATACTACTTATTTTGACCGTGCACAGAGTTATTCCACTTATCTGACCATATAGCAGGTTATTCCACTTGTCTAACCATGTACCGGGATTATACACCCTTGTCTGACCAAAGCATGACCTATTTCCCTTGCCCAACCGCATATCGATCTTCTCCTATCTCTGCACGCTATTATAAACAAGACACGTATATTCCTTTTTTCTGGATAAATTCCAAATATTTTGCAGCTCGTGGAACGAAACGTTGCGGCATCGCCGAATAAAAAGCAAAATATTAAAGTTACTCGCTACGTATCGATCTTCGATGTTCGTTTACCAGAGGGTGAGAGTTACACGTTTCAAACGAAAACTTCCTATATACAACGATCCACTTTTATTCCGCGGCTTTGCAATGTAAAGAACACTCTTTTTTATCGTAAATGCACGAAAGAATGGTCGTGCACGGCGTAATGTAAACAGATCACTCTTTACAAAAATGTAAACGAGTCTTCTTGACAAACGTTTCGATCCAAATTTGTTATTTTACTCATTCGTTCGATATTACTATATATGTTATAAAGTAAAAAGAAATATAAAACAATTTTGTTTGATACGCAAGGAGAAATATTAAACGTCGAAACTGATTAAAAATAATTATGCGCCGTCCGTTACAAAAACGGGAAGAATGCTCGAAATGGAAAATGTTTTCCCAATGTTGACACATGAAAGAGATTTTTTCAGAGAAGCCGTGTCGTTAGATACAATACGCTTTCGCCACAAAGCCGCATTGATAGTCGACCCATGACGTGCGCTGTGAAACACATAAATGCCTTTGTAACTTCATGCAAAGATGCCACAATCCCATCGTATATCCCTTGATACAAGCCTTCCTATATGAACTCCTATACGCTAGAAATGTTGCGAAAGGAACAATGTTACTCCAAGTCTCGAACCGTTAATACTACTCTGAATATTCTTTACGGGGATTACTAAAACATTCATGATATATTTCAACAATTTTACCTTGTTCGTAAATGGAGGCTTCCTCTCAATTTACAAATGAAAATTATGCGGAGAAAATACGACAATTCAGTTTTGTTGATTTTTTGACTTTTCTGTCTCTAGATAGTTAAGAAAAGGTATTTTAATATAAAATAACTGAAAAAGAGAATAATCTTTACAAAACCTTTCTGTTCAATCATAGAGTGGTATTAAAATGAGAGAATCGGCAAAAATGTACTTGTTACGTTTTTATCCTATGAAATTCGTATTCTGTCCCAAAATCAAACGAAAGAAGAGTTTTGATATAGAGATGATCGACAGCATATTGAATTCTAAAATTGATTTCTATGAAAAAACAATAAATATGACCTATCGTATTTCTCATCTGTAGTCTTCAAGTGTATTAATGTTGCAGTTCGACGTTTAATTGAAAACTTTGGTACAAGAGGATTAATTTGGATGAATGGATATTTGTGTCTCAACGTTACATCGCACTTGCATCGCGCCATAATAGTCATAGTTCCCGTTTTGTTGGCTTTGAAATTTCCATTCGGGGAAAGAAGCGGCTACGTTGAAAGAAGCTTGTGAAGAAAGCAGGTGGAATCTTTCTTGGCCAGCGATAAACTGTAAACAACTTTTAGTCAATCTCGGTATTCCAGGGACCCTTTCGAGGAAGAAAAAGCAATTTTGCTTAAAGTTTCGGAGCGTTTTCGTCGGCATAGAGTCGTCTCAATGCTCCGTATTCGGGATAGCTGTCTCTGTGCGCTTATGTGTGCGCGCCCGTGTGTATGTAAACTACTCGAAACTCCCTCCAACTAAGGACAAACAATTTTTAAAGAAGCACCGACAAATAAGATCCTTTCATCGCCCTAATTTCGCCATTAAGGATTGCCCGCGATTCTTTTACATGCGAAATCTGTTGGATTACTTCGTGATTTTAAACGATACAACTCTTACCGCACTTCGAGTATTTTAAAATTGAATTTCACAGCCGAGTAGAATGTTCAAAAGCTCAGAAATTGTTAGATTTGCCTAATCGATTTTTATAATAGAAAATTTATTCTTGTTATTCGTGGAAAAATATAATAGAGTTGTGAGTGGATAAAATAAGACACGGAAAGATGAAAAAATATCACATCTTCTGCACGGTTAATGAACGTTAATAGTTTTACAATTATATTTTATCATATGCGTATTTTTATGACACGATTCTATGATTCTAAGTCCGTTTCACAATAACTCAATCAAGCCTTTTAATTGTAAACTGAGCTTCTTACAAAATTTTTACTATTAATACGCTCCCAATTAATCGTACCAACCACTTACTTCTACAAATCTAAATTATAAAGCTAACGATAAAATTAGGAAATTTTTACGAAAGGTAGATTACAGCAGTTTGACTTCTGAGAAGCTCGATCGTATAGTATATCAGCGAGGAATCGATTAGAAGGATTTACTTTCGACTGTTAGGCCCGTACCTCGATTCAATTATACAAACGCAGACCGGGTTGCAGGCGAAACGAATTTCACGCGATTCGATTTGTCTGGTCGCGCGGATGATCCGCGCGAACCGATCCAATTCATCGCCGGCTGAATTTACTTAAACGACATCGAAGGAAGGATTAATCTAATCCGGCTGATTGGTTATGAGACTTATCGCTCGACTCCGCGTTCCACGTTTCGCAACACGGCCCTCCACGATTTGCATATTTGCAACCACGATACGACGGTACACGCACCTTGCACTGTTCCAGCTCGTGTTTCCTGTCAAGTATTAAGCCGGTTTGCTTTGCTATCCTCCTCCTATCGCTCACCAAACTTCTGGTAATGTTATTATTATTGCTTTATTCCCCGGAAAATCCTTCGATATTCGGCGGAAGCCAAGTTTTCTCATAAAATATCTTATTTCTAGCAAAATAAACCTGACATTAGAGCCCCGTTTATGCCGGCCAACTTTTGAAAGATCGACCTAGAGTCGTCCGACCATGCGAAAAACATTTTGATAAATCGGAAACGATCTTAGATCCTTCGACTTGGAATTGAACTGAATTTGTAGGTAAAACGATTGTTTACCTTCCAATTAATGATCCAACTTTGTCGAGGAACGATTTTTCTTCGAAAACTTTTAAAATACTTTTGCGATACTGTCTGCGCATTTCTGCTTCCTCTCGAAGTTCTCTCGCAAGTGTCGCAATTCGTTGCAACTCCGAAGACAGGTAATCTTTGTTACCATTCTCTATCCTATTAACAACGTTCTATTCTGTTAATCTTTGCTTTAACACTACATTTACCAACGTTACACAAAATTTCTTTACCAAGTACATTAATCGTCTTTAAAAATAAAAATCACTCAGACGATAAAAGTCTAGCATAGTCCTTTCACGAAAGTAGTACGAGAACAACCTATTAAGGCAAACGCGACTTAACGAGTCAGAAATTTGGTATTTCACAAGAGTTTAGGAACTCTCACTATAGGATCATCAAAACATCGTAGATTAGACACTCCAGAGAATCAAAGTTTGTGTAGCTCTCCTTCGAAGCTCCTAGCAACTCGTCGATATGAAGTTTGCCGAGTCAAAGGTTCCTGCTATCCAAAGCAAGTACATGAATTCACGAGGGTTTGTATCAAGCATCTCTATTCGAAAATCATGCATATCCAGTTGTACGAGTACAGAGGGGTGACGAGTGATCGTAAGAGAACTTAACTTGTGTTCAAGTATAATTATCCGATGTTAGAGAACGTGGAATCAGATACAAAACTAATTCCTTGTGTACGTATCGTCGTGACTGAATTGCTCGACGCTTTCCCATCTAATCTCGATAAACTCCTTATCGAGCAGAAGGTTTCTCCCTTTTGCAGAGAGGCGACGGCTTTCTTTCTCTTCGAGAATTCTATTACACGCGAACACAGCTCGTATTCCTCTTACGGATGGAGAGACTGGCCCTAGCTCTATATCCCAATGGCAACCGAATCGGAAAGTGGGTCTCTCGACACGTTAGGACAATCTTATCCTAAGAAGAAAGCCCAAGACGAAGAGAAGAAGACACCTACGAGCCTCTGAATGCTGCAGTTGTCCGATCCATAAGAAGGTTGACCTGCAGACGAGTATATTTTCTGCTGTCATAGCGAATTTACGTTGAAAGGAAGATATTAAGTCGCATCAAGAGTAGCGTTTCGGAAATCTAATTTTTGTAGCAATAATAATAATCGTTCACGCATCAATTGTTATTTGCGAGGACATAAAATAATAATCCTCTTTTCAGAAGGTTTCTTGCCTATCTGTTTTAGAAGCCCGGTTTTTGTGTAAATAATATTGATCGATGATACATTTTTCAGTGTTCCTTGTCCGTTGAAATATAGAAGAGCGGGAAAAGTTTTTATCTACTGAATTGATTGCTGTTAGTAAGTGTGTTTGGAATTTTCTGGGGAATTTCGCGAAGTTTATGAATATTTGAATTCTTGGGAAAGCACTTTTTCTATGTGAAACTGGTCTCGTACCTTCCTCCTACACCACCATGAAATTTTTACTTTCTACTTGTTTGGAAATAGTATTTCACATCTGTGATCATAAAAAATTCAATGTGCTCAGAGTGATGCGATGACGTAGTTAACTATGCAATTAAACGAACGGTACTTTTAGAAGTTGAAATACATGGTTAAATTGGAATTATCGAATAATTGACTTACGCCAGTATAATTCTTAACCTACCATATCATAACTAACGTGACAATTAACATGCCGCAAGTAAGTGTAAATATAATTAAAATTGGTCTTCTAAAGGAACATTACTTATGAAATAACCCAGCATAAAAACTCGTCATTCGACAATCGACTCCATAAGAAATGCATCGAAATGAGATAATGTAAAACCATTCTTACTGAATTTTCTTAAACGACAATGGCAGTGTTAATTAATCTGTTTTATCGTTTTAACGGAAGAATAGACACGTTGTCCGACTTTGGAACACGCAGTAATCTTTGTACGATTCGATGTCTTGAAATCAGCCGGATCAATATGTATACCTTTTCTCCATTTGCTTTTCTCAAAACATCGAAACGTGCGCGGAATAGCTGTGAAAAACGAGTCACAATGGAATATGAGCAGTAATATTGATATCGATGGGCCGTGTGTTACACGAATAAATGAATCCCAACGAAATATCCCTGGAAGATATCGAAATCAGTTGTTCCCTTCGAAGTATTCACAATACACGTTTCATAAATATTTCAGAGAATCCAGACGACAAATAATATAACACGATACTACATCTGTTTCTGAAACTTTTATGTCGTCCGTTTTGCGCCAATATTGTGAATGGCCAATTCTAGATACATCATAAAAATTTACAATAAATTTAGGAGGGTATAAAATAACAAGATGATTTTGGAAATGACGAATCAGGCGATTACTAAACTGCGTTTACGCAAGTTCAGAGCTTTGTGAACACAACCAAAGCTTCGTGAAATAGAAGCTAAACGAGAAATTTGCTACGTTACTTCGTAATGTTTCATATTTCGCATTTTATACATTTTCGCACATTTTAATTTCCCACGAACGCATGAACATTAGCAATCTCATAATCATCATTGTTGCGCCACATTCGTCGTTTTAACTCAAACTACTAAGAATAAAAAAAGTATAAAATATTCGGCTTCGCTGGAAAAGGTGAAGATTATTACATTCGGTATTTTAATGTAAGCAAGACGACGTAACGAAGACGACGTAGTACTAATTCGTCAAAGATTATTTGTCAATGGAAGACAGCTTCATCTGGAACGATCTTTACACTATCCCTCGAGAGTCTATAACAGAAAATCCGAGCAAAATTCATGACATTGCGTTGAATTAACTTCTCTGGGACCGAAACCCCAAAAAGCAGGGGATTCTTGCAGCGGCGTCCCATTTTGCCCAAGATTCGTTCACACTCTATTTCCCTTTCACGACGGAAAGAAGAATCCACGGCTCTCGTCCGACGTCTGAACCAACACGAATGAATCTCGACAAGATCTTGTCCCGGAGACCTTTCCAGATCGGCGCTTTCACAGAAACGACGAAGGGAAAAGGAGGGAACCGACATCTGGGGAATCGGGTGTCCTGATCTTACCGAAATTCTCTACTGCGAGCCATCGAAACGTAAAAAGATTACGGACGTGATACGTTGTTGGATGATGTTTAGAGGAATATTTGGTATTAACCGTGGAACAACGTGAAGAAACAGAGTTCTACTATAGAAAAGTATTTCTGGAAATTATGATTTAAAACACTAAGATAATCTGCCCTTTGTTAAAATATCCTATGTGTTACGACCGTTCGCGGAGAGACGCGATCGCGAGGAAAACGCGTCAGCGAGAGGCGTAAATTCTCGCTACGATTCGTGTAATCGACGCCGCGAAATAGTCGTTCCCCTTGTTTCGATTAAGAGAACAGGGGTGATTGAATGAATTTAACATTGTGTTAACAAGTTAATATAGCATGTATTTTTAACAATAAATTAAATAATAACAGAAGCGTCACAAATTGTTTTGTGATAGATGCAGATAATGATTTACAGAGATTCGACTCGATTTTTGATGTATGCGGTGTGAATTTTCTAATGAGACTGTTCAAATGCGACTTGCATTTACAGTTTTCGAATGAGACTCATCGGTCATAGATTTCGGATGCGACTGATCGGTTAGAGTGTTCCATTGAGACTGATCGGTTATAGATTTCGATTCTTTGATTTTCGGGGAGACGACCCCCCCCCCCTATGCTCGGATCACGCCGCCGCTCGTGTAACATCAACTACACCTCGATCTACATCAAAGACCGGGCCGCGCTTCGGAACCGCTGATGATAGAAATAAAGATGCGGCCGCACTCGGCGACAGTGTATGTCGGCGAGGCGAAGTGCTCAATGAACCTTCAATATCCCAACGGTCCTTTTGCCGAATATTCGAGAACGGCTAACAAACGCGTGGATAGTGGGGATATTGAGGGATGACAAAGAAAGAAACAAATCAGTTTTTAAAGGCGGAATTGTAAGAGCTTCAGTCTTAAAAAGTCGCTCCTAGAGTTCGGAAGTCAAGTGTAAATCAAGTGTGAAGAAATAAATTCTGTCTTTTTTATGTTTTTTTATTATTTTTTGTGTTTTTTTATTATTTTACGTGACATTTTGGCGATCCTGCCAGGATCCATCAGCTTCAAGTAAACGAAACTACGCATTTCGGGCTACGGTCAACCTTGAAGATTGAGGATCAACGAACCACTCCAACAGAGGAAACACTTTTGACGTTTTGACAAAGGAACACCGCAACGGAACCTTTCCTACGGGTTAAACGATCAAGGTGAGGAAACTCTGCATTCTTTTACCAAATATAGAACGAGAAGAGACATTCAAGCACAAATAATACAATCAGTATAATAATGGCAACGTCACGAAAGGATAAAATCGAGACTGTTAACGCCGCTTCAGCTAGTAGTGGGATAGACCCAACAGTTAGAGCTATATTAGATGCAATACAGAAACAAAATGAAACTTTCACTCAACAAATCAATACACTCACACTACGTATTGACGAAACTCAACGCGCAGCAAACGAAGAGAACAAAAAACTCGCAGCAGAGATCGCACTAGTAGGAAAAAGTTTAACAAAAATACATATGGGAGATGTATCAGAAGCCAATTCGCTAATGACCGCAGACGAAACAACCCACACTGCTAAAGACCAATCACCCCTTCGAGGACCTCCTCAGATGCCACCTCAGCTATCCGAAGACAGAGCTTTTACTCGACGTTTTACACAACCAGAGCTTAAAGCTAAAGACGCATTAAAGTGCATCCCACAACTTAACGGCGAAGACGATATAGGAGTAGAAGAATTTATTAAGGAAGTTAGAGAGATGAGGGTAATGTGTACTGAACAACATTTATTATTAAAAATGATTAAGATAGAGAAAATTTCGGGAAAAGCAGCTACGGCAATACGTAACGTACACATATCGGAATACGCACATTTATACCAAGCATTACGACAGAACGTAGCAACTCAAGCTTCGGTTCGGGAACACCAAGACCAATTACGAGAGGTTAGACAAGGATTTAATGAAAGCGTACAAAGCTATATTATTCGTTTTAGAAAATCTTTTAACAAATTACAGTATAGTATTACCAATGAATACCCGGACGAAATAACCAGACGTGCCATGAGCGACAGAATTTTAAAAGATTCGGTAACAGATTTCATTCGAGGATTAAAAACAGAAATAGGACAAGTTCTACTTGCCAATCCGCCGTACAACGTTATCGAAGCCGAGAAACGCGCCGCCGACATTGAAAGATATTTTCGTGAAGACAGAACGCGCAAGCAACAGACTGCTCGTCTCAATAATGGACCACAGTATAAACCACGACCAATAACGAACTCTACGTCCACACCTCTCAAAGCGATTGAATATACCCCCGCACAGCGACCAAGAACTGCGTTTCAACAAATCGAACGCTCACCATTAGCAGAACGAGCCCAACTACGATGCTTCAAATGTAAACGCCTTGGACACACGTCAAACCAATGTTCAAATTTTCGAACACCAGGCCTACAACAACGAGCACCTCCAATCAACAACATCGAAATGAAAATAAAAGAATTAGAATCAACGCAACTACAGGAGAACTCCCAACAGTGCTCCTTGGACCAGTTGGAGAACCAAAACGGAGACTTCTTGTCGACACAGGAGCAGGAATTAATCTACTTAAGCGAAAATGGGTATCAAGAACAGAACCAACACCTATAACGAAATTCGCGATGGGACATTCTAAATTCAAAACTTCAGAACGCGTTATTATAAATCTGTTTGGCAAAAAGGATACGACCATATTACCTGGGCAAACCATATCAAAAACAGTGTACCTAGAAGGAAAACCAACTTCAGTATGCTTTATCAATGGTGGACGATCTTCATAACTGTAGTATATTTAGCCAACACGCAAACAGAAATTCTACCGTTAAAACAAAAAAAAAAAAAAAAAAAAAAATACTTAACGACATATATTTATATAGCGATACCAGAAAAGCCAATTGACCTGGAAATGATCTGCAGAAGTACTAAGATTTTGGAGGACCAAAATCAATCTAAGGAGGGGGGTATGTAACATCAACTACACCTCGATCTACATCAAAGACCGGGCCGCGCTTCGGAACCGCTGATGATAGAAATAAAGATGCGGCCGCACTCGGCGACAGTGTATGTCGGCGAGGCGAAGTGCTCAATGAACCTTCAATATCCCAACGGTCCTTTTGCCGAATATTCGAGAACGGCTAACAAACGCGTGGATAGTGGGGATATTGAGGGATGACAAAGAAAGAAACAAATCAGTTTTTAAAGGCGGAATTGTAAGAGCTTCAGTCTTAAAAAGTCGCTCCTAGAGTTCGGAAGTCAAGTGTAAATCAAGTGTGAAGAAATAAATTCTGTCTTTTTTATGTTTTTTTATTATTTTTTGTGTTTTTTTATTATTTTACGTGACACTCGCGCCGATGATCACGCCACCGCTCGCGCCGATGATCACGCAGGCCGACTTCTTCGTTAGAAATAACGGTCCGGAATCGACGGTTCCAGAGCTCGCTGCTTGGTGACAAGTATGCGCTCGTCGATACAATGTATGTTTTTCATCGGGCAGTTAAGAAGATATGTCTGCGACGCTGTAGGTCCGCAAGCGACGGTTAGAAATACGATCTTTTCTGAGCCTCGTGGCGTAACACTATGTATCTACCTTTTCGAAATCAAAGAAAGCTCAAGTTACGTAATTTTTTGTGACATTTTCATTTTTTTCGTCTAAACTTAATGCAAACCTCTGAACCTGTATATTGTGCTTACGAAACATCTTTCAAAAGTAGGAAGAAGTCAAGAACAGAAGTTTTATTCAATTCTTAAGATTTGAAGATCATGCGACAGAATAACTGCTTAAATTTTATCTAAACTTAATTCTTAATTGTAATTAATAATATATTGGCGAAATATCTTTTAGTAATAAAACGGAATTGAGTGAAAAATGTTGATAATCCCTAACATAAAAGCACCTGACGAAACAAACAGCATAGCATTCTGCGTCATAGCTCCTTTGACGGTCCTATGTCTCGAAAAAATATAAAACGCCGTTTCTGAACGACATTCTGTGAAAAGTGGGGATCCGTTCAAAGAAACGGAATTTATAAAGCAATCTGTCGGCTAAATAAACGAACATAGCAAGGAAAGAGTCGATATAAACAGATAAGTGGTGAGGGGCGAATGTGGAACGCGATGGAATCGAGAAACGCGAAAGTAAAAACGAATTGAATCACGGGTATTCATTGATGCGGCGTCGACGAAAATCCAGGACGGCCGAGCCGGCTCTTTGGAAAATTCTCGTGTAAGCGTAGCCTGTAACATGGACGAATATCGATCCCAACAGCTCTTGCGACTGACGCGGAATGCGTAAGAAAACCGTTTACATATCCGGCAATAAATGTCCTGCCTTTTAGAGAAAATATTTCTACACGCACCGTGTATCCTTACGCTGCGCTTCAACATATGAATGATTGAAGCGACGATGGTATAGAAAGCCGAGAAATTAGCTCCAACATAAAATATTTCTTCATTGATGAACTGAAATTTACCGATTGGAATATGATTTGAAAAAGATATTTTCATATAATGTCTTCGATGTGTTAATGAAAGATTTTTGCAGATTTTCCTGCACGGATATATTAATTTGTACGGAAATATCAATTAGTAGACAGCGAATGTTTGTATATTTATGAGGAATTTAAAGAATATGGTCTAAAATATTGCTATTTCGACGCAACTAAGATAATTCCGGAGCCTCTTATTCTTCGTGTGACACGAGAGAAGAGAGCATCCTTCTCATATCGTAGGATATTTGTATCACAGAAGTGAATCAGTTTCTCATATATATCATACGACTGAACCTTTTTAAAGAAAGAGAGGAGCAACCGAGCGGATACTAGAATAGAAAACTGTATCCTGAACGAAGTATCGCATCAATAGATTTCACGCGTATACAAGGACTTACCGAAGAGAACAGAACGTAGGAAACATCCCTATATCATATAACCTCTGACGTACCAAAAGAGCAATAAATCTAAGTCTTCGAAAGCAGCCCCAATCTCTCTATTCCATCTCTTACAACTTACAAGATGAAAGTACAACTTGTAATTCACACGAATCATTTCTAAATCATAATTGAATAAAAGAACAGAAAAATAGAAAAGAGGTAAAGTTCTGAAATGGTCAACACATACAGTAGAACCTTATAAGACGAAAAGAACGATAAATCTGTCTTCGAAGACACCTTCAATATCTACGAAATCAAATTCCAACCTGTAATCCTCGCGATCTACTCCCAGTCCCAACCGAAAAAAGAATGATATTATGTACAACCAACGAGATCCTAAAGAGCAATAAATCTTCGAAAACAGCCCTCGAGAACCCCCAAAAACAACTCGACGTCATCATCCACAAAACCTCTAGAAGAGATTCGCAAGTTAGGAAACAAAACTACAGCCAGCAAACCACAGAACTCGCTCCCAATTTCCAGCCAAACAAAGGAACGGAAAAACAGCTAGCAAAGACAGGAAAAACAGTTGGGAAGACTAGAAGCTTTGGAAGAAGTCGCGCGAAATGGAGAGAACGGACGAAACAGCAGCAAGGTCTAAATTGGAGGGGCAAGTAAGAAGGTGGAGTGCTCGTCGAAACGAGTCCTGTTGTTTTGCTCGTTGCCCTAACCTTTCGGATTATACCAGATGTGTGTCTTTCTCCGTCACGTACATGCATGCATCCGTGAAGGCTAACACGTAGCAGGGCAAAGCTTTCTGTGTACACTACCCGTACATACACTACCGCTCAAAACTTATTCGGACATTTGTCTTTGACTTACTTATTCTTGATAAGAGTTAATCATATTGGATTGTTCGGAAAGTTTGTAACGTTTCTGGCATTTTTATATTCCGAGTATGAAATTATATACAATTTTTATTATTAGTCTGAATAATATAACCTTTATATTCTGTCATATTTTATAAATTATATATTTACGAAATTCAAAGAGAATGATTTATCATGTACTCTCGCAAGATACTACTTAAGAAATACTGCTTGTATCTATTTGAACATGAAAGGCGTTAATTAAAAAAAAAATCTATCGTTGATGAATGGAAAGCGTCGTTCTTCGACAACAAAGGAAGGTCTCATTATTTCCGTGACAAGTAGGTAAAAGCTGTTCAATGCTCAGCGACAATTTGCCTGACCTTACGCATACTCTCATCTTTACAAAATATTTGTTGCATGATAACAAAGGCTAGCCGCGAGTATCGCAACTTTTTCCTCGATAACAAGGGAAGACGTAGCGCGGTTTCGCGAACGAACGAAAATCGAGCTGCCGAACCAATTATCGTAATGAGATGTTCGGACTGGCTCGGCTAGAGAAACGAGACAAGCCGTTGTCTGAGTCAGCTTTGTCTTTGAAATTCTGTCTTGGTATTCCTCGACGAGGAAGGGGGAAATGGTAAAGAAACTGACTCAGTCTTGCTTGGTTTAGGAATTCAGATTTAACGGTTCGTTGGATAAAGTAGAGTAGATTCTCGTGAAGAATGAAAAGATGATATTGGCAATGGTTTAGATTTGATGTGTGTAAATAGAATTTGGTGTTTCGGTCGATCGGTTTATCGGTTGGAAAACCTTGTAACGGGGATTATTCTCGCACATTACGCAGATTCTGAGGGTCGCGTCTATCAGAGAGAATATCAATGCCGCCTAACGTACTCTTCAAGCAAGCTCAAACAATCAAATATTGGCTTGGTGGGCGTACCGCGACTGCCGCTGGAACACCGCTGATACAGTTCAAATAGTCTGAGTTACAAGGGACAGTTAATCGATCCCCCTAATGTTACCTTGCGCGTTGCGGTTCGTAGCCCATCGCAAATCTGCCAGGAAACTCATTAATGCTGTAATTAAATTACCACGTTTTACTATGTCGGAATAAATCCAACTGAAATTCAATGTAATATAGGGCGAAACTCTAAATCTTCTGGAAAAGACACAAAGTAAGACGAAAGTATTTATTTCATCGCAAGAAGACATAAAGCGCTTAGAAATCTTGGGACAGTTATCATATTTGCAACAAAACCGGGAAGATTAAGTAATCGTTAAAACGTGTGGAGAAATATCATTTAACATGATACTGTAGATGACAATGAAAGTGTCTAGCGTGCATTATGTTGGTGAATTAGAAAACTAAAACAAATTCTTGTAACTTTTGAACAGGAGTGCACAGGTATAGTTGATCGAAATTCTTAATTTCACAGCGAGACGATATAACTCAACGATCAAAGTACAGCACGTTGAGCAACGATATTTGTGCCAAATAAATAGCCAGAAATGGCTGAATTAATAGCATTTTCGTCAGCAATTCCTGTAAGCGACATTTCGAGTTGATAAAAGTTAGTGTACGACGATGTATCACCGTGTTCGAAGACGCAAGCCAGGAGGCGCATTATCGTTATGCATCGTATTTCCTCGAGGATTACATATCCGGTGATTCGAGAAATGTGCACCGTTATACAAAAGTTTAAAATAACCTGCGAAATGGATATTCGTCTGATGAATGTATACAAGGATAATTATAATTAGCGTTATTTTAATTCTGTCTATCTCAAGAAAAGTATTCTATTAAAAAATGAGTATCTGTCTGGAAACGTATTATATATTATACATTTGCTTTCACGATAAAATCCTCTCTTCGATATTTCAAAAATCTGATATCCGTTCTTGACTTCCCTTTCTCTTCCAACTTGGTCTAATCGCCTCCATATATGTTCTCCCCTATTGAGATCAAGGCTCCATTTATGGTAGCATTTTCAATAGAATAAACCAAGGAAACTACAAACTAAAAACTACTACTACGGTAATATGTAAAAACCCTATTTCCATGTAGCGATACACAAAAACGTTTCCTAAAAATAAGCTCACGGATTAATTGGCGTTGGTAAGAGCGGTACCATTAACGATTTACGCACAGCGCTGTATAATACGTACCACGTGAAATTATGATACAGTAAGTGCTACAAAAGCTAATATCAATAAATGACGCGTCCTCCCACCGCTCCTCCCATGTCATTTATCAGAATCACGAGGTTAACGTCATCCAAACCAACGAACCACGAGCCACCGATGTTCATCAACGAACGAACGACAACATAATGTCGCGGATCGACTTTCCCGGCAGTAATTTTTCAATTACTTTCCCTGCAATACCGTTGGCCAGCGGATCTTCTCTTTTTCCATGCAAGAGCTGAGGAGTCCGCGCCGTATCGATTTCAGATTCCAATTTAATGGCGTCGCGGTATCCGAGCCGCGATCTTCCAATACCAATTTCGCGTTATCGGCCTCCGTTCGACGACGACGGCTTCCGTCTTGCAACTGCCAGACGCGGGTCGCACGATCTTCGAACCCTACAAGCGACTCTGCTCGCGATTCGAATGGTCTTAGAACGCGATTCTACTCCTAGTCTAGAGAATTTCAAGGCAGACTGTGTATTCGGGGTCTGTGAGATTTTTGGAACGTTGCATACTAGCGTGTTCGGCGTAGCGGAATTTTCTACGTGACTGTGTGCGTTCGCTTTGAAGCGAAGGGCATGAGAGTGGTTAAGCATAGATTTCGGATATCGAGGGTGTGATCGTAGAGTAAGCTTAGCATTCTGTACGTAAATCGTATATATTTGTAATCTTATAAAAATATTCAATGCAACGTTGAATAATAAATGCATTGAGAATATTTTTACTTTGGGTGGTGCTGCACTAAAGATTCTAGAATTGTTGGTATATCCAAGACACACATATCTCTATATTGATAGAAAAATACATCGCGTTGGAAACTCTTTTGTTTCATATGGCACTCCATTTAAAATTTTAGAACTCTGAATGTATCTAGGATACAAATTTCTCTATATCGGTACGAACACAGTATTGCATTGGGAATTTTTTCATTTCGGATGACACTCAACTAGAAATTTCAGGATCCTGGATATATCCAATATACAAATTTCTACATATCGATTCCAAAGATGTATTGCATTGGGAATTTCTTCATTTTGAATGATACTTTACTTGAAATTTTAAAATTCTGAATGTATCCAAGCACTATACGTATCCAAGACATCAATTTCTTTATATCTAGGATTTTCTCGGTCTAACAGATATCAAGTGGTAAATGCTCGGTGGTTTGCTTTGGTGTTACAGTTCCGCCGCACAAAATCGTGATCGTCGATGATTCCGGAATCGCACGGAACTCTATGGTGGGTCCGTACATAGAGGGCGACACTCTGCGGCTCTACTGTGACGTGTACGGCGGTAAGTACAATGTAACGTCACATCGCACCGTGTTCCCGTGGTTCGGTCGAGAGGGCCGCTGGAACGTCCGCTGCAATTCCAAAAACGAGCACGGCTTTCGTGGATCGTTGAAGCCTCGTTTGCAACGGGATTTACGTGACGGTGTTCGTGTATGTGGCAAGGAACGCTGGCCTCGTCCAGAAATTCATTTTAATCGCCACGTTAGGTAGCTCCTTTACCAAGTAATGGATACAATCCTGTGCTAAGGTCTTAGAGTATCTACTAAATGAAATCATGCTTTCCGAGTTGGGAAATTACGAAACAAAAATTTCGATAATGTTGAAAGTAAAAGATAACAAATATCAGTCATTTGCATAGAGATTGCTTTTAATTCTTTCTAATGTGATATAATTTATTTATAAGAATTATGTTTCTAAGAAAAACAGTGAATGAAAGAATAAGAGATTCGTAAATGAAGAACTTGCTTTTTCCGGACAATAATTTAATTGTAGTAGAGTTATGTATTAAGAAGCTTGCAATGTTAAATCGATTGTTTTCGATATTGACAACAATGATTTTGTTAGATACGCTTTTAAGGAACTTCTAATTCTGAAAATACACACAAAGAGTATCTTAAAGTGTATTTAGTTTCCATCCATTAAAATTAGCAACGTAGATGGTCTAAGACTTTTTCACGGTACTAAGCCTGAGGAAAGATAAGAAAATTGGCAGTGATTTAAAGAGTACACAAAAGTACACTATGCTCGAGATTACTCTGCATGAAGGTAAATTAATTCGATTATAGTATTTATGATCGTTGCACTGCGGTATTGTGTACTTAGAGAAGAAACGATAAGTAACTACAGTTTTACGAGATTCTAGGGTTAAAATACCGGGAAACCGTGGAATATAGGCTACGGCAATACAATTTTCATGTGTACTCGCAGTAAACACGCATTACGTACGATTTACGGACTAAAGTACCTGGTGTTACCGTGAAAGATTGGTAGTTATCATCGTGACAATTTATTTCAATTACTGTCGCGGATATTGCACGCCCTTCGCGACCAATTCTTCATTGTAAATGATTTTTACGACGCAATCTCGAATTTTTATATATTTCCCACTAAACCACAATAACGAAACGAACGAACAATTCTATGCAATTTTTAGCTGACAGGGGCGAATCGTTAACAAAATAAAATTCATAACTACAATCCACTGCTACCTTTCAGAATGTTACCGTCAGGCAAAAATTCTCGTTCCCAGCGAGAAGAAATTCAGGAAATAGTTTGAAAATTGCGTGAAAAATGGAAGTGATGCGTTTCCACAGGTAAGCCAGCGCCGACGGTGTCCTGGCACCGCGACGACAAACTCGTCAGCAACAAAACCGTAACAGTGAGGAACGGCGTGACGCGCAACGAGCTCGTTATAAAAAATTTAGGACGAAACGACGTCCGCTCCATGCTAACCTGCAACGCAACGAATAACAATAGGTCCATCCCGCTCTCCTCCACCGTTTACGTCGACATGAATTGTAAGTATCGCCCCACGGTCACAACGATAAAAACTCCCCGAATGCTTGGTTTTGCACGAAACTATCGTAAACTGGAGAAACGTTGGTGGCATCAGGTAATAGTCGCAGATACGAGTTCGTACCTCGTTTAGCGACAGTTTTACACTTTCGACAAGACATTTAGTTTAAGAGTGTAACAAAGACGATATATCAGAAATGACTGGTAATCATAAAACTAAAGAAATTTTTTTGTAAAGATCAGAAACTCTCAGAATAACGATTAGAATTTGGTAATTAGGATGTAAATGCATGAACAAAGGATTAATTCGTAATAATTAAATATCCGATGCCTTTGATTGCAACATTAAACCAATTAGTAAGAAAATGAATTAATCTTACAAATAAATCACGAATAAACAGCGAAGGAATGTAGAATTATGAAATAAACGAATTTAAATGCCAATATAAACCCGGTTTACGACGTTTCGCCTATTTCTCACTGTCGTTCTCTTTTCACAAAAAACATTTGATTTCTGCTCCTTGATATCCCGCGAATAATAAATCTGAAAGATCGCGTAAAATATCGATCGTAATAAATAAACAAACGGGTTATAAGTCGGCCTATTAAAACCACACGTCAAACGATCGAATACTAAACTTATTGAACAAAGTGACATCGATGCGGTTGTTCACGGAAGAAAAACTGGGTTATGAAATTTCTCGCCGCGATGAAACTCCATCGACGCTACAGCGCGTCTTTGCGATAGCGCTTTGCTATTGACAAGCCATCGCTGCGAGATGTTTATCGATATAATAGAAAAGCCAATGGCCATTTTTCTAGTGGCGTTTCGCGTGCCACACTGCGGAATCCGAGCGAAATACCTTGTCGATGGGCAGAGATGAAGTTTCCACCGAACGAGCAACGAAGTTTAGATCGACTTCAATCCCACCTCTGAACAACATCGAGGATCGGATTGATTCTCAGAAACCCAATAAATATCAAGTTATTTGGAGAGCTCGTAGTACTTTTAATCAGCCTGCTATATCTTGCATATTCATTATGCACTTTTATAAAAAAGGTATGCTACCAACAAATGTACCAATTAATGAAAAATATCTGGCATTAGTCAGTACAAAGTGTGTGATTCTCGAAACAAAAGAGAGGCCTTCAAATTCTTCTTAAATACCATCATGAGCTCTTCGAACAACCCAATATTATAGACTCACCGTCTCTAAAACAACTAGAACACACTTGACTGAGTCAAGCGATTCAAAGTAGACGAGGACTTTACTCGACAGACAAATATCTTCTGTATTCAAATGCTAAGATAACAACTGGCAGTCAATTGACCATACCTACAATAATAAATAACATCATCGTATTGTTTGCCAATTTCCTAAAGATACAACGTCGTCAAGTTTCTCTTAAATCTCGCTACATCCTTCATAAACTTAGCCGAAAAAACAGAAACTCGACTTTATCGCCGACCTCTAAATCCATAATTCTAACCCCTAAATTGAATCATCCTACACATATATTACGGAGAACAAAAAATACAGAAGTTATGATGGGAAGCTTGTTCGCTCATCATTCAGGACACGTGACCGCGGTGGCAAGACCGATCTTTTGAATCTAAATTATCAGGGGTTAAGCCAATAAAACGTAGGGCGTAACGAGAAATAATAAGTTTACGCGTCAGGTTGGAATCAAGATGAACGATAAGATCTTTTGAAAGGAAGTACACAAGGACGGAAATCCTCGGAGCTTCCTCTGGGGGATCGTCCTATATTCTTTACAAGACCGAGCCCATTTTCCAGCCACTGTGCGTAAAGGAAGCGAGAGATAGGAGGTGGCCACGGGCGTGGTCATTACAGGATGAATTACGTTCATGGGGTTGCCGAGATACCCTTCGTCCTTTCGCTTCATCCTTTCCCCCCTTTGGAAAGGTTTTCGATTATCTATACAATGATTTAAAATATTCCCCGATAACGTTCACGGATCAGGAAGTGACCATTTCCACTCAAC